>NC_133391.1:39809404-40115462 GCF_047511655.1 Castor canadensis
ATTTGGGTTTGAATCATCATTTCATGATTCATACTTAATTTACTCGATGACAACATGCTTTGTTGCTGTTGGACAGCACGTGATTGAATTTCAGTGCCCAAAGGTATTGGCTTATTGCTCTTTCATAGAGCCATGCCCCCTCCTCTTTGGGGCAGATGCTTCTTTCACATGAATGGCCATAGAGAGTCTACGTAGAGGCACCCAGACTCTTAAATATCAGATTGGGAGAGAAAGTGTAAGCCTGTTTATGGAAAGGATCCCGAAGAATACAAGCATGAAATAAAAAGATGTGCAAAGGGAAAGTGACTTTGGGGATGTAAATCAGCTCATCAGGGAAGTCTTTGGGTCTCATCATCATGAGTTCCCTGTAATAGCTGAATAATGAGTTACAGTTTGGGAGCCAGATTTCTGCAGATGTATTGGCAAATTGGTTTCTGAGAACTGAATGTATTCATTGACTGATTGATCCAACAGGCATTTACTGACTACTATGTTCCAGGCATGCTTTCAAGTTCTGTGAAGGCTCCAAAGATAAATTAGACATGGCTCCATTACTAAATATCCATTACTAAAATGCTCATTGAATAAATAGTGAGAGCCTACTATGTGCAAGGTGCCATGCTGCCATGCTGTGCACTGGAGATGCAGTAAGGAGACAAACAGACCCTTCTCTGTTTCAAGAGCTGATAGATGAGCAGTGGAAACAGTAATCCTGTAAGCAACAAATTGTGCCCTCTAAATTCCAATATCGACATTGGCAAAAGCAGCTGCTCTTTCCATTGATGGCAGATAACAGTTGGTGGCAAAACCCAAAATGAACTTAGACGCACTAAGCCGAAGAAATTACAGAATGTCAACAGTGCTTGAGAATTGCCCAAATAAAAAGCTTTTTCTAAGAAATGCTTCATTTCAGGACCTATTTAAGTGGCTATTTCTTTCCTGGTTGCAGAGCCTTTGAAACACATGCTGTGTTTGTGTGGACCCACTTGCTCACGTGCACACAAATTGTGTGTATGAGCAGAGTGCAAATGGATGGGAATACTAATTGTGTTCTGAGTCAGATACCAGTTAATAGGCTTGATAGCATATAGAGGAGTCCTGATGGAAGGAAGCCAGTAGGCTTTTATGAAGGACTGATTTCATAAGCAGAGGGAAAGGTGCTTGAATTGCTATAAATCTCTCATTTTCTATCAAGGGATCCAAACCAATTCACATAGTTGTAAGCAAGCAGCCCATCTTAATTTACCTTTCAGAATTTCGGTTAGCTTCAGAATGCTGCCATGCATTTTGTTTCTCTTTTTCCTTCTTACTATTGGTCCTTAGGAGTAATATATATTATTAAGTCATGGGGGGAATAAAGGATATTCTACATATTCTGTGTACCTCCCTTTCTCCTTTGGCCCTAACACCTTGCTACTTCCTTCTCATTCCATTTTTTCTTCTAATCCGTGTGTGTGTGTGTGTGTGTGTGTGTGTGTGTGTGAGAGAGAGAGAGAGAGAGAGAGAGAGAGAGAGAGAGAGAGACAGAGAGAGAGAGAGAGAGAGAGAAAAAACAGAAAAAGAGACAGAGAGAGAGAGAGAGAGATTCAATTTGGCCCTAAGGTCCTCCCTGTCGTACTTTTATCCTCTTTGAGACAACTTTCATGCATCACCTCTACACCCCATTGCCCAATTCTCGCCACCTCCTCCTGCGGTACGCAAGTGCTTCTAGAAACATGTATGCACTGCACTTAGGTCTTCGAGGCCATATACCCCTGCCTCTGATCTCCAGGGACAGAGAAAATAAAGAGGAAGGAGAGTAGGATGGATGTGCCTTCTGACCCAAAGCCCAGTCTCAAGGAATGGCTGCCTCTGAGCCAGTGGATATCTGCTGTGTGTGAACGGAGAGCTTCCACAGCCATGGCACCTCTTCACGGTTAAGGGATGGCATGGGGACATGCCTGTTCTTATTCACTATCTCCTCTATGAATAGGCAGGGCAGATGGCTATGGAGAGAGAATGGAAGCTGAGTGTCTTACCTAAGGCCACACAGTAAATAAGGGCTGGTGCTGGGAGCTGCGCTTGGTCCCCCTGATTTGTTAATCCTGGGTGCTGTATTCCTAAGCCTGCCCACTCCTCTATTCACTATCTTCTCCTTTACAGTACAATTCCAATTTTTGAATTGTATTGTGTTTATTTGTGTCATTACTTCCTTAGTCCTCCACTAAGTCTAGCATTGCATAAGACAGGGCCAGGGTCCCTCTGTTCATGACTGCATCCTGGCCAGCTAGTCCCCAGTAATAATCTTTATCACACCAGGCCCTTAGGATCAGGGTGCTCAGGAGTTGCTGAAGGAAGCTGGATCTGTTATTTTTCTTTCCTCTCCTGGAGTCCTCCTCTCTGGAGGTGTGGTGCTCTTCGATTATCTGTTTGTCACAAATGCCATCAGGCAGGCCTCCAGCTCTGAATTCATCTACTTTCTGATTTTCTCCCGCTGTCTTCTTCCCCACCCGTAGCCAGTCAGAGGAGGAGGAGGAGGATGTGTTTGGTGTCTCAAGAAGGCGAAGCTCTCTGGGCCTGAGTGGATACCCCCTTACAGAAGAGGAGCCAGGAACTGGGGAGCCGGGGACTGGGGGGCCACCCTGCAGGGCCCTCCGCAGAATCATCTCCATTGAGGAAGACCCCCTGCCCCAGCTCCTGGATGGTGGCTGTGAGCGGCCACTGAGCAAGTGCCCAGAAGAGGAGGAGGAGGAGGTATCTGACCAAAGGACAGAAGGGCAAGCCCAGGGGACCCCAAACTTGGGACTCAGCCCCACATCTCCCCGAGGGCAGCCTGTTGGAAAAGAAGCCCTCTATAAGGTAAGGGTCAAGCCCAGCTTGATTCACAGCCAGCAGTCCTGTGACTTGTCTCCTGCCTTCAAGCCCAGGACCCCCAAGTTGTACCCAGGAAGCCAGCTCAGCCGTCTTGGAGCTCACTACATGGTGTCTTCAAAATGCTGCCTTACCCCGCTGAGCTGACTGTCTCTGGGAGAGATTCTGGGCCTGATGACTCCTCCTTATAACCTCTCATCCCCACTCTGTGCTTTCTCAGCTGATTAAGGGCCAAAGCATTTATTGAGCACCCTCTGAAGACAGACCCCCTGTGAGGCTCTGAGCAGAAAATATCAGATACTTTCAAAGTTGTAATTCTTTAACTGTTCTCAGCAGGACCAATCCCTGCTTTACAAAATATGCGGGGATTTTCTGGGCCTGGTGGCTCACACTTGTAATCTCAACTACTTGAGGGGAAGAGATAGGAGGATCATGGTTCTGGCCCAGGGCAAAGGTAGTGAGACCCCATCTTAATCAATAAACTGGGCATGTGGAACATGCCTGTGATCTTAGCAGTGTGGGAGGCTTAGGTAAAGGATTGCATCCAATGCTAGTCTGGGACAAAAATAAGATCCTACTCGAAAAATAACTAAAGAAAAAAGGTGTGTAGCTCAAGTGGTAGAGTGCTTGACTAGCAAGCCCAAGGCTCTGAGTTCAAACCCCAGTACCATTAAAAAAAAGGAATGTATTATTTATAATAGCAAATCATTGAAAACACCCAATTATAGAGATATAAATTGTAGTATGTTAATTAGTAGAATATTATACAGCTGTTAAAAATCAGCCTTAAAAAACTTTAATGACTCAGAGAAATATGTATAATTTAATAATTAGGGTAAATTTATATATACATATATATCTCACAGTTTTTAAAATAAAACATGTTCATATATCTACATATAGAAAAGACTAGAAGAAATGTATCAAAATGAATAGTGGCTGGTTATTTCAGGATAATAAGGCAGATTATAAAGAATTATCTGATTCCCCCCTAGCTTTCTGTATTTCCTAATTTTAAATGAACATATATTACTTTTTGTGTTTGATTTTTTTGTGGTGGTGGGGTTAGAACTCAGGACCTTATGCATGCTAGGCAAGCACTCTACTTCTTGCCTGTACCACCCGCAGCCCATTTTTTAAGCATGTCAGCAAGAATTCCTTTCCCCAGACCAGATGTCTCACCGTCACTGGGCAGGTGGACTGTTCCTCAGTCCTTGGTGCACAGGCTCAGTGCACAGACATGAGCAGGAGTTCACCACTCTTGTGAGTGAACTTACCTGAAGCTTAACCATCCTGGTGCTGGTGTTTTTGTGCCTGTGAAACAGAGCTGTGCCCAGAGGAAGAGGGAGGTGGTCGGTCACAGGGCTGAGGGCCAAGCAACACATCTGCCTCCAGGCCACCTCCTCCACCCTAGGTTTCACAGTCTCTACCTTGTACCTGTGCTTGGGGCCAAACAGATTGGTGTACTATATTTTCATCTCAAACAAGTGACAATGAAAGGGACAGAGACAAGAGACTGGCAGGGAGCCAGCACCATTGTGCAGTGCATGAATGAAGAAACTGGGACAGGAGACATCCTTTTTTGGGGGGCTTGAACTCAGAGCCTACACCTTGAGCTACTCTGTCAGTCCTTGTTTTTTATTTGTGTGTGTGTGTGTGTGTGTGTGTGTGTGTGTGTGTGTGTGTGTGTGTGATGAGTTTTTTCAAGATAGGATCTCCCAGAACTATTTACCTAGGCTGGCTTTGAACTGTAGTACTCCCGATCCCTGCCTCCTGAATAGCTAGGATTACAGGCGTGAGCCACCAGCACCTGGCAGAGACATCTTTTTGAGTGTAGGGTTTTTCAGTTTTCAGGTTTAAATCTTCTAGTTGACCTTGAGTTTCCTCCTAAGTACTGCATGGAATTTCTCCCCAAAGGACACTAGTGGCTTGTTTGTAACTGAGGTACTGCTAATACCAGCTGCTGCTCCATTATAGTATTTGCTCGATGAGAGAAGCTAATTCCCCCAAATCCGTTTCTAAATAGATTCCAAAGAACCTCTTCCTTTGCCCAGCCATGCTGAGCAGAGCCTAAGGCAGGGCTCAGGCAAGCAAACAGGTCCCTGGAAGCACCCAGCAGAAGGGAACTGGGCTGAACACCTGCCCCTTACACCATCTCCTAGTCACTCTGGGTCCTAGAGCAAGTTCACCCACTGCTGGGCTCAGAGTCCCGGACTGACAGGCAGGCCGACCCCCAGCTCTGTCCTCTTGGGTCAGGGAGAAGAAAAACAGAGGCTCAGGACTTCCCACCTTTCCTAGTGGAGATATGGAAGTGGGTCCCCAAGGAAGATGCCTTGCCTAGATGGAAGCTAAGTCGGGGGGAGCTGTGTGCTGGGAGGCAAGAGGGGCCTCCATGGTACCCAGGCTCTCAGTTATAGAGCAAAGAAAAGAGACTGTATCCCAACCAGCTGAGATACAGAGGTCTTCTTTCTCTCTCCTCATCCTTCCCTGCACAGAGAATTCTGCCTCCTCCTTAAGTTCCTGCTCTCTCATGTCTCCTCCTCTGTGCTCCCAGGGTGCTTTAATTATTTGGTGACACATTTGCCTGCTTCCTGTTCCTGGATCACACTAGGCAACTACTTCTCCTCTCTCCTTCTGGTGCTACTAGTTGCTTCTCTACCCCATGCTCAGCGCTGTGATCTGAGACTGGGGAGGCCTCCCAGGTGCTGGCCTCCTAAGGACCATGGCAGGGATGGTGGCAGCAGCAGGAGCTGGTGGCCATACCCAGTAGATGGTCAGACTGTCTGTCGTCCACAGGAGGAGAGCTCTCTCTCTGCTCCAGACCGGCTCTTTAAGATTGTGCTCGTGGGCAACTCTGCAGTGGGGAAGACGTCCTTCCTGCAGAGGTTCTGTGAGCACCACTTCTCCTCAGGCATGGCGGCCACTGTGGGTGAGTCCTTGGTCCAGGAGGGATTTGGAGCCCATGGGAGAGGACATGGCACTGCTAGTAGGGATGCCAGTGTCTGCTTTGCTCAGCATGGGGCTGGAAGGGCAAGGCAAAGCCAACCTTCCACCACCATGCTGACTTCTAAGCTCATTCTGTGTTGAGCTCAGCCCTGGACTTATGGAAATGCTGCTGGCAAAGATGGACTTAGGGCCCCTTGATGCCTTCTATGACTCCTCGGTCTACTCCGTCCTCACTTTTGGCATGACCCTGAATCTTCATGCTCCTCCAGGACTCACTGGGACTCCTCTAGAGACTGAGCCTTTGCAACACGCCAGTACTTCCTGGCCTTGCCCCTCTGTGTATGAGGGTGTGTGGCTGTATGTGCTGTGTGTGTCTCTCATTGATTTTTTTTTTTTTACAGTACTAGGTTTGAACTTAGCACCTCACACTTGCTAGGCAGGTGCTCTACCACTTGAGCCACGCCCCTAGCCCTTTTGTCTTTAGTTATTTTTCAAGTAAGTTTTCATAGTTTTGCCCAGGGCCAGCCTCAGACTACAGTCCTCCTCTGTACATCTCCCACATAGCTGGGATGATAGGAGAACACCACTACACTCAGCTTGTTGTTTGGGTTGGGGTCTTGCTGCCTTTTCCCCTTGGGCTGGCTTCAAACCATGATCCTCCAGATCCCCATCTCCCAAGTAGCTAGGATTACAGGCGTGTGCCACGGCATCTGGTGTTAATGATCACAACGAAATGTGGTCCTATTCTAAGATAATATTTTATTTAAATAGGGGTGTTAAGTTGGTTCACCCAAAGGTGCACATTTAATTAAATATGTGGCAAGACCCAAGGACATATTGACCTTTTAGCTTCTCTAGGTTGAATCACTCAGCAAAAAGTAAATACACTAAATTCCTACAGTGTGCTATTTAAGCAAGCTGATCAGTCAACTGCACTCAACCATACATTTCTCTGATCTGAGTATTGACCATAAGATTTCATATCCATCATTCCATCTATCTTCACAACAGGCCTGAGGATGGGTATTGCTATCAGCCCAATAGACAGATCAGGAAATTAAGGCCCACAGAGGTTAAGAGCCCTATCCACATTCCTGTCAGTTGGTTGGTGCTGACACCTGCCCCTCAAACCACACCTTCTAGCCCCTTCCACAATGGGCTGTTGACACTGGGCTATCTATCCCAATGATATTGAGTTGTACATACTTATCTCCTAATGAGTGGTAGGGGTTTTTACTGCCTCGGGAGGGAGGCAGAGGCTGGTTTGGGAAAGAGAGGCTGCAGAGGTTCAAAGGCACATCAGAAGTCCTGGGTCCCCATGCTGGCTCTTCGCCTGACTGGTTCTGTGATGTCAAGAGGACCTAATTCCTCTCTGGGCTTCCATTTCCGTTTCCATCTGAAAAGGAGGGGATTTGATCTTGGTGCCCCAAGCCCGGGTTTCTCACCAGACCATCCTGGGCCTTCATTTTCTGACAAACTGGCCTACAGGACAAACATCCTGTGCCCTAACGCCCTGCCTCGAGAAATTCACTTCTTTCTGTCATTCCGGCTCTTCCACCCTTTATCCTATCAGTGGGTCTCTTCCCACATGCTTCAGTGTTCTTCTGATGGCTGGGCCTTTTCCTAGACTGTTGTCACATCAGGGACATCCTCCTGTCCTTCCATTCTGCCCCACTCCACCAAAGACTGAGTGTATCCCAAGGCAAAGCACTGGGACCTAAAGGGAAACAGGACAGAGACTTGAAACCAAGCCCAGGAGAGTCTGGCCTTGAGAGGAACCGTGGAGAGTGAGTGGAGGACACTGAGCATGGCCATGGCTGTGTCTCCAGCACAGACCTGTGGGGGGAGGGGAATGGACTCCCTCAGACCCTCAAATGCTCATCCTCTGAGCAGTGTGCCTGTCCTGCAGTAGAATCAGGTCCATGTATATTTCCAACCTGTGGCCCTGAGACAGAAGGCTTGGAAAAAGAGAAAGTTAGACTCATTTGCACTGTCCAGGAGGCCAGTGATGGAAGCCCCCACAATTTAGGAAGGAGAAAAAAAATAATCAAAGGGATGTCCTTCATGGCATTGCTCAAACAACACCAGAGTGGCATCTCATTGAGTTCCCTGCTATCAACATGTTGGTGAGCAGAACACATGTTGAATGAACACATGTTCCCTGAACACATGTTGGTGAGCAGACCCTGGCCACCCAGAAGATTCTGTCTTTACAGAGAGTCACAACCCACAGCAGCCCAACCCCAACACAGCACAGCCAGCAGCAGGGACCATGCTCTTCTTCCAGGCTCATCTCCATCACCAACTTCCTGGTCTCCCAAGCCTCACAGTACATGGTGTGCTGGACTCTTGCTTGGGTGAACTATGAGGTGCTATAATAGGACTGTGTGAGTTGGGACATCCTGCCTACCCCACTTTAGGAACCAACTTGCTCCTTCAAGAGCAGCTGCTTTGACCCTGTGGGTGTCCTGGAAACCTCTGTTGCTAGAAAGAACTCAGGAAAAAGTCTGGTCATGTTTTGAGAAAACCAAGGTCCACAGTCAGAGTGACCACTACAGACCTGAGACTCCAAGTCCCATGCTTGTTCCACTGCTCCACATTGGCGCACAACCTCCCTACTTTAAATTGCAGCCCAGAAGCCACAAGTTTCTCCAAGAGCATTTTCTGACAGAATGTCCTCTGTCCTCTCTTTGCCACCAGCCCAGATCCTATCCCACTCCACTTCTCTGAAGAGAAGCCCTTGGAGCACCTGTCTCCATGACAGCTTGCTGACAGTCCCTTCTCCTGGATGGCAATGGCTTTGGCCTGTCTTCTCCAGAAAGGTTGATGATACCTTCCTGGGGTCCTTCAGGCCAGCCCTCACCCCACCATCCCCATGGCATGCTTCCTGGCTTCAGCCCTCATGCAGGAACCAATCAGGCCGAAGGTCACCTGGATGCGATCATTCAGTGCTACAGCTGAATGTAAAGATCATGAACACCCAACTTAGCCCCTTAAGCCTCCGTCTCACCTCAGCTTAAGAAGAGAAAAGTCAATGTCCCAAAATGAGGTGAGGAGATGTCATGAAGGTCACCCAATCAGGCTATGGAGAATTGAAAAAGAAGCACAGAACACAGGTCTCCTGACGCCTGGACATTTAGTACTGGTGACAATCTTAAAATCCGTTTAGCCCCTTATCATTCTGCACTGCCTCTTCTGTTGGGCACTGGCTTTCTCCTGCCTGGTGTCTGGGTGGTGTCTGTCCATTCCCACCTCCTTAAATTCTCCTTGAGTCCTCTGACCATACAGCCAGCCCCTGTGGGCTCCTTTATCTGCCTCCTTGGCCTACCTGTCTGACACTGCGGGGAGAATCGCCCTGCAGCCAATGTCCAGTGGAGTGTCTCACCAAGCTCACCACAGCACAGGACACATTTCTCCAGCACTCCTTTGTCTGTCCCACTCCCTGCAAGGCAGAGCTCCCTGTTCTCCAGCAAAGCAATGACCAGGGTGGCAGACCAGGCCCGCCGAAGGCAGCAAAGATCAGCCACATGTGGAAGCACCCACCTGCTTTTCCCCTGCTTGCCTTGCCAGAAAGCAGAGGACTCTGTCCTGGGGCTTTGGACTCACTGGCTGGTGTCAGATCTGGCCTTCAGGTATATTGATGATGGCTGGTTTTCTCCCGAGTAGTTATTAGAAAGCAGGCCACCCCTTCCATCTCCCAGAGCATAGACCAGAGAACCCCAGTGCTTTTAGGCAAGAAGAAAACTCACTATTGGATTCAGCTGCCAGCCAGTTGCCATCTGTGTGGATGGAGCCCCTGACCGGGGGTGGGGGTGGGGTGGGGGGGGGTGGGGGGGTGGTTCCCAGGTGAAATGATGCTCCCGGCAGCCTGTGCTCCCTGTGCTGCTGTACATGGAGCAGTTGGGCTTCAGTGCTAGGTTTGCAGCTCAGCTCCAGCAAAGTGTGGCCACTGGGCCAGCCCCTTCATCTCTCCATGGTGTGTGTGTGTGCGTGTGTGCATGGGTGTGCACATAACCCTCACGTAGATGTCACAGGGACACTGTGAAAGATGGAGAGAGTCCATCTTCCTGGCCTAGCCTCTCCTTGTCAGCAGAGCCTGGGATGAATGTTTTCCACTGCTCACCTCTTCCATCTCTGTCTGACTCTTCTGTCACTCTCTGTCCTGTGGCCCATTGCTGCTATTCCTCTCCTGAGTCTCCTGGGCAAGGATCTCCCGACCTTTTTGAAGGTGGGAGGTGGTTGCCCTCAAGTTCTACCACTGGGGACCTTAAGGGGGAAGACTTTTAGAATGTCTTTATGCATTTGTGAACATTCTTAGAGGTGGCAGAAGAAAGGAAGATCTAGGCCAAAGAACTTCTCTTAAGGTTCTATTGCGGTTCTAACCTCAGGGCTGCTGGAGGGTGCGGAATGCATGTCACTGACCTTGTTCCTTCTCTCTGGGATAGATGACCCCAGGGAGGGTCACCCTTGTAAGATAATTGTGAATGACCCTGTGATGGGCGAGGAGTTCTCAACCCTTCTCAAGGGCAAATGCTGCCTTTGGCTTCCTCCCCCACCTCTTCTCTTCTGTCCTTTCCTCTATCTGCCAGCCCCTTTCCTCCTCCTCCCCAGTCCTCCTCCTCTTCCTCCTTCTCCTCCACACACCTTTGGATTGGCTGATGGAAATCTTAAAGCAGAAGGTTTGAATTTATTATGATTTTATAAAGGATTTTAACCAAAAGAAGAAACAGAGAAAGAGGGATGAAGGAAGGAAGGAAGGAAGGAAGGAGGGAAGGGGGGAAATAAACATGGGGATAGTTTTTCCTCCTCTTTCATTTCCCAGTGAGGAAGTAAACTCATGACTTACCAGCAATCATATTTGCACTGCTTATTTGCAGGTGCAATCTGACGTGGTCCTTGTATGGCACCCTGCAGAGGTATAGACTGGCACAGTGATGAGGCTGCAGTTGATAGAGGTTAAGTGATGTGATCAAGGTCCCGCAGTAAATAAGTAGCAGAGACAGGACCAGAACTCGGGTCCCTGTCCTCCCTGTCCAGTGCTCCACTCATTTCCCACACTGCCTCCCAGAAGCTGCTCAGGAAGGGTGTTCACCAAGGCCCCTTGTGATTCTAGACATGGAAGAGTGTTTCTGACTTGGAAATGAAGGTGCCTGAGGCAACCCTGACAGGCCTGTTCCACTTATAGGCATCGATTACCGCGTGAAGACGGTGACTGTGGATGGCTCACGGGTGGCCCTGCAGCTGTGGGACACAGCTGGGCAGGAGAGGTGAGGAGCTGCCCCTGCAGGTTGGGGCTCCTGAAAAAGCCCTGCACCCTGACCTTGGCTCTCCTGTGACAGGTATCGCTGTGTCACCCAGCAGTTCTTCAGAAAGGCCGATGGCGTCGTCATCATGTATGATCTCACAGCCAAGCAGTCCTTCCTGTCGGTTCGGCAATGGCTGAACAGTGTGGAGGTGAGTGGCCATCTTCCTGGGAGCCCTCAGGCTTGCACAGGCTTCTCCTGTCATTCCTGCCCTCTCCTCCTGGCCCTCTGTGCTTTCACACTCGGATCCAGAGTTCACCTGCTCAAAAGCAGACAGTCAAGCATTTGTCTGTTCACTCACGTTCCTGTACCACGCTACTTCCTGGGGATCAGAAGTGGGGAAGACAGACACAGTCCCTGCCCTTGTGGGCAGAGGGGGACATGAAAAATACAGATTACATACCCATGCTATGGCTTGCGTGTGCACACCAGCACTCAGGTGGAAATTTAGCCCCCACTGTGAGCTATTAAGAGGGTGGAAGCTTAATTTGACTATGGTATTTGGAGGTGGGACCTTTAGGAAGTATTTAAGATTAAAGAATGGGGACTATGACTTTTTAAGAGGAGAAAGAAAGACCTAAGTAAGAATGCTCTGTCCCTATAAAGATGCCCAAAGGCTCTATAGAGTCCTGTCTGAATTTGAACTTGCTAACCTTCAGAACCAGGGAACAAATAAGCCTTTATTCTTTATGAATTACTCTGTCTGTGGTATTCGGTTATAACCACCGACAACAGACTAAAACAGCCAGTACCTGTGTCATCACGACTGCTGTGTGCTGAGCAGGGGGACTGGGTTGGAGAAGGGGCACGGACTGGAGTATCAAGGAACTGAATGTCGAAATTCTTCCCCAATCTCACCATGGCACTCCACCCCCTGCATCTTTTGAGCTTCAGTAGGCCCAGCTGTACCTGCCCAGGAGCCAATCGGTGCAGGATTTGGGGGCATCTGTCTTAACCCTTCATACAAGGGGAGGTTGGTCTGTAACCCAAGTGCTCCAGGCTCCTTCCAAAAGGTAAAGGCCTGGGCAAAGCCCTGAGCAATTACATCCTTGAATTCGGGATAATCTGTGAGACTCTGCCTTCTCAATGAACGCTAGCGGCAGGTTGCTTTGTGAGTGCTAAGCACTTCCTGCGCAAATGCACATCATCCTCTCCCACCTCGGTGCAGGCTCTCAAGGCCGAGGTGGTAAGGACAAGCCACTTACTGCTTTCACAAAGTAGTCAAGTGGTATGTCCTAATGCCCTCCTCCATCAGGACCCATCATTTGTTCATTTATCTGTCCAAAAAATTTCCAGGCAGTGCCCTTGGGGCTGGGAATTATAGCAGACAAGCAGGAAACAGTTTGTGCCTCGTGAAGCTTAGGTCAGCCTTCTGCTCCAAAGCCTTATGACCCCACGCAGTCTCTGTCACATACTTATGACTCTGTCGTAAATCACATGCTTACCACATGTATCTCCTGCCATCCCTGTGCCTCCTGAGAGATGAAGCATGTCTTTGTCATTGTAACCAGGTGCTTGGGGTGGAGCTCCACATCACTGGTGCTTACCAGATGCTAGATGAGTGAATGCACACGTTGTTGTGAAGGCACACTACGAGGGTTGTTGATTTCTTCCTCCATTTGGCCCTGAGATACCTATGATTCCTCCCACCAAAATCTGCTTCTCGTGGAGTTTTGCCCTGCTGGGCCACTCACCTTCTCTGCTGTTGATCTCATTACCAAGAAAAATAAGAAAAGGAATGGAAAACAGATTCAAGGGTTTCAAAAAATTTGCATAGTACAAACCATTTCTCAAAATTACTATGCCTAAAATACAAGTAAGAAAACATATGTTTTGAAATGTGGTAGATCACATATGCATCAAGTTCATAGGGTAGCAAATGGCCTGGGTAGAACTGGCAGTGATTCCAGAATTTATGACATCATTTTTTCTTTTCCCTTCCTCTTCCTCCTCCTCCTCTTTTGCCTCCTCCTCTAGAGCAGTACAGAGAAAGGTTTGGTGGTCATGGTTCTGGGCCCCTCATCGCCCTTTCTCAGTGAGATGTTTGACATCTTTTTGTATATTAGAGGTCCTGATACAACTCTGTTAGACTAAAGGGTTTCCTCTGTGAAAATCACCACTCTAGTACACCTGTCTCTTTCTTAAATGAAGAAATTGAGGTCATAATTTTTCCAAAGGCCGACATTCTTCTCCTATTCCCAGATATTTAATTGTCTAGGCAGCAGCAACCCAAGTGTCTGGGATTAATGTGAGTAGATGGAAACAGATTTGTGGAACTGTGCATTCTGCCATCTCTAGGGATGTAGTTTTCAGGGCTCCTGATTTGCACAGAGAACCTGGAATCTAGCAAGAGAGATAGAATATCAGGATGAATTTTGTGGTGGAGAAGAAACCTCAGAAGGCTTCAATGTAGCTGGGATTAAGACTCCAGCCCTTCAGACAACTATGTACCAAGCACCCCATCTGCCTGGGATAGGGCTGACAGCACCATCAGACTGTGCCTGGCAACATACCCCATGGAAGCCTTGGAGCACCCATGGCCTTGGACCTCCAGTCTAGTAACTCAGAATCATCTAAGTGTGGGTAATCTGTAGTTTGATTTTTTCTTTTAAAAAAAATTAGTAAAAGGTATAATTGAAGTCTAAATGATAACTCTGCACTGGATGGACATGAGATGCTCCAAGCAGGATGATCCAAACCCTGAAAATTGGAGAAAGAAAAACATAACATCTCCCCAGGTGATTTTGATGTTCAGCCACCATGTTTTCCAGCCCAAACCAGTGCTTTTCAAATTCCCACATACCTGGGAATCTCCTGCAGAAGGACTCAGAAGATCTGAACCAGGGGCTGAGATTTTTGCATTCCTAACAAATTCGAAGGGGAGATCAGTGTTGCTTTTCCAGGGATCACCCTTTGAGCAGCAGGGCTCTGAGTCACGTTCAAAAACACTGATGACCCCTTACCAAGAATTTGCCAAACATGGGCCACCCACCCAGAACTCACTGGGCACCCTGGAGGACTTTGTGGGGTGGACCAGGAAATGCATTCCATTCGGTGGCATGGGATTTCTGGAACAAATGTGAGAGGCTGTGTCAAATGGTGGAGTGTGAGTTGAAGGTTGGAACAGAAGCGTCATAAATGCAATTAGTCCCTGATTCTTGAAAAGCTAAGTCATTCCTGCCTTGGCAACCAGCAATCAGAGGTGTCAGGTGATAGATTAAAACTTGACACCTAATTTGATCTGAGGGGAACTGAAAATAATAAGTACCTTATATTTGTGGGGCACCTTATTTTTCCAAAGAGCTCCAATCACCTTGTCAACTCCCTCACGTGGAAAAGGAGGGTGGAGGGGGAGCTTTAATAAGAACCTTCATGGTTATGAAGTCTTGTTATTAGCTGAATGGTGGCCAGCTGTTCACGGTGCCCCCTTCCTCCCTCCACCTGAAAAGCAGCACAAGAAAAGAGGGCTTAAATTACCATCCAAGGGCTGACAGGAAAGATTTACCCTCCGAAGAAATGGTTGGGGGTGGAATAGATGATGCGGGAGGCAATGGAGTTCTCTGGAAAGGAAGTCCTTACCATACAAGTTCAGCCACTTCCCGGCCATGACATGTTGGTCAATCATTCAGTGAACAAACTGTTCTGGAAGACTCCTCCTGGTCCCCCTAAATTCTATAGTGTATGGCATTAGACTCTCTTCAAGGGCCCAGGACAGAACCAGGGCGTGGAGGCAGGGCATGTGAATGGAAGGACCCTTGAGGTCCTTCTAGCTCAAAAAGAAACAGAATCCTTTCACGTAAGAGAACACCTGCAGTGCTTGTTTTTCATTACTACGGAAAAATATATGAGGGAAGGCACTTATGAAGAAAAGTTTATTTAGCTCACAGTTTGGAAGGACGGAAGACATGGCACCTGTGTTGGTTCAGCTCTGGAGAGGACCCTCTTGGCTGTGTCACATCATGGTGGATGGCATCATGGCGGAAGTGTGTGTGAGAGAGGAAGAGATCACAATATGAAACAGGAAGCCAAAGAGAAGGGGAGGCGCCAGGCTCACTCTCCCTATGATAAGACTCTCAGAAGAACTAACCAGGGTCCCACAAGAAAACTACCTTAATCCCTTCAAGGGTACACCCCTAAAGACCTAATGGCCTCCCACTAGGCCCCACCTCTCAAAGGTCCCACCTTCCAGCATGACCATACTGAGAATCATGGCATGCTGAGGGATACAAACTCATCTAAACCATAGCACCTTCTCTGCTTGAAGAGGCAGAAACCTCCTGTTCTGCCTTACTCCGCCAGTCCTCACCTCACCTAGACAGCTTTTCTTTGCCTGCAGGCCTTCTGCAGAAGAGGCCTGAGCTGAGCCCAGCCACACTATGCTGATTGTCCTGTGTACCTTGTAAGAAGTCAAAGCTGTCAGTCATTTCTGTCACCACTGCATTTCCACCCCCATCCCACCCCATGTCCACTGGAAAACTGGTCTAGCCATTCTAATTGGAAGAAGAAACTGGCTGGGCTCTGAGAGCCCCATGTTAAGACCACAGGATTAACTGGACCTCTGAAGACCTTGGGGCCTGTATCAGGTAGAGAAAACAGAATTGGATGCAAGTTTATGTGGGATGGTAGCTCTCCCAAAACTAGATTGTTGGTCCCTAGTGTCTGCAGTCCTGAACTCACTTAAATTTTTTTTTTGTCACTCTGATAGCATTATATTGCTAAGCCTATAAGTCAAGGAAGTCAAATGTGACTGGAATGGTGATAGGCCAGCTGATAGATGAGCATCTCTGAGCTGAAAAAAAACCCAAATCCTTGGAGATTAATTGAATGCCAACTCCTTTTTGAAGGTGAGAGAAACTAAGTTCCAAAGAGAGGAAGTGACTTGTCCAAAGGCACCCACAGCTTGTCAGCAGTAAGGCCAGAACTGGGACCTGAGGCTCTGCTGCTGCTGCTTCCTGTCACGTGGCTCATGGCTGAAATCTGCTGCTGAAAAAAAAAAATAGGTGTTCAATCTTTTTCAAGTCTTTCTTGCATCCATCTAAAGTAGAACTGTTCTCCAGCTCAAGGGGCTCTGGCCCACTTCCCTCTCCCCTCCTGAGCTGCGAGCTAAATCTCTTTGTGTGATCTTTATCCTTGGTGACAATTGTACAGCACAGAGCAAAAAATAACAGTTTGATGTTTTTCCCGCATTCCAAGTTGAGCTTGAAATGCTGGCAGTTTAAAACGAACTACACAAATAAATCTTGTTTTGACTCATAGTCCAGGGGGTGGATAAATATGGAAACCCTCAAGATATAATTTTGTAGTCATTTTTTTTTTCTTAGCATAACAGCATGCTTTAATGTGCTGAGAATTTTTTTGTTCTGGCTCCAGAGAAGTAGCAGCAGTAGCCCAGCTAAGTGCTTTTTTGTGCCTCCCAGCAAATAGATATTAACACACATACACATACTCACACACACACACACACACACACACACACACACACACTCACTCACTCCCTAGAGCCTGCCCAATGCAGCAGCTCCACCCCATATATCCTGAATGCCAGTCCTCTGCTGCAAGTTGATAGCTCTTGTTATTTTAAGTCTGAGATGGGTAATATTTTGCATTTCAACAAATCTGTCTTCCAACAAGCTCAAATTCAGAAAAAGGCAGCTAAAATGACTCAAGGTATAGAGAGACTTTTCAGTTAAAAGGGTATAGAACAGAAATTCCATCTAGCAAGCCTATTTTACAGATTTGAAGATAGAGACTCAGAGAACAGGAGCCATTGGCCAAGCCACTCAGAGAGATGGTGGTAGAGCTCAAGTCTCATAAGGAGAGACTGTGAGCTTGCCCTGGGTGACAGTTGGCCTGTCACACCTATTGAACTTTTACTGACATCTACAACAATATCAACAACAGAGGTTGGGTGGGCCTGGGACTTGCTCACTAAAGCCCCAGAGGCTTAAAAGAGGAGTGCTTTGGACTTTTAAAAGGAAGTGTCAGGCTGGGGTGTGTGGCTCAATGGTAGATCACTCACCTAGTATGCATAAGACTTTGGGTTCCAACCCCAGCACCAAAAAAAAAATGTTATGTCATCTAGTGGATGACTATGTGCTCTTTGAGGCAAGTGACAGACAGGCTGAGTAAGAAGAGTCTAACCTTTAGACTGATGGAGAGTTCAAGACTATCATGGAAAGACCATGAAACTCTCATGACAACCCAAGCCCCACCAAAGGCTGACCTTGGGCCAGGGTGGGGGATGCCTGGTTGCCTGTGACAGTTTGCATATTTTCTGTTCTTATGTGTGTTGTCATTTATTTTTGCCATTTTTTTGGAGATGGGCCTTATCCTCCATTACCGGTGGCAGGCCAGGGCCCACGGAGGGGAAGTGGGTTGTCCAGAATGGTTGTATAAGAAAGGAACAAGCAGAGAACAGAAGTCACAGCTCCAGCTGGGTGTTTGCTTTTTTTCTGCTCCTTCTGAACTCTTCTTTTTATATCTAGGAATTGCTTTTTAAAAAACAAGAAGACTGCCCTTCTTTTTCCAAGAGCAGCACTGCTGTTTGTGGTACACACGGCCCATATGTCAGGCTTGTGACCCAGGCTACACCTCATCCCACTCGGTCATTCAGTGTCCCCTTAGGAAAACCCTTAGGAAAAGAAGAAACCAAAGCCCAGTCCATGGAATAACAAATCTGGGGTTAGAATTCTTCCTTGAGATTTCAGGTCTGATGCTCATATTTTCAGAGTTTCCATGTCAAGAAATCCCACAAGCCTTAGTCATTCCTCACACATAAATCTACAAATATCTTTCTCGTGTGCTCTAAACAGCAAGTCTTTTGGCCCAGTTCCCTGCTTCCTTCTCCTCTCTTCCTTGTGACAAACTCTTAGCACACGTATTCATTTGCCCAGCATCGTGAGAAACTAGGGACATTCCCATTAGCTACCACTCAGCTAATAGGGAGCCACAGCAGCTTACATATGCCATAAGTAGGTTTCTCACTTTCAAATAATTGGAAGATGGTGCCATCTACTTATCACATCAACTACAGTTCACATGATTTAATTTCTTTTTGATGGGTCAAAAGACACTGTAAGATCTTATATGCCTTTGAGTGACTATTGTGAACATTCATTACCATCTTTCTAATGTACCATTTTTAGAAAGTTCAATTCAGTAAGACACTATGTAGCAGAGAATTCATGGGAAATAAGAATCCAGACAAGGGAATTGTGGACCCTTATACTAAAGGGTCTGACCTTGTTCTCGAGGGTTCTTTTGGGCTCTCTGAGCCTAATGTTCTTATTTAGTCAATGAGAATTTTTTCTAATACTGAATTACAAATAAAAATGAACGTGCAGATTAAGAAAACATTGAAGCTTTAATTGCAAAGAAAACTACACTTAGACTTCAGATAAGTGGTCTGATCAGATGGACTTTAGCCTTTTATGTACAATGCTGAGCTAAAGTAATAAGAGTATTGGCAAAATCACAATTGCTATAAGCTTCTAGCATTACACAGCCCTCTATTTAACCAAATGTTTAGCTATGATGAATAACTATTCATTACCAAATTATGATTAAAAGCCCCTAATTAAATATTTCACAAAGTAAAAATAACAACCTTCTTAAATGGGAACATTACCATATTTACTCACTGCATAGCTGTATGTTCTGGACCCTTTGTTGCCACTCAGGAGAGGTACATGTAGCACCCCCCTTTCAAGGAAGGGGCAAAGACGACCTGGGGACAAGGCCCCTGGGTGATGGCACCCACTGCAGGAGTAAACAGAACTGACACTGAACCTGTTACTTCTGTCCCTAGAAGCACAGCTGCTATGGGCTCATAGTTCTTCCTCATGCAGAGATTTATTTTTTTATTTTTTTTAGAGCCATAGCATCCCAGTGGTGTGGGTCATTGTGCATGTCCCCAGTTAGGCTTACAACAGTCACATATGGAGCTCTGTGGACCCAGCACCACGTGTCAGATTCATCCCCTCTCAGGAAGATCATGTGCCTCCAGAGATGCCACTTCTAATCCAAATAGGTGCATCACAGCTCCAAACCACACTGATTAATTCCCATGGTCCATTGTGGTTCATTAGACAGTCTGGTCACTTAGGAATACCCTGGACAAGAATTCATGGTCCATCAGTGTCGCCTGTTCCCTTATTCAGCTACTTCTTCCCCAGTACATCTAGGAGCTACATGCTTCATCCAAGATCCAGAGAGTGGTGTAAGGGGAGCAGTTGTTGCACAGATGGGGGGTGGGAGGTAACCAGAGGCAGGCCTCAGCACCATATGGAAGCATGGTAAACTGAGGCTCTTAAACAAGGTAGCTCTCATTCTCAGCTGTTGGCTATGTTGTGGCAGCAGGGGACTCTCAAACCACCCTGTGTCTTTCCAGCCTACCCTTCTGGCTCTCCTTCTGGAGGTTTCTCTCAGCTAGGGGATTGTCTGTTCTGCAGGAAGCTGTGGGAGACCGTGTTCCCGTTCTTCTGTTGGCCAATAAACTTGACAATGAGAAGGAGCGGGAAGTTCCCCGGGGCCACGGAGAGCAGCTTGCCAAGGTAAAGAGCCAGCATTTCCATCTCTCTGGACAGGTGGGAGCTCCCAGCACTGAGGCATAAGCCCAAGAGCCTTGGTGGGAACTTCCAGAAACCCCATGGGAAGGAAGCAACTGGTTCCTGTGCATGTAGGGTTTTTGCCAAAAAGGCACAGATCACGAGATGGAGTTGGTTGAGGACCAGCAGGTATAGGAAACCACCCTAAACTCCCATCCTTGGACTGCAGAATTATTAACTCTATGAAAGTAGAAAAGTTACTCATTTTGATCCCCACACTGATATTCAAATCTCACCTAATCACCTTTAAGGGTGGACAATCCACCATCTGCAAGGCAGCATGTTCTTCTTGGGACCCCTCTGCTAGTCATCCTTTCTGCCAAGATGGAGCCTCAAAACTGTGAACTCAGATAAACTCAGGGAAGGCACCAGAAAGCCTTCCATCGAGATAAGAATTAGCCCTCCTGCCCAAGACTGGGCCCAGCAGGGCCTAATGGAAACCAGGCAGCAAATCAGTGATTGTTCCTGGGCTCCTTTTATTGTTCTCTGTTTGGTTCATTGTCCTGTGGATCTGGGAGGATGAGGCGCTTCTCCAATCCTGGGATTCTACAACAATTCTTAGTGTGGTTGCTCTAAATAAGAGTCATAAGCTCAAAGTCTGGAAAGGAGCACAGAGGGTAAGATTCAAGGAAAAAGGACGAGGAAGGGCCTGGCTAGGGCCCATGGGGAGGGTCACTAGTTCTGAAATCCAAATGACCTGAATACAGTATCTCTAGCAGGAAATCTGACTAGAACTGACATGAAGACTATTGATTTCTTCTCAGTGAAGAAATATTAATGTTTGATTATAAGGTGTCATCCCAGACCCACTTTGAAGGTATTATATAATATATAGCATCTACATATATTACCTTTCTAAAATTCAAAAATTCTGGATTCCAAAACCCATCTCGATCCAAAGCTTTGGGTTAATCCTTATAGACCTATAATTATTACTAGCAGTAGTATTAATATTAATATTATCCCATTTTCCTTTCTATTAGTAAAGAAAACACAGAGGCAGGAATTGAGCAATTCGTTCAAATCATCACACAGCTCATCAGTGGTACAGTCAGCACTTGAAGCTGGAAGGCAAATCATGTCTTGCAGTTCTAGGTTCTGTGTCCTTCTGCCCCACCCCCAATCCACCCATGAAATCTCTAGTCTGACAGCCTGCCTCAGAGTTGGAGTCTAACAGAAGAGTGGACAGAGAAAGATGAAGCTTCTGGGGCTGGGTGAAGAGGGCAGAGGATGGAGCTGGGACTCCAGTGCTGGGCTCTGAATCAGAAGCCAGTACTTGGCAGAGCCTCCTGAGCTATAGCCCCAAGAGTGTCCTCACTCAGATGGTCCACATCCCCACAAGACATTGGCCTCCAAGCCAGGGCATCTGCAAGCAAGCACTCAGTGCCATTAGCCTCGTTATCACAAAGCACACAATCTACTAATGGAGGTGGTAAGTGGACTGTGGTGAGCCTTGGCCAAGGCTCCCTCATGCACACAAACACAGCCTCTGTCTAATGAGGTGACAAACAATTGTCCTATGCACCAACACTGACAGCCTGCGCAGCTGGAGTATTAATAACTGGTGTGAAGGAGAATCTGACTGGAGTGCTTTGTGACATCTGGGCAAGGTCCACAGAACACCAGTGTCCTGGGAAAGCAGCTCCTGGAGCCCTCCATTTACTAACTGTGACCTGAACTGGCCTGCCATGTAGCCTCTCTAGCCTTGGTTTCCACGCCTGGGAAGTAGATAGAATTCTGCCTGCCCAGGCCTGTGCATCTCTGCCTGCCTCACAGGGCTAGTGTGAATGTGAAGTGAGCACGTGTGTGCTTGAGAGTGATCAAGAAGGTATAAAGCACCAATGCTGTGACTTTTCTGAGGTTGTACAGTTGTTACAGGGCAGCCAGGAGATGCTCACAGAGCCTGCATCAGTGATCGAGGCTGGGAGGCAGAGGTCAGCCATATCCAGAGACAGGAGAGGGTCAAGGAGCTCAAGGGTCTGTGAGGAGCAGGGAGGGCTGCCAGTACCCACATACAGAGCACTGTACTCCACCTCCCACCCTTTCCTCCACTCCCTCACACCCTCCCTATACTCCTGTGTTTTTAATTCCAGGAGCACAATCTGATCTTCTACGAATGCAGTGCCTATTCTGGTCACAACACCAAAGAGTCCCTGCTTCATCTGGCCAGGTAGGAGACCCACCTAGCAGGTGAATGAGTCCAGATATTCCAAGACTCTGCCCAGGCCACAACTCTGGGACTCCCTCCCTCTCTGCCCAAGCCCTGCACACAGGCTGTGGTGGCCTAGGCCTTTGTGTGGAATTTCAGTGCCGAGGAGAGGCATTCTAGGACCATAATGATGAAAAAGCAAGCGTCCTTGCCTGTCACCCCCACCTCCCACTTCTGAGTCTTAAAGACTCATGGTAAATGCAAATGCTCCTGAGGAAGTTCACATCAGAAGTCCCTCAACACTAGCTAGTATCATAGCAGTGATTGGTTGGAAGTCAGCTGGAATAAGCACAGGTTATAATATGGGTTCCTGGGGTTTCATGAGAGAGGCAGGACTGCCATGGGGGAACAAGCAGAGGTACCCACAGTTAAAGTGCTGAAAGGCTGGTCACACAAAGAGACTTGCTCCTTAAGACCCTGCCTACACCAGAAATTAACAGGAAAAAAAAAACACACACTGGGAGCCTTTTTCAACAGTTAGGCATTCATTCATCATCCATCTATCTAGGCATTCATTCCTTCCACCCACCCATCCACCCCACAAACACTGAACAGTGCCATGATGCTCTCATACCTCCTACAGGGGCATTTAAAACTATTTTAATAAGGGTAATTAAGAATGCAGAACAATTCCTCTATGCATTGGAGAGTTTATGACACATATCATGGGGAAAGTTCTAGACTCTTCACTGCCACTGAATCCCTGGGCAAAGCTCTCTGAGCTTCCTTGGTAGGGTGGCAACCTCCATCATACCCTCCCTGCCCATTCACAGGTTATCGTGAAAATCAAAGGACACACACAAGATGACAGTGTCTGGGATAAAATACTTAACATTTGTTTTCAACCCCTCACCTCCTACATTTAATCTGGAGCTATGGCCACATAGCCCTTCTGTGGAGTTAACAACCGTTAAGTCTGTGTCAGTTACAATGTTGGGCTGTATGACACAGGGATAAGGCCCAGTCTCTGCCTTTAAGCAGCTCGCTCTTTATGGGGGAGTTGGCAGAGAAAGTAATGTATTGTAAGCCTGGGTTGGGGGCTTACAAGAGAGAAGGGTCAGCATGCTATCAGGGTCACAGGTCAACCAAGAAGAGGGTCACAGGAGGCTTTCTGGAGGAGGTGTCTTGAAGGGTCCATTTTGACCGAACTCTGGGGTCTTAAAATTACAGTCACACCTGCATCGCCTCGGGGAGACTTTAAACACTCTTCTGATGCCCTAGTGAGGTGGGGAGCTGTCCGCATCGCCCCAATGGTCTGTACTCTGAGGAAAGTTGATCCATGTTGCCAGCCTCCAAGCCGAGCAGCTTTTCCACTAGCAACACCATCCCTTCTCCTTCCCCAGGTTCCTCAAGGAGCAAGAAGACACAGTGAGAGAGGACATCATTCAGATTGGCCCCCCTGTCAAGAAGAAATCCTGCTGTGGCTGACAGGAGGCCTTCGGGGACTGGTCCAAGGTCACAGAGCTACCCCAATCCCACACGTGGGCTCTTGTGTGGTGTCATCTGGCAAGGGCCCCAGACCATTGGTTGTGTGGGCGATTTGCCTCCCCCAAGGAAAGGGAAGCATGGGCCGTTAGCAGTGCTGCTCTTGGAACATCTTGGAGTATGCCCCTCCTTCTCTCCTAGACCCCAAATGTCCATTCCTTTGTTTTTCCCTCCAGCTTGGTTTCCTGGGGGAAAGAAACAGGTAGGCTTTTCCAGAAAAGCCACCAGCCTGCCTTCTCCACTCCCTTCTCTTCCCCTTGTCCAATTGCACTGCAGTTGCCATGGCAACTGTTCAGCGTCGACTGGCTGCTTCCTGCAGGCCAGGGTGGTACCAGTTGCCCAAGGCCAGGTTCTCTAGAGGCCAAAGGGCTGCTCTTGGAACACTCTCGTGGACTTAAGATACCCTTGATTTTTTTGGAAAAACAAACCAGAATACCATATGCTGTTCTGAGCTTCTCTTAGCACCACCATGTCCCCCGGATTTGCCACTGTAGGTTCTCCACAGTGGGACCCCACAAAGAACCCACAGCCTTTCCTGTTCACCCCCACCTGCCACCCTGACTCCAGCGTGGACTACAGGTGACAGTGCCATGTCCAGAGTTAGGAAGCAGGCCTTCTTCCTACTTCTCTTTGAATAAGGGATGAAAAGCAAATGGGGGAGGTAGGAAGCCATCTGCTGTTAAAGACAGCATCCACTTCTGGAGGGTATAAATAAGGATTATAGAGCTATTTAAAAGCCCATTTTCTAACTCAAAAGAGCTCCTTGGAAGCCTGTGCGTGATGATGATTGGCAGGGTTCATTCACACAAAGGCATGGAGTCACAACGTTAGATCAATAGTTCACTTCAGTTTGTTTCTTTTCTCTTTATTCCAGGAGGCTATGCTGTTGACATTTTGCTGGTGTTCACAAAGCAAACTGAACACAGCTTCTGGCTGTAGCACAGGGTGCTTGACCTGAGGGGTGCCAAGGTGGGATTCTTCAGCTGGGTGGTTAACTCAATCCCAGCTACTGGCTCAGCTGGGCCGCTGGCTGGCTGTTGGGGTATTCTTACCTTGGTTGGGAGGCTGGATAAAAAGGTCACTTTTTACAAGTGATTACCAATTCCAAGTCTAGGACTGCAGAACCAGTCCCCAACCCCCAGGAAAGTGAGCAGTCCACACCCAAGTGGAGCTCTCTGAGACAGAAGGACATAGGAGACAAAGTCCCCACAGCCAAATGGCTACAGGGGGAGTCATTAGTTAGAGTCCCCAAGGCTTATCCTACAGCCTCCTCATCAGGAAAATGGGGGGTGGGCTCTTTGATGCCTGGTAACTTCCTCACCATGAATACCATGGCACATCAATGCCCTCACAGGCTGGCCCCAGACACCACTCCAAGGTGAAGAGAACCCAAGAAGCTTCCTAAAAGGAAGGGCAGTAGTAGGCTATTGAGGGAATGTGTTGGACCATCCAGAGGTGACCTCACTATCTGTGTGTGTGGAGGGCAGGTGGAGGTTGGTGAGAATAAACCAGCTCCCCCTCCCCACCTTCTGACCAAACACAGAGACAGAACTAGGATTTACTGGCTAACAGAGTCAACCTGGAATCTTTATCTTCAGTACTTTGTCCACGTGGGGGAGGCATTTTTCTCACTTAGAAAAAGTGCCTTCAAGGGTTTAGAGGCAGGTGACACGATTGTGGTACCAGGCCCTCTGGCATGAGGGAAAATCCCATGATTCCTCAGAAGCTCAGGCAGAGGGAGGGGGCAGGAAGTATTCTACTGCTCCCCCATCCAGCCACACTGTAGAAGAGTGGAGGATGGGGAGCTTCAAAGGGACTCCGAAAAGTCCCTTGTCCCCCGATTTCATCCTCCCTTCTTCATGTTCCTTTTAAGATGCCATGGGGATCAGAGCCACCTCAGGGCTGTCAGCCTGCTCCAGAGGCTGGCTAAGTGCACAAAAGAACATTCTGGCTCCATTCCATTTGTGTCCCTGGTCAGGCAGCTAGATTTCTCTTTCATCCATGCACTGGAGGTTTCAGTTGTCTCCTCACAGGGACATTTCAAGTGCTTGAGAGGTACTGGATGAAAAGAACTTAGCACAGTTACCAGTACCCAACAGGCATTAAGAAGAGGACCTGTTTGGAAGCCACACTGAGCGGCTGCCCTGTTCACTTGCTCTACTTCCGTTTCAAATTTGAAACTAAATAACACTTACCAACTATCTGGCCGGAACTGGGCACACTCACCAACACTACTTTGCTTGAGCACCTCTCTGCCCAGTCTATCTGTGGGGTGATGAGCTCAGATCTGGCTTCAGCACTTGATCTTGCTGTCCTTTGTTCCCATGGGCTCTAAGGAGGCCTGGTTTTCCAGTTGGTGCCTGTGACCCTGATCCCAGCCCCCCAGTCCATGTTCCTCTCTCTCTATGGTTCTCTGGGGACCCAGACAGCAGCTCAGACCTGGTGCCATTTCCTGGCTATTTACCTATGAATGACCTGTCCTCAATGCTGTCACTTACCCTCGCAGTAGCTGACGTCTTATTCTTCCCTTGGGGTCTGCTGCTGTCCTCCTGCCAAAACAGGAGCTCCAGAAGTAAACCAATGCCCCATGGTCTCTGTCAACCCTTTATGTCCCTTCAGCCTCTTTGTGGTCTTTTCTGTTCCCCTCCCTCCCCCATCCTGTACTCTTTCTCTATTCTTAATACCTTCACCCAATCTTGGACTCCCCACTTTCCTCCTTGGTCCACTGCAGGGCGTACCTATAAACTCTATCAAAAATGGCTCAACCCTTTGTCTCTGCCATGGGCAGCCATGTTCCAAAGGATTTAAAGCAATTTTAGCTAAGGTATTGATCCAAATGGTGGCTCTATGACTGTATGCAAATTTTAACAAAGAACTCTAAGGAAGGCAGAATTTTAACCCCCAAGGATGAGTCCCTGGTGATAGAATATTAGGAACCATAAGGGGTGTTAGGGTCAAACATTTAGTACAGAGTTACCTTCTCCTCTGAAGAAGACCTCAGTTTGCTTCACACATTTGGGGGCTCTATTGCTAGGTTAAAGTATATTCGTAATTGTGGCATCTTCTGAATGGCTTGAATCTTTATCATTATAAAGTGACTTCCTTTGTCTTTAGTAACAATTTTTAAAGTCTAGTTTGTCTGATGTTAGTAGAGCCAGTTTTTTTTTTTGTTGTTGTTTACAGAGTTTATCTCTTACAACCTTTTACTTTCAACCTAGTTGTGCCATTGAATCTAAAATTGGTCTGTTGTATGTCACATAGAGTTGGATAATTTTTTTAAAGAATTGTTCTTCCAATTGCTATCTTTTTATTAAAAAGTTTAATTTAAATTTTAATGAAAAAGTTTAATTTTTAATGTTTGCATCTACTGCAGTTGATAAAGTGAGATTTATGTCTATCAGTTTGCTATTGCTTTTCTATACACCATATATATATGTACATATATATATATTGTTCCTCTATTCTTTCATTACCACTGCCTTCTTTTCTGTTAAATAAACATTTTCTAGTGTACCATTTTAATTCTCTTATTTTACTTACTCTATTTTTTACCTATTTTCTTGGTGGTTACCTTGGAGACAACCATTAATATCTCAATTTATATCAATCTGTTTGGGTTAATTAATAACTTAATTTTGATAATAGATAAAAAGCACTCTCCTGTGTAGTTCCATTCTCCCCTCCATTATGTTGCAGTTGTCACATATTACATCATTATGAGCCCATCAGCATAGATTTATAGTTGCTTTATGCATTTGTCCAAATCAGATATAAAAAGGGACTTATAAACAAAAATGTCATCTTTATACTTAACTATGCATTAGCTTTTCCAGTCTCTTTATGTCTTCATGTTGATTCAAATTAGCATTTCATTTCACACTGAAGGATCCCTTTAGTAAACTCTCACAGTTTCTATTCATCAGAAATGTTTTGATTTAACCTTTTTTCTTTTTTTTTGGCAGTACTGAAGTTTGAACTCAGAGCTTCACACTTGCTGGGCATGCACTTGAGCCACAACTCCAGCCCATTTTGCTTTAGTTTTTTTTTTTTTTTTTCAGATAGGGTCTCACACTTTTGCCCAGACCAGCCTCACACTGTGATTCTCCTACCTTCACCTCCCAAGTAGCTGGGATCACAGGCATGTACTACCACAAACCTGGGCTTTTTTTGGGTTTTTGGTTTTTGCCCAGGGCTGACCTCCATCCTCTATCCTCCTATCTCTCTGAGTACCTAGAAATACAGACATACACCATCATGCCCAGATATCCTTCATTTATGAAGGATAATTTTGCCAGATATAGAATTTTCACTATGCCATTCCACTGGTTCTGGCCTCCATGGTTTCTGATGTGAAAGTAGCTATTGGTCTTATTGGGAGTCCTTTGTATGTGATGAGTTGCTTGGCTCTTTGCGCTCTCAAAATTCCTTGTCTTGTCTTCCGAGGTTTGATTTTGATGTGTTCAGCTGTGGGTCTCTTTGAGTGTACCCTACTTGGGGTTTGTTTTCATCTGATTTGGGAGGTTTTTTGGTCATTATTTCTTCACACGTTCTTTCTGCCTCTTTCTCCCTCTCCTTTTCTTCTGGAACTCCCCTTATGCAGAGTTGGCATTCTTGATAGTGTCCCACTGTTCTCTGAGGCACTGTTCATTTTTCTTCACTCCTTTTTCTTTGTGTTCCTCAGAGTGGATAATCTCAATTGACCTATTTTCAGTTCACTGATTCTTTCTTCTGCCTGATTGGATATAAATTTTACATAAATCTTAGTACACTTTTCATTTTAATTATTTTGCTTTTCAACTCCAAAATTTCTATTTGACTCATTATTATAATTCCTGTCTTCATTGATATCCTCTACTTGGTAAGACAAGACATTATTCTTATCCTTTCCCCTAGTTCTTTAAACAAGGTCTTTGAATATATTTTAAATAGTTTAGACTTAAAGTCTTAAATATACCCCATGCACAAATCAAGTTCTACCTATCAGTCACTGCTTCTTTCCTCAAGTTCCACACAACCAAAACAACTAGAAATCTGGTTTTACTCCGATGTTCCACCTCTGACCTCCCCAAGAGTCTCTCCTTTCTGCTGAATTGAATAAGGGAAGAAGCCCTTTAGGTCTGTGAACCCTTCCTTTCCACCTGAGCACCTGGAAGTCCTGCTGGAGGTGAGCTTCCCAAGGAAATACTCTGCCCTTTGGGAAGGTGAAGGAAGGCCACAGTCTCTTCAGGCAAGATTCCCTTGCTCCCCAGAATCCCAACACCCTGCCAAACTTTGCTCAGAAGGGATGGGAGCAGGAAGACTGCAAATCAGATCCAATGCTTGGAAAACAGAAGACAGTTCACTGAAAAATAATGAACTTATAGTACACATGCAGGATAACCCCAAGACCTGAAGGGCATGTTGTTGCTGGTAGGGATCAAAGCTCCAACTTGGCTTCTGGGGCTAGCCCTAGGGAGCAATGCCTCTCTTGTCCCTTCAGCTGGGGAACACATGGCTGCACAAATTCCAAACAAGTTCAGTGAAAATCCACAGGATTTTACTCTATTGGTTATTCCCTCCCTCCTCATAGCGAGGGAGGTTGACAAGTGCTTTCTGAACCTCTAACAACCCTTCCTACCTCTGTTGGTGTTTCTATTAATAGACAAATTAATTACTAGCAACAGCAATAACAAAGAACATCGCAACTATACCTTTGTACAATGCAGTGGAGCCAATTTAATCAAAGTGCCCTACTTAGGAGAACATTGCTGGAAATGATGGGGGTAGGGGAACCATATGGTGCTTGGCAGAGGAGCTGAAATCAATGTGGAAACTGAGGAGCACTGGCAAGTTTGTACCATTTATCATTCTGGGGCCAGGGCTGAGTCAGGTCTAAGCACTAACCTGGTTCCCAGTTAGGACTCCTTCAAGGCTCTGGCTCAGATTCAGAAGTGATGCTTGCAAGCCCTTGTCATAGTGCCAGGAGACTCCTCTCCCTACAAATCAGGACTCCTAGGACCAGCAAGACCTGTGCTATCATAATGAGTTATGGCTGATTCATCTAGCCTATAAAAATAAATACCACTCATAAAAACACTGTGCTACTAAGCAAAAATGCCCAAAGAACACGGACAGAGAGAATGGGGTTATGTTTTTAAACTTGGAAGCAAGAATGGAAACATGGGGACATGGAACTCAGAACGGACTTGGAAAATGTGACTATGGAAATGGGACTCACTGAACAGAAGCAGCACTAGGTCAAGGGCAACGTCAGGGTGTGGTCCTGCATCTTGTGCATGATAGTGCAATGATGGCAGGTGGATGGCCATTTCTATTCTGCATCCTACTTACTCATACATGCTGCCCTGGGGCTCTGGGGGATGAAGACACTGCACTGAGCTCCCAAGGGCAGGAACGTTCACCTCTGTTGCCTCACATTTGGCCCAGTGTCTGGCAAAGAATGTCTGCCTTATTTGGAGCTGTTGAGAGCAACGCATCATTTCTGGAGAACAAGACCCTCCCTGGAGGAACAGGTCCAATGGGGTCCTGGGTCCCAGGGCTGGACACTGGGCTCCTGTGGCCTAGGCAGACCCATGGGGGTTACCTTCCTGGTTCACATGAGATGCTTTTAAAACAATATGCTGGGAAGAGTTTCAGCTGCTACAATTCATGAATTTCAAACCGTATTCTGTCCATCAGAACATTCCAACCTGTCCCCCACAGCCTCCCCAGCTGCTGCTGGTGACAATCTGTCATCCTCAGGCAGAGGATGGACAAGGGCTCCATTGACTGGGCTCCAGGCCTCTGTATACAACAGCCACTTCCCTGCCCACTTCCCTCTTCCTCCTGGAAGAAACCAGCCGTCTTCCCTTCTCAGCCTCTCCCCAAAACTTTCTCCAACCTCCAAAGACCTGCTCAGAATAAGGACCCACACACAAGGTGTGCAGCCTTGGGCAAACCCAGAATTTCTGGATACTCTGACCTACTTTCCCACCTGTAACATGGCACTGTCTTCACTGTAGGAAAGTCAATTGAGAATTTAGGAAGAGATTAGTTGACTAAAAGTCCCTAAACAAATGAGGGTTATTACATCATCATCTGTCTCCTTATGGAAGAGACCAAAGAAAAACAAGGTTGGGTAGGAAGGGAGAGTCCCACATTCCTGGGTAACTGGCAGAGGCTGAGGTCATAGGTAAATGTGCCTCCCACTTCCCTTTGAAAGAATAGGAAAATGAGCCGTCTTGCACGCTAGAGACTTTCATCCAGGCATTCCATGTTTCCTCCATGCTTTAAAACTGCATGCACAGGACCTGGTATCCAAGCCTACAAGGTCTCCCCTCCCCCACAGGGTCGTATGAGTGGGTGATAGATGAATTTGTTGACCAACGAAGACTTTAGATAGATTTTGTTTTGGCAGCATTGGGGTTGGAACTCAAGGCCTGACACTTGCAAGGCAGGCGCTCTACCACTTGAGCCACTCCACCAGCCCCGGTGAAGATTGTAGATAGTGAGTTCCTAACCGACACACACACACTGGGGTGATGAGAAAGTTCTGGAAATGGATGGTGGTGCTAGCACATGATATTGTGAATATATTTCATGCCATTGAATTGTACATTTTAAAATGGGTCAAATTGTAAATTTTATGTTATGCCTATTTTACTATGATTAAAATAACTTTTTTTTTTTGGTGGTACTGGGGATTGAACTCAGGTCCTTGCACATTCTACCACTTGAGCCACACTCCTAGCCCTTTTGTCTTATCTATTTATGTATTTATTTTTTAGTTTTTCAGGTAGGGTCTTATGCTTTTGCTCTGGCCAACTGGGAACATGATCCTCCTACCTCTGCCTCCTGAGTAGCTAGGATTACAGGCTGCAGCTACTATACCTAACCCTGAAAAACACTTTCACAAACACATATGTTCCATGAATGAAGGAAGGATTGATTCTCTTCCAGCAGCTGAAGTCCCTCAGGGTTGGCCTCAAGTTACATCAAAGACATAAGGGAACTGCAAACAAGCTGACTTATGACACTTGAGCTTCAAGGTACTTGAGGGGAGGAAAGCGCTAGAAACCCACAAGTATAAATGAGCACACCATAAGCACACTACTGCAATACCCAAGGTCTTCCCTCCCCTTAGCACAGTCCCTGGACTCCCCACCTGTCCCAGGGATACTGTGGAAGGACGTGTGGTGTCTGTGGCCACCCACGCACACACTTCTCTTTGAGGGCTTGTCTCCACCACCAGTAATTAGCTCCCAGTTCATGGAAACTCCACGTCCTTTATACCAACAGGAGCACTAGCCTAGCCCCAGAGTAGATATAAGAGTGTATTAAATGACCACAACGACTACCCAATGATGAAAGTCTTTGTTGCTCCTGGAATTTTACTGTCTTGACTGTAGCAGGAAATCCATTAATGAACACCCAGGATGTTTGGGATTTGCAGAAATTGGCATTGCATTAATGGTTGGTAAGAAGGGTTGGAGTGGAAGAGAGAATGGTACTCTGTTGCAGGAGGAGGGTCTGACTTTGGCATTAAACTTGCTCTGAGTGGCCTTAGGGGTCAGAATTTGAACCAGGAAAGTAGAACATGGGACTACAATGTGTTCCGAGGGCATCTGCCTCAGAGATTGCTGTCCCTCAATGGACCTGGCTGACCCTCTGCTCATAGACATGCCAGGAAAAATGGGACTCAATGAATTACAAGGCCCCCACCTCCATCTCACCCATCTGGAGACCAAATCAATGAAGTGGGAGGGTGTCCCCACCTCCCTCTTGTCCCTCCTCCTCTCCCCACTTTGCCCCCTCCCTCTGTCTGTGGTCCCATCATGGAGTAGGAAGCACCTGGTCTAAAAGAGCTTCCCTGGCGTGGGCAGAGGTGCTGAATCCCTTCCAGAGGCCCCGCCAGCCAGCTTCTCTACTGTGGCAAGACAAATTACCAGCTTCACACTGCAGCTCTATTTAAATCACCCTTTCACATCTGATGGATTTAAAAATATGCTAGAAGTCGGCATCTTAAATGCAAGAAACACAAACAAGCAGATGAGGCTGTATTTTCCTTCTACCCTACCCTCCTTCCACCCTCTCTTCCCGCCCTCCCCCCACCCCATCATCCCCACCCCCTTTTTAAAGCAGTTTCCATTCATGAAACTCAAGTCCCCTTCTCAGTTGGTCTGTCCCTCCCGTTCTCTCAGGCACAGGAAGTCTGCAGCCTGAGCCGTGGCCTGCTTCCTCCTCAGTTTTGTGGGAGCCCAGGAAGCCCCTTCTTGGTGTGAAGACTGGGGTCTCACTCCTGACCACTCCACCCCTGCAGGCTCCATGCATGACTATACTGTGCAAACGTAGCTCAGGACTGAGCTGCTTACACTGGGATTCCAATCCTGGCTCCCTGGGGTCACAGATAAAGAAGGAGACCATGGCTCAGGCAGGAGGACATACTGGCCCAGTGCAAAGTCAAAGGGCAGCCTGCTGGCTGTGGTCCATTGCCCTTGCTCTCCACCAACCCCATCCTAGCCTTCCATAGTCTCTTCACTAGCTGCTACGGGAAGGGAGTGTGCTGCCCCCTGACCACAGGCACGAAGCGTTCCGTCCCACAATCCCTGTAACGTACCCGTCAAGAGTTTCTCAGCTTCCAGCACAGCAGATTCCCCATTCTGTCCCTTTATCACAAAGAATAGAATACACTGGGAACCCTTTGGAGGCCTTGACCCACTTCCATTGCCCTAACCCAGTTTTCTTCTGCTATAAAGTTAAGAGATCCCTAAGTGTCATCTGTCTAAGACCTGATAAGTGACTCTGAGCTTGTCCTCTACCTGTGGTGTCCACTTGCCTGCCCAACCCAAATGATAGTCCCAGTTCTGTGTTCAAATCACCAAGGAGCTTTTGTTTATTTCTACTGGCTTATTTATTTTTCATGTTACTTTCAGTTGTTCTATTTATTTTATTACATAAAACAATATATCAATCCTTGCCCCCTCCCAACCACCACTGCCAAAGATTCTGATTTAGTTAGAAACTGGAATAGCTTGGTTTTGTTATTGTTTGATCCTACTATTATTAGCAATAACAGTAACAGAATGGAATAAAAGAAAGTGAACCATCTTTCAAGTATGCAAATGTTTCCTTGACCTTGGGTCTGCTTTGTGATGCCTCTGTGTCTTTGCCCAACCACTCCATCAGTCTGGATTCACAGAGAATTTCAGTGACTTGCCTGTGGCATGCAGCAGGCCACTAGTAAACAAGATGACCTAACAGGGTTCTGAGCCTCCCTAGATCTCCCATGTCCTCTCAGTGGATAGGCCTGACAGCAGTCCACTCTGCCCCATGCAGGAGGACGGGTCCCACCCAGAGCCATCCCATGTCTATGGGCATGTCTCACACACACACACACACACACACACACACTGGTGCGACCACACATACCACCCATTTCAACTTCACTCCCGACCCCCTTGGAAAGGGTATTTGTCAGAACCAGGTGGGGGCATGAGGAATCTATGCTGTACCCCTCAAGCCAAATTGGATTCTGTGTCATCCACCCTGAGATCTCCATGAAGGAGAATAATCAAAGCTGGCTGTGGTTGGTGGACTGGGGGGGTGGGAGGGGGCGGGGATAACAGAGAGCCTGCATGCATGCCATCGCAGATGCCATAGGACAGTTGCACTGGGCCCTGTCAAGTTCCTCTCAGTGGTGACCCGGTGAGAGTGAGGCCCTTCCTCAGAGCAAGGGGAGTGAGTGATAACTGAGATTTATCTGTTCCCAGACTCGGGTGCAGGTCCTCCATGTGCACTGATCATTCACCCTTAGTTTCCATAGGTTGACTGGGCCTTCCTTACCAGGCCTCCCCAATGCTGGCTGCCTCTCCAGTCCTCTGTTTGCACAAAGCCCTCAAAAGGCACACTCCAAGAGGCCACTTCAATAAAACATTTTGGGAAGTCACCTGTAAAAGAGAATTTAACTAGACAGGCAGCATGAGCAGAGAAAATTAACTCCTTCCTTGAATAAGAGTCACCAGGCCCTGGCCAGCCAACAGCCAACATCATTAACTCCGTTTCCTCTTGCTTATAAAGGTGATTTTCCCCAAAGATAGCCTATCTCCACGGAGTCCAGACGTGGTCTTAATAACCTGCAACCAAGACCTGGAGACACCATCCCTCCTGCCTACCCTCCCATTTCCTCTTGCTGCTGCAAACCAAAGCCTCCAGGATGTCTTCCTGAGGCTTTGCTCCCTGAGTCTATTTCTTATTCTCCCCCCATCAAAAAAAAAAGCCTACCAAAGATTCTTCTCCCTTCACTAAAAAGTGGTGGACAGGGCCTTCTTGGAAAGCTCTGATCCCCTGGTCACAAAATAAGAACTACTCAGAAAATCAGAAAATCAAACTAATACTTCCATTTTGTAAATGAGAAAACTGACGCCCAGAGATGGCGAGTGGCTCGAGTCACACAGCAGGCTTTCAGAGGGAATAGAAGCAACAGGTCCACTGGCAATGGACAGGAGTGTCGTGGCAACAGCTATCATCAGCTCATGTGGCAAATATTTATTGAAAAAGGCACACCTACATGAGATACAGAGCCTGCCTTATGGAGGAGCGACAGACACAGAAACCTGCCGATGAACCACGTGGAAAGTGTGAGCACAGATCAGGGGCACAGAGATAGGGCCCCGAGTGGGGGGCTCCAAGTTCAGGAGGAGCTCAGAGCCTGGGATAGTTCATCTTAGCAGTGTGTGATAACAGTCAGTACAGATTGCCTAGCAAGAAGCAGGCACAGCTCCCGTTTAACCCTCCCCACACTGCTATGGGGTGGATAATACGATTACCACCAGTTTGCAGAAAAGGAAACGGAGGCAGAGAGGGGCTCAATGACTTGCTAAACGTTACACAGCCAGAAGTAGGAGAATCAGAATTTGAACTCAGACCTCCAGCTCCACACTCCTAACTGCTGCATCCTCACATCCCCAGGGACCCTGGGTCCTTAATGCAAGACACCTCAAGAAAATCCTGCCCATTGGTCAGGCAGTACTTCATGCTTCAATTCTGCACTACGCAGCAGGTCACCTCCAGTCCTCAGGTGTGTTTAATGACCTCAGGTCCTGCACGCCCTGGCCTCACTCTGAATTCCCCCAGCATGTCTAATCTAGGCCTCTCTAAGGCCACCTTCAGAATTGTTTCCAAGCAACAGAGGGTCATGTGCCTCTGTCTTTGGCCCCAGGAAGCCAGCACAGTGGTGGAGAGAGACTCTCTTTTGGAAATATTCCTTCGTCTCTCCCCAGGAGAGGCCAGAACATCTGCGGCACTGCTGTCAGGGTCTCTCAGTTCCAAGAACAAGGAGAGCTCCCATTTATAAACAGCCGCCATGTGCCACGCATCATGCAGGGTGCTTGCTGGGCGATCTCATTTGACACTTGTGACAACCCTAAGAGAAAAGTGTTATTACCATGCCATTAACAGGGCAAGAATTCACACAGGAACAGACAGAAAAAAAACCCGTGTAACTCACTGCACATCTCCCAGCAGTTTGCTGGAAGAGCCAGAACTCCACCTAAGGACTGTTTACCGCCAAGGCTGGCTGGAGTTCAAGGCACCATCCGTGACCATGAAACTGAGCTATGAGCACTTGCTAAAAGCAAGCTTTGTGTTTGGGCTTCAAGTACAATACTCTATCCAACCGAGCTACCCAAGCGTGGCCAGAAAGCAATTGCCATCGTATCAGAAACTCATTAAAATGCACGCAGCCTCGAAGAGACACTTCAAGAACACATCTTCTGAGTTGACGCCAAGTGTGATGCTTCTCTGGAAACAACTGCCCAGGGTTTGGAGACAGCAGAACGATCCCAAAATGCAGACACAGCCTTCCACCTCCCAGACAATGACATCCTCTGAGCAGGGAGGAAGCTGTCCTTGTGGGAAGAACAGTATGACATGACACCCAAAAGGAAAATGCAAATGATCTCAGAGGTGCACAAATTGGCCCTCTGCATATTCCCTCCCGATGAACGAGGCAATCCTAAAACGAAGCCATCTGGATTCGAGCCATTTTCAACCCCAGCAACTGAAAGATGCCTTGCTCTCCACCCTCCACGTGGGAGCCCTAGAGCTGCAGCCAGTTTCCCATGCTCCTTTTCAGCAGTTCATTTTCTGCAGTAGGCAATGGGTTAAGTCTATTCCCAATTTCCAGAGAAACAACTGCCAAATTGAGCTCATTAGATGGAGTGTGCATGTGGCATGTCGCTTTCCTGATTAAAATCCTTCAGTGTCTTCTCATTGCCTAAGGAAAAAGTGTCCTTGACATGGCTTATAAGGCCCTTGACCGTGGAGTTGAGACAGCCTCTCCTACTGTCTTCACACTGCTCCCCCCACCCTCTGCTCTGCCCTCTGCTTTTTCCAGTGTACCAAGGGCTCTGGACTCCTTCGGGCTGGATCTGGACATATGCTGTTCCTCTAGGTGCTTCCTCCACCTCTCTACCACCTCCCACCCCTCCTCTTCTCCTCTCCCCATTTTTTAAGCCTCTATTAAAGTCACATCTTCAGGGAAGCTCTCCTGATCTTGAATCAGATGTCCCTCAGCCTCTGTACTTCCTCTTTCATATTTTTTATCACTTGTGTTTTGTGTCTTTCTACAACAGCCTGGAAATCCCATGAGGGCAAGCTGGTATCCATTTTGTCACTACTGTGTCCCCCAGTTCTTGGCATAGAGTGTGCCTTAGAGAAGGGGATGAAGAAATGTTTATGGAATGGAGGACACCGGGGAGAGACCAACTGGAACAGGAACAGGAGCCACTGTGCTGGGAATGGGACTCTGTGCACTCTGTGCTTATCCGTGGGCCATGCTCACCATCCACAGGACAGGCCACAAGGGTATGGCTCTCCTGCCTTCAAATCAGATTTCTGCATCTCACAGTGACACATTATTCCCATCCATCTAGCTATGTGTGCTGTAACTTGGGTCTTGAATGTTACCCAAAGGCTGGTGCATTGAAGTCTTGCTTCCCACCTCCTATTGGGAGGTGATGGAACCTTTAGGAGGAGGGGTCTAGCAGGAGGAAGTTAAGTCATTGGGGGCATACCCTTGAGGGGGATTTTGGGTCCATGCCCCTCCCGTCTCGTCTCTCTCTCATTGCTTCCTGGTTGCCATGATAAGCAGCTTCCTCTTCCATGTGCCTCCTGCCATAATGTGCTGCCTCGCCACAGGCCCAAAGGCAACAGGGCTAAGTGATTATAGAATGAAACCACTGGGGCTGGGAGCCAAAATGTCCCTTTTCCCTTATCAAGTTGATCATCTCAGGTACTTTGTTACAGTGATAGAAAATTGATCCACACAGCACTATTTCCATATCTCCAGGTCTTGCTCCTATCTTGATCCATCTTCATGCACCGATGTTCTCAGGAGCTCAGTCCTTCCCCGGTCTTCCCTGGGCATGAAGTTCTGTTCTGTTCTTCAGTACAGTTCTGTTCTACCAGCGCCTTCTGACTCATAGTGCCATAGTGACCCATACCACCTCATATTAATGGCAGTTTGTGACAGTGGTTGGTTATTTCCAACTAAAAGTAAAGCACAGTCTCAAGGATTTATATGGCTGGTACTGCTGTCAACATTCAGCTCTCAGCCTGGTCCTCACCGCATTCCCCCTGCCCATCTCCACAATGTGCTTTAGAGTCACTAACTTCTGAGCATCAAAGAGAACAAGCATCCTATACATACAGGAAATAGAATGATGAAACCTCTTACAATTGCTTTAAGTGGGACAGGGAAGGGGTGTTGGGGTAGGGGGAGATGGAGGGGCAAGCTAACCAATGTACAATGTAAGGCTATTTGGAATTGTCACAACAAATCCCTCCTGTACAAGGAATATATGTGAATAAAAATGGGGAAGAAAGAGAACAAGTATCCAAGCATACAAACTGAAGTATGACTAGAGGGCTAATTCTCCTGGAAGAGCAGCATGTGCCGAATTCCATAGTCAAATTAGCTTGTTGAACCACCTCCTGCTCTTCTCCAGGTGGCACAGGCCAGACACGAGACTGAACACCTGGGTCCTGTCTGAGGTAATCAGGAAGATCTAGTGACTAAAAGTGAATAAGGAGACTGGCAGGAGTCCTTTTCAGAATGCTGAGGGGTGGGGTGGGGTGGGGGTGGGGGCCTATGACTAAGGATCTCCTAATTCTAGTGGAAGGACACACGGCCATGAACACCAGTTAGTCACTGCCTGCCAGAGGCTAGGAAATGGATTTTAAGACCTCCATAGGCCATTTTTGATGCCTTTAAAGAGCTAATGAACCAGAGCCATGAAACAGGCCACTGCTGCCCAGGGCTCTGGTACATTCTACATGATGTGTGTCACTGCAGTGCTACCCCCAAGCTCCATGCCAAGCTGCAACCCTGGGCACAGCTCACTACTAACCCAACTCTACTCACATGGCCTGCTGTCTTTCAGGACCTGCTGAGCCCAGGCCTTAGGCCCTGGTGTCTGTGACGAATCTCACGGGCAGAATTGTAACACGGGGCAGCATCATTAAAAAAACAGTGCATGCAGTCAGGATTTCCTCGGTATTTGCAGTTTCTACGTGCTGATTTCACTTCATTCTGAGCTATTGCTGGCAGGTGAAGGCATGGAGTCCCACCAGGGGTATGGTGACCTGCCCGAAGTCATTTCATGAGTCAGGCAGCGTTGGGATCTGATTAGGTCCTCTGGCTCCAGAACTCATGTCCTGTAAGAGGATTGTCCTGTAACTGGCAGCTGCTTTGGGGGAATGGAAGCAACATGCAGGGAGTGTCCTTGCCGACTTTTCTCAGGTTGCCAATGAGGCTGAAGTTAAAGGTTGGAAAAGTTCATTTGGCACTTGTGTGCTAAGAAATGGCCTGCCACTAGCATGAAAGAGTCCCCAGCGTCCTTGAGCACTACAGTCCTCTCGGCAGGTAATAGGAAATTCAAGCATAGTACTCCCTTTCTGTGTCCAGGGCTCACTTAGCACACCTCGATCCTGTCCTGCCAGGGACTAAATGCTGTGCCCTGTGTTCACAGATTGGGTGGGAAGAGCTGGAGCTGGTTTGGGAAGAGGGATCTTATTTTTGAGGATTTGGGCAAAAAAAAAAAAAAAAGGCCCAGCCAACCCATAGATGTAGTAAGCTCCATTAAGATAAGGACGATGTTTGCTGACTCTGCTGTTTGCTGGGGTCTAGTTCAGTGTCTAGAGCCTAGGAAGTATCTTATAAACGTGCCTGATTTTTTTTTTGACAGTAATGGAGTTTGAACTCAGGACCCTGTACTTGCTAGACACTCGAGCCACACACCTCACCATTTTTGCTTTAGTTATTTTTTAGATAGGTTCTCACATTTTTTGCCTCGGGCCAGTCTCAAGCTATGATACTCCCACCTATTCCTTCTGCATAACTAGAATTAGAGGTGTGCACCATCATGCCCAGATTGTTGGATGAGATGGGGATTTTGCTAACTATTTGTCTGGTCTGGCCTTAAACCACAATCTTCCTGATCTCTGCCTCCTGAGCAGCTGGGATTACAGATGTGAGTCACCATTGGCTGATCTGATCACTGAATATGTTCTATCTGAGCATTTTCTGAATAGGAGCTGATTGCTTCCATTGGGATGGAAGATGAGACAAGGTATCCAGGGAGGTGACATTCAAGACCCCAGGCAGGCAGGTAGCAGGGATCTAAAAAAATATTTCTTCATAGAGAGGGGGCCTCCGAAAACCAGGTTGCTGTAGGAAGAGGAATTTACAAGAACAAGACAGTGCTCACATATTCTGTGCATGGGGAAGATACCCAGTGATCTGAACTGACCACCAAGCCGGGGACAGATTCCAGGCAAGGTGAACAAGGCTCAGTATACTTTGTGAGGGAAGAAGTTTATTTTAGCTCGTAGTTCTGGAGGCTGGAATCCAAAGACATGGTGCTGGTGGGGACCTTGAGCTACTTCAACTCACGGCTGAAAGGGCAAGGTAGTTTGTGCAGAAGGGCACAACCCAAGGGGCAGCTTCTTTTTATAATGAATCCATTCGTGAAGGCTCTGTCCCCACCTCCAAGCACCTCCCACTAGACCCCTCTTTCTAACACTTGCTGCATTGGGGATCAAGCCATCAACAGGAATTTGTTGAGTGCTGAGAAGTCTGGCGACTTCCATGTCCCTGCTGCAGGCTGAGCCAAGCCAGGAGGGATACCAGGTGCAGTGCCAAGAGGAGAGAGAACTATGGAGATGGGGACTAGGCAGGCCTGGCAGACGCCTTCTTTCTGCCCTGAGAGCTTATCCATGCTTGTGTCTCTCTATAGGAGATGTTCTACATAGACTGGCTTTATGAAAGTAAAGAAAGGGCTGGCATCTCCCCGAGCACAGGCAGAATGGACTGGACCCTGGAGTCCTGGAGAAGCCCCTGGGCACACTGCATGGGAATCCAGCTGTGCTGCCAGCTGCTGTCCCTTGGACACAGGCCCCTACACCCCGCTCTGTTCAGGCAGTCCTATCCTCAGAGCTGTGTTCTATTGGGGAACAGAGCACCCTGCAATGAACTTCAAAACACGCACAGAATGACTCATTCAAAGCAGCCCAAATGCAATCACAAAAGAGGCCCCAGTGCTGGTGCCTGGGGTGTCGTGAGAGGGGACTGGAAGAAAGAAGTTCCCCAGAGGAACTTGAGAAGAAGAGCGTGATAACAAAAACCGTACAACAAAAAAAATCTGTAACAAAAAAAAAAGTACAAAAAAAATCCGTAACAACAAAAGCAACACACCATGGGGGAAAACTGCCTTCGTAGGAGAAGTCATCTTTACAGCATCACTATTGCCAAGCTGGGACCTCATCTTTCGCACTGACTTCAATTCAGAATATGCTCAATGCAGATATTGGGGGGTTTTTCTTAGTGAATCAGAGGGAAATGCAAACTCCCAGGGGAGCATCCCCAGGAGCACAAGGGGGAGGAACTACTGATTTGTGCTGGGTCTTCCAGGCACCACGTCTGCAGCCCAGGGGCAAAGAAGCATGATGCTAGGGCAGAGCCTGGAGCAGCTCCAGGAGGCTGCAGGTCTGGGATCTGGGGAGGCCCTTGGGGTGGCCCTCTTCTCCAATGGCTGGAGAGAATGGAGTAGTGTTGGGGACACCTACAGGCCACCAATTTTGGAGTTCCCAGATAGCAGCCATCCTGCAACCTCCCATGGGCTGTGGCAATGTGGGATTTGTCTCTCTTGCCCAGAATCTTCCATTAAGTGGGAGGTGTCCCTGCCTGAGGCTAGGCCAATTGCAGTAGGCAGAACACAGGGCTCCCTGGTTCCTGTGACAATGCAAAGTCACTAAGGAGCTCCCTTTTCATGTCATCTGAGGAAGCCCCCACCTATTTTCTTCAACCCTCTTTCTAACACTTGGTTTTGTCCCCTTTTAAGTTTCCCCATTTTTCTTATCTGGTACGTCAAAACATCAAATAGTTTTCACTGCATTTCTTCCTAGATACAAAGACAGCATCACTGTCTAGGCCTGAGGCTCAGAAGAGTCAGCATGGGACAGAGATGGTTCACATAGATCTGGGCTTGTGACCCTGGTCCAACACTGCCACCATCTCTACTGCTCTACCCTGGGTCCCCATACCCCTCAGCTACAAAAGTCATGAATCTCTAACTCCCAGGATGTTAGGAAGTTTACAAAATGCACTGGTATGAGCTGGCTAGAAGTATACGGTCTGTGGCCATTAGACTCAGTTCTCACTATTCAAAGTCACATGTAGAGTAGACGCAGGCTATTTAAGGGAGATGGCCTTCACAGTGACTTTTATGAAAGGAAAGGAAAGGCTAGCCTCCCTCAGGAACACAAGCAGAGCAGCCTAGGTCCTGGAGTGGCTCCCAGACCAGGATCTTCCTGGGAGTCCAGCTGTGCTGGGACCTGCTGCTGCCCTGCTGGCCCCTGCACCCTGCTCTATTCAGGCAGGTCCATCCTGAGCAACCCATCGCCAAGATGCCCCACACACACACAGCCAAGCCTCGGGTCTCCTCTGTGTCTGTCCCATCCTGGCCCTCATCACTCCACTCACCATTCCTAAATGCCCCCTTTTCCTCCCCAGCATCTGGAATGAATGGCTCTCCCATACAGAGACGCAGATAAGACTGAGGGTCTCAGAAGCTAAAGAATAACCTAGAAACAAACCAAATCCAAACACCCCATCTAGCCTGTCAAAGGCCATTGTATTTCCATGCTATTCCATTACTACACTCAGGTCAGGCCTGGAAATTTCCCCAACTCTTGAGGCTCTAGGAATCCATTCTAGACACTCTCCATCAGCTCCTGCCCACCATGCCCAGCTCCAGGACCCTTTTCTCATCCCCTCAGGGCAGAACCCAGGGAGCCTGCAGAAAAGACACTGTCTTGGACTGGTCCTGACTTCCCAGTTGCTTCTACCAAAGAGTCAGCCTTCAGGAAGCCAGTGCAAACACACTAGAGGCTGTGCCCTTGGATCGTCTGCTCCCTGGTGGCCTTTGACTCCCCACATCCTGCCTTCCCACTCCAAAGGACCAGGAACACAGACACCCCATTTCCTCGTTCTCATGTGTGTTTATTGAGCGCCCACAGAGTCCGTGGTATAGAGCCCATGGTTCAGAGCCACATTCCAGTCAAAGACCGGAGCTAGTACAGAGAACGTTTCATAGCTGCGTAACATCTGTTAAGGGAGGGGGAAGGGGAGAACTAATCACAGAACAAATTCCTATTCGAAAGCAACAGAATCCCTTCTGAGAGTAATATATAGTCTACGCGCACACAGCCGCACACGCGCACACACGCGCACACACGCACCCCTCTGAACGAACACGTAAGTATACCCACTCAGTTGTATATGCATGCATATACAAGTATTTGTGGGCTAATAAACTAATATATGCCATATGCACGCACACCACCGCACAGATAATCTGGCTTATGCTATCAAAGACACTACGTCTCCAGGTTCTAGTGGAAGCAATCTGTCCTAGGTTCCTGCGGCATGCAAAACTTGGAAGATTCGAGAGTCACGGTTTAGGACGATGGGGATACATGGGTACGGTTCCATCCATGGAGCCCCAGCCACAGCACATGAGGTTGCTCATTGTTGGAGACAATGAAACCTTCGGGAAGGGCTCCCAGGGCAGAGCAGAGGAGGCGGAGGCCCCCCCGGTCCATGGCGGGGCCCACGGGAGCCCTGGTGTGTTCACCAATCTTCAAGGCAGAGTTGAAAACTCTGGTTTTCCAGTGTGGAGTCCTGCTAACAGTGTTCCTTGAGACATCGCAGCAGATCAAGGTGAGAGTCCCTTTTCTCGCTCGCTCTCTGCAGCCTCCCCTGTGTGCTAACGCATCTTGTAATCATTAGATACAGATGTTTCACACAGCTGTCCCTTAAAATCCAAGTCTACTGTGAAATCGAGGTCTCGCTGGGAGGAAAGAGCAAAGGGTTGTGGCATTAGTCTGGGTAGGAGGTTGCGGCTCTGCCCCAGACCCAGGCCTCCTCCTGGCACCATGCCAATGGACTGCCACGTTGTTTTGAATGGTTTCTCACTAAAGGATCTCTATGAACAGTCTTCAGAAAGCTATCATGAGATCTTATCATCCTCACAGGAAGTGCTTTGCTCTCTAACCTAATCCTTCCTCAATTAATATAAAAACGTCCCTCAGATTTCCTCCTGGGAGAGAAGAGGGGTGTTTGGGTCTTCCATGGCACACCCCTGCAAACACTCTGCAGAGGTTCCAGGCTCACATCTAGTGCTGCTTAGAAAGAACCCTCCACGCCAGCTGGGGAAGTATAAACCCAACATCTTCCAGGCCCCAGAAACTATTTCCTGGCCTAGTTCATCCTAACTGAGGTAGAACCTACTTATAGGACAGAATCCGTTCCCAAAGGTCCTGTGTAAGGAGCCTTAATCTGTCCTCAAGGTCAAGTGCAGGTAAGGACCTAGAGAAAGTCTCTAATTTTGAAGGATCAAGGCTGGAATCCCTTAATTATTCCTAATTATTCCTAATTGTGACCTCCAAACACAACTGTCTTCTGCCTCCCTCAGGAACCTTGCTGACTGAGCACAAGATATCAGAACCTGGAAGAGTGGGTCCTGGGAGCTCCCTAGGAGCCCACACCAGGAGTCCCTTCTCTTTGGTGACTTTGGCCACACGGGGACTCCTCAGACTCACCACGTTTTTGGCATTTGGCTTCATGGATATGGTTCCGTAGATTTCCTCCCCCCTTCGGACAGTTAGGTAATCTTCCAAGTAGAAGACAGTCTGCTTCCAGTGGGTGTAGGGAGCATCAGGGGCTGGAGAAAGAAGGTCAGAGAGGTGACAAGAAAGAGTCAGAGACCATGTCTCCAGAGGGCTGAGGCTGGGACCACAGAGAAGTGCTGGGCTTCCCAGGGGACTCAGTGAAACCACCCCATACCAGCATCATTGTAGGATCAGGTGCTCGGGCAGAACTCCCTACTCAACCCCAATACCCTTCCTTCCATCAAGTCCCCTTCCCCGCAGAACTGCTGGTCTGCAAAAGAAGTAGGTTCATATTACAAGTTCATTCCCAGGCTGGGTGCTGAACGCCCCTCACCAACTAAACTCATTAGCACATGAATCCCATGATGCTACTGTTCTAATTAGTCCAACAGAGTGAAGGCTTTCAGACAGTGTGGGGGAGAGATTTGTAGAGTAGACCATCCTATCTCCCCTTAAGTGACATCATTTAGGCAAACTCCAAAGTTCCACTGACATCCCATGTTCTTTGCTCCTGGATCCCTGACTGTGACTCTGTGTCCCAGCAATGAACCCAGATCTTGGGTCCAAGCCTGCTGTAGGGTTCCAGCTGTGCCTTCCCAACTGGACCAGACAAAAGCTGTTGCCCTTAACGCAGAGAAACTAAAGCAGATACCTTAAAGCAACTGAGCCAATAGGAGAAGGGGACCAGGAACTAGAGAAAAGGTGAGATCAAAAAGAATTAACCTAGAAGGTAACACACACGCACAGGAAATCAATGTGAGTCAACTCCCTGTATAGCTATCCTTATCTCAACCAGCAAAAACCCTTGTTCCTTCCTATTATTGCTTATACTCTCTCTACAACAAAATTAGAAATAAGGGCAAAATAGTTTCTGCTGGGTATTGAGGGGGGGGAGAGGGAGGGGAGGAAGTGGGTGGTAAGGGAGGGGGTGGGGGCAGAGGGGAGAAATGAACCAAGCCTTGTATGCACATATGAATAATAAAAGAAAAATGAAAAAAAAAAATGAAGGGTGATTCTCATTCCAGTCACTCCTCCTGCAGGATTCAAAGACACTGTGGTGCTTGCAGCACCCATTATTTGCCATTGAAACCCGTTGGTTCCCTTTGAGCACAGTACCCAGTCTCGGGTTAAACGTGAGAAAGGGGTCCTGCATTGTGCAGCACTGTCCCTTTCTTCGGCAGCAGTTATCTTCAGAACACTCTTCTGTCTTCCTCTTCCTTCTAGGATGAGGTTCAATCTGGACTCAGGCCTCCAATAGCACCGAGTTTATGCTGTCATGGTGTTTATCACACCCCAGAATATCACACCCCATCGGGGGAAAGGTATTTATTGCATTGTCCACAAGACTGCCGGCTCCATGATGACAGGGTCAGGAGGGCCTTGCTTACCATTGTACCTTTAGTGCCTGCCATAATATTCAGTCTGCACATATTAAGCAATTGGATAATGGCAAGAGTCCAGAAAGCATCTATCCTGTGATCTTCGGTGCACCCATAGATGTCCAATGACATTGGGGCCTCTGAAGTCTACAGATGGTAAAGACCTGTTTTATAGTAAGCTCGTCTTGTTTCCAGCTTTGTCCTTCCTCCAGCAGTTTCCTCTTTGCTTAGGACTAAGGCTAAGATGATAAACTTGGGGAGAATATGAGCAGGCCTTCAAACACGTCAAAAGTTGTTGCATGCAAAGATTTACATGGGGCTTTGTATATGGTCTTGGGCAGAACTAACACTGGGAATTAGTAGAAGACAGATTTGCAACCTGTCCAATCGTATGTACTACCCGAAGTCCACTCCTGGAAGTGTTCACATGACCACTCTGAGTGAGTTCAATTTTCATGCATGGAGCCAGACCAGGTGACCTAGAAATCTCCCAAAATCCCAAATCTGTTATAATGGTGGCAAAGAGTCTTTCTTTCTTTTCCCTTTGCAATGAACTGACTCAATCAGCTGTCAGGAGTTTAAAAGAGAGACCAGAGCAGCTTTCAATGTGGGCATTTGGAAGTCAAGGCAAACTCAAGGTCATGGGAAGAAAGCAGCCTGTGCACTTGGAAGGGAAAGAGAGGCTATGAACGTTCAACCTGTGCCTCACAAACCCTGTGTCCTCAAACACACCCAGCCCTCCTGGCCTCCAGGCATGCTGCTGTCTGCAGACCAAGTCCACCTGCTCCCAGAATGCTTCCTGCCAACTACCTCAAATTAATTGTCAAAAGGCTGCAATGTCAGTGGAGAATGTCACTGTGTGAGTGACAGCACTCTCGCCCCCACTTTCACCTACACCGTCTCAGACAGGTGTGCCTCCTGTCCCTAAAGCCCTCAGGAGAGGGGACTCAAGCAGCCTCCTTCTGTCACCTAACCAGATGCCTTCTGAGACCTGGGGACTTCACTGGCTCAGATTTGCTGACCATTGAGCCTAGAAGTTGGCCACTGATAGTGACCCCCAAAACAGACCAGACTCAAAGTTTAAGAACTTCCCCAAACATCTCATTTCTACCATGGGTCCAGTAGTGGTGGACTCATTGTCAAAATGAATTTTCTCGGTCCTAGTTCTTCATCAATGTAGGAACTTATTAGAACTTGGGGGCTTATTGCTTCTCGGCCTTTTGGCTAAGATCAAGTGTAGTACCTGTTCTTATCAGTTTAATATCGGATACGTCCTCTATCCGAGGACAATATATTAAGTGGATTTTTGGAACAGGGAGATGGAATGGGGCTTGCTACGTCCACTCCACGCATCAACCTGGTATTGCTGTACCTCCGGGAACGGTGCACCACCTTCTAAAAAAAAAAAAGAACTTCGGGGCTTGGCTCTACTGGAGTTCAATAATTCTGGGGATTCAGAGGAACAAAGCTATGAGGACATAAATCTCCCCCTAGGCATTTTCATCCGTGGCTGAAATCTCTGTGCCTCTCCTACCCGCTTTTGGGTGGACGTAGTAAAGACACCTGGACAACAACAGGCCCAGTTTCCAGTGTCTACTTTGCCACAAACTTGCATCATGACCCTGGGCTCATGTTGTACATCGGTGGAATACAGTCACAATCCCCTGAGGCACTGTGAGGGTCAGATGAGATGAGATGAGAAGGGGAAACATCACAGATTAAGGGTGACAGAATGTCCCATTGTGCCTGGGACACTTCCAGGTGGCATCTGTTCTCCTGACATAAGTATTATTACTTTTCTTTTTTACTTGCAGAAATATCATTTCTTCCTTCCTTCCTTCCTTTCCTTCCTTCCTTTCTTCTTTCTTTCTTTCCTTCCTTCCTTTCTTCTTTCTTTCTTTCCTTCCTTCCTTTTTTCTTCTCCTCTCCCTTCCCTTCTCCCCTTCCTTCCTTCTTTCTTCTTTCTTTCTCTTTCCTTTTTGGTGGTACTGGGGTTTGAACTCAGGGTCTCAAGTTTGTTAAGCAGGTGTTCTACCACTTGAGCCACTCCCACCCCTTAGAAGTATCCTAAATTGGAAGATGAGTTACACTGTCATCCACCTATACCCAGTGAGGCCCCATGTTAGGGATTGCTAAGTCACCTCATTGGGTAGTTATCTGATCATAATATAAAGTGGTGCATACTTGTATTCATCCATAAACTGTGACCAATTCTGGCCCGAAAAGGTAAGCCGCTCAGTCTAGTGATCTAGAATGTCCTAGGGAAGCCTCTGGAGTGCTGCTGTGCATGGAATGGCACTCAGTAGAGGGCCATGGACGACCTCTGTGCTCTCCTCATCAGAAACCAAGTCTTCCAGCTTTCACTATGACGAAGCTGCCTTCCTTCTCAGGGTATTCTGACCCCACACGTCAGCCCTCTCCCTGGCTTCCACGTGATGGAAAATTTCCACTACGTATTTTGGAACAAGAGTGGCCAGTACTGTCCACAGCATCCCAGGTGCCAGTGCAAACATACATGCATCTGGTAGACTTCTGTCTGGGATGCCTATCCTGTGCCGGGTATGGTTCTAAATTCAGGAGCAGCAACCAAGAAGAACCCAGCTTTGCAGACCCTCTCTGCCACCTTCAGATCCTACAGCCTAAAAGACAATCAGGTGAACAGGATGGCATGAGCTGTGGTATTGGAGAGGCTGGGAGCAAAGGGTCTCGGGGAACAAATGGCAAGGGCCTCTTACAAGGTTCCCCCTGTGCTTTTGCAAAGGGAACCTGTTTTGTTTCTTAATGGCTAGGTGGCTGATGGTTTTTTCTAGGATAAGATCATATTTCTAGCAAATTTGGAATTGTATTCCCTAGCAGGTGCACAGGCTTTTTGGAGAATTAGACTATGTACTTTTTTACCTGGGAAAATGACTCATTGTCACAAGATGGTGAAACTGGAAAGATGATGCCTGAGCCGAAGACCCAGGAAGAAATCAGCTCAAGGTCACCGCCAATGAATGGTCACCCTGCCTTGTTGATTACCAGAATGCTTCTATCCAGGCCACTGCCTCCCACCCACCATGCAGTTTTCCTGGATTGAACAACAGCTCCAAGGTCTCCAGTTCCCACTTCTACCTCATCATACTGAGGATGTGTCCAAGGAGGTGGGGACAGCTGTGCCTGCTCACTAGCAAAGCCTGAAACCCTGGGTGCCCGTGCCTATTTGTGATAGCTTCTGCCTGGAGCTGCAGAGACACCAGGGCCATTAGCAGAAATCATTTTCAAGCTGCACAATATGGGATGAGTTTTGGAGTGGCCCCCCCAGAGCCAGCTGTGCCAGGCTGAGATGAAAAACACAGTGGGGGTCGCTGGGAGGGGCTTCATACAGCAGGCTACACCTCCCATAAAGTTCAAAAACAACTGACACCAAATAGCACATTGTTTAGGCACATGCATGACGGTGATAAAAGTTTTGAAAAATAACAAGAAATACACAAGAATATTCTTGTTATTTGAAAAATAACAAGAATAACACAAAATTCAGGGAAATGTTCATCTAGAGACCATATAGGAGAATGGGACAGAATGGAACATACAATGTGGAAGACACAAAGGTATTGACAACATTTGAGGGAGTTGTGTGGTGGGCTCACAGGGACTTATGACTATGAAATAATTTATTTACATTTATAAATTGCAAATATAATAATGGCATTTATTTATAATGTATTTCTAGTTGATCTTTATATCCTAATTATTGCTTAATAACTAATGTGTTCGTTATTCTAATAAAAATAATAACAAATTTATTTCTAGTTACTACTTGCATTCTAATTAATATTTATTTCCATTTTAATTATTGAGTTAGGTAGTGAGCTCATGACTGTCCATTATATCAATAAACAAATAAGCAAAATTGAACCCTGCGTGGTCCAATGCTGATGGGATGTCACAAGCTGAGAACTGAGATGAATGTAATTAGTCCTAATTAATAATTAATTAATTAATATAAAGGAGTTACTCTGTTAGTGGTCAGGGTGCACAGTGTGCATACAGCCCACTGCCAACCCAACAGGATCCAGTAAAGAAGTGCTGGAAATAAAACCCCCTGCTAACCTCCCAAAGTGACTTGACTTGAAAGCAACTAAACAAATTCTCCCCACCCGCTTCTCTCCCTGCCTAGAGGTCTGCAGGTATCAGGATCCCTGTCAATCAGAGGCATCAAGTCTTGGTGAGTGCAGAGGGTAAACCTTAGTGAGGAACCCTCTGCCAGAAGGGAGTCAGACTTGGCCAACTTCTCCACCACCTTGTTCAGGGTGGTCTTGCACAAGGGCAGTGGTTCCCAAACCTGACCGGGCCCCACAATCCTCTAGACAGCTTATCGTGACCTAGAGTGCTGGCTCCCACCTCCAAGTTTCTGAGTCAGTGGGGCTGGGGCAGGGCCTGAGAATTTGCAGCGCTTATAAGCTGGGGGATGGGGGGAGGGTACTGATGCTGCCCATCTACAGACCATGCTTTGAGAACTAAGGCCAGAAGCACTGCTCCTAGCACTCCTAATGCCCTTCTAGAACCTAACTGTGTGGAATTTTGCACAAAAGGAAGGGAGTAAGGCACTGTGACTACAAAGCAGTCTCACGCTGGGACTTGGGCTGTGTCCTTTGGGCTTAAATGAGATGATGGTGGGGGCGTGGCCAGCAAATAGGAGTTGATAAGCTACTGGGTCATTTCCTTTTCAACTTTGAGGGCAAATCCTCACAATTGTCACGCAGCCCAGAGACAACTTCAGTGAGCTTGAGCTTAAGCGAGATCCCTCACATGGGGACACCCAGAATGTCATCCTTGCTACCACAGAGCCAGGGTTCATCTCTAGACAGGGGCCCAGTATGCCACCTGTTTGGCATCAGGGACTGGAAGGAGATCATCTTAAGCAAAGCTAAGTGTTGCTGAGAGCCACAGGGCTGAAGCCCGGGCTTCAGAAACCCAGACCTTTTCCAAACCCAGAAGCCCCTGACCACTGACTTTCTCATCACATACAGCAGGGCAGGCCACCATCTGGGGATGGGACAGGCAGAGCCAGACATTATGGCTCCAACCCTGGCTTCCAATCACAACCAAGAGTTTCCTCAAGCAAACTCTTCCTTCACTTGCTCACTACCTCCCTGCCATTGCTAGCTGAGCCTTACACATTCTTCAAGGTCAAGTAGAATCTACCATCCTCCTCCTGGTTGTTTCTGCACATAGGAAAGATGAGTTTGGTTCACCTACTGCCCCTTCATTCAGGAAATGAATAATCATATCCGCAAATTCTGGTAGAACTGCCCCCTGCCACATACACGCTCACTCGGACCCTGAGGATGGGACAAGCTGCCAGTTGCCAGGAAGACTCACACGAATAGCCCAACTGGAGTCCTACCTCGAACAAAGATGTGTTTAGAACTCCATTGTAGAAACCAGGAATGCAGAGATGAATGAAACGCAATCCCTACTCTCCGAGGAGACTGTCAATTGCGAAAATGAATGGGAATGTTGAATAAGTTATGGACTGTCCTCTAATGGAATCCTGAGTGGTTGCTTTAAAAAGAAAGTAGATGACCTGCTAGGTTCCAGAAGCATCTCCAAGACATGCTGTTAAGTAAAGGAGAGGTAGCAAGGGGCAGTGTGCAGATGGGCCCAGCCCATGCTTCTAAAAACTGGTAGTTTTGATATTGTACTTACAGTATAAGACGATACTAATGGAGAGAGCTGGGTAAAGGGATCCCAGAACTCCGTGTGCTATTTTTTACAACTTCCTGTGAGTCTGTGATTAATTTGAAATTTAAAAAGGTATGCGTCTGTGTGGGGGCACACGTTCTTGAGCACCCACTGAAACATTTTGGAAGGCTGGGTGTGGTAGTATGTTCTTTCAGGAGGCTGGGGCAGGAGGATTGTGAGTTTGAGGCCAGCCTGGGCTAAATAGCAAGACCCTGTCTCAAAAACCAAAAAAACAAGAAAGACAGAAAGAGAGATAGAGAAGGAGAATGAAAGGAAGGAAGAGATAACAGGGGCACACGAGCATAGGAAGACAACCATGTGGGAACACATTGAGAAGGCAGTCACCTTCAAGCCAAGAGAGAGCTCAGGAAAAACCAAACCTCCATCTTGGCATTCAGCCACCAGAAACTGAGAATAAATCTCTGTTGTCTGCGGCCCCCAGTCTGTGGTACCTTGTTATGACAACCCAAGCAGATTCATACAGGCAAAAGGGCGTGTGACAAGAGGCCTCTGATAAAGGAGCCTTCTGCCCATGGCATACCAGATGCACAAGGGTGAGAGACGTGCAGAGGCCAAGGCCCAGGGTGGAAGAAGCCCCTGAGCTCAGGGCAGGTGCTGCAGGGAGTTCAGTGTGGCTGCCTGGTACATGGAGTACAGCCCCAGAGCTTCCTCCCACCATGTGCCCCATCCTCTGCCAACGAAGCCTCAAGGAAGCACAGAGGAGTAGAGGATAGTTTAGAAAAGCAACCAAGAACTCACCTGTGGAAAACCCCATTTTCTTGTGGCACTTGGTAAATTCGATATTAAAGTAGGTGACCAGGGCGTGGACATAGTCGTTGCGCTGTATCTGCAGGCAGAAGGCAGATGTGAACGACAGCTCTTCTGTCTTCACGGTGTAAATGTCCACCTCCTGCAGCCCAGAGAGGAAAGAATGCAGAAACTTACGGCCTCCACCAGGACCAAGGGCTGCCAAACACCTCATTCCAAGACAGAATGTGGTCAGTTGACTCTGTGGGGTGCCATTACTCTTGTGGTGATTTACAGGATGACACTGCACTAAGCCTCAGAGTGGCCCACGTGAACACTGCCACCTTTACCCAGTCATTCTCAAAGTGTGGTCCCTGTGTAGCCAACATCAACAGCATCTGGGAGCAAGTTCTGAGGGGGTAGAAAGGGTCCCCAGACCGACTGGATCAAGACAGCAGCAAGTGTTATATGTCAGGCCAGCTCAGGGATTCACATGAACTGTTTTTTTCTTTTGGTGGGGGGGGTGTTGTACTGGGGTTTGAACTCAGGACCTCATGCTTGCTGGGCAGGTGCTCTACCACCTAAGCCACACCTCCAGCCTGCTTTTACTTTAGGTTGTTTTTTCAGATAAGGTCTCAGGGCTGGCCTCAAACTCTGATCCTCCCACCTCTGCCTCCTGCACAGCTGGGATCACAGGTACACACTACCACACCCAGTTAGTTAGTTGGTATGTTGCTAACTTTTTGCCTGGGCTGGTCTCAAAGCACAAGCCTCCCAAGTAGCTAAGATTTCAGGCATGAGCCACGGTACCCGGCCTGGTTTCACATTCAAGTTTCCAGCAATAGGAGGCATCGAACATTGTCTCAGGAGTAAGAACCTGAGGTCTTAAAGCCACAGACTGAGCAGAAAGGAGTTCTGCTCACCATTTATAACAAGGCCACACAGCCCTTGAAAATAAACATAAGGGAGAAATAGGTAGAATTTTCAGTTTGGGCTAGGAATGTAAAACACAAGGAACAAATAATTTTCACAGTTTCCCCTGGGAAGTGACAGAAAATCAATGTCACACATGGAAGAAGGGTAATAGGATGACCGGCACTGTATTAGTCTTGTGAAGGACACTGATCCGCTGTGTGCTGGCTGCCATGAGCCAGGAAAGGCCACCAGAAGCCTAGGAGGCATCCAGACAGAGTCCCATGAGGCCAAAGAACTTCCCATGTGTCAGGGTTGTGTAGCAAGAACCACTGTAGCAGAAATTTTAAAAGCCAGGTAGTCACCTGTGTGTCTGGCAGTGTCCTCCTGACACCCAGAAACAAAATGAGCCCAGAAACCGAGTGGTGCTGCATAGATGGCTTTTATCTCTCTGTATTTCTAGGCTGTGTAAAGGAGAAAGAAATGCAGAGTATCCTAAGACTTGCAAAGAGAGGTCCTGACTCCACAGAGAGGGACAGAGGAGGAACAGCAGCCTCAGGAGCTAAATGGATCAGAGTCCAGCTGGGGTCTGGGGTCTCCAAAGATGGAGAAGAAGCTTGATTGAAGGGTGAGCCAGTGGCAGACATGCAGAGGTAGGTGGGATCATAGAGCCCACTCCCTACCCCTGGACCGAGCCTTCCGTCCCCAGTAAGTGGCACCCTAGAGCTTTCTGGACACCTATCAGGCAGCCCAGTCCGTGTCCAGACACCTCGATCATTCCATCCTTCAGATGGAACCAGGAAGAATCGGCCTGTGCCTGTCACTTCCACCCACAGGCCAAGCCAGATGCCTGTTTCAACTCATGCAGGCCCCTCTGCCCCTTCCTCTGCCCTGGCAAGAGTGGTTTCCCAGCCCTGTCATCCTGGCCTTTTTCTTCTGGTGGCACCCAAACTGAGTGTAAGACTGACCTCATCAGGCCCCTCACCCTCGTGTTTGGGACCTACTTCCAGGAGCTCCTTATTGTCCTTTTCTGCCTGCACCTATGTCCTCCAGCCCCTCCCTGCACCATGCTCCTTGAGCAGAGATGGTCCTCCCACATATGATGGTGTCCTTTTTGTTTGGACCATTGCTCCCATCTGGAAGACCTCCTGTCCCTTCATAGCACTCTCTATGCCCCTGCCACATGGTGTTCACAAGTTCCCTCCAGCTCCAGAACGCCAGAGCTTCCCTTGGCGACCTGAGTTTTTATTAATGGCACCAGCAAGGTCCACAAGCTTCCAGCTCTTCATGCCTGGGCCAGCCGGGACCTCCATCTTCCTATTTACGCTTCCCTTGTACTGGGATGATAAGTGCCACCATGCCCAGCCATTGGTTGGAATGGGGTCTTGTGAACTCTCCCTCCCCCACCACTGACCGCAAACTGAGATCCTCCCAAATAACTAAGATTATAGTCTTGAGCCACCACACCCAGTCAGGACTGATTTCTTTATAGTCCATTCAGACTGTGCTACTCCCTGGGTCTACAGCCTCCAATGGCTCCCTATGGCTTATTATCTAGACCTAGTTTTTTTCTTTCTTTCTTTCTTAGCCACTCCTTCACTTTTTCACCACTTTCAGCTCTCTCTCTCTCTCTCTCTCACAGTCACAGTCACTGAGTTAAAAGTCATTCAATTTGGAGGTCACACAGCTTGAGCAGAATGCTGTTGGTTTCCCTGGCTATACTGTAGATGACACCCCTGACCGGAGCCCCTCAATGGATTAAAAGTTGTGCTTCATTCTTTTTTCTGCCTTTCAGCTTCCTCCTTCTGTCCTGGGGAAGCTTGCTATCCCCCCCACCCCGGCCCAGGTCCACAGGGGAAAGTAGCCATTTGCTCTCTTCCCCCTTTTCTCTGAGGAAAAAGATGTCTTTCGTATCTAAATAATTAACTGAGGAAATAACTATTTCAGGAAAAGGAACTAAAAGGACAGAGGCACTGTCCCTCTGTCAGTTTTTAATCATAACTTTTCTTTAGACTTAGAATTCAGAACCCCACAGACAGCGATAGATAACAGCCCGGGCACCAGAAAAGTAGACCTTCCTTGGTGCCCACCTGGCTGACAGGCCTCCCACCAGCTATGAAGCCAAGCCTCCAACCCGAAGGCAAAATAGTCTCTGTTGGTCACAGCCTCCAGCTCCTTTGCCTGGCTTGGCTTTCCAAATAAGTCATTTTCCTTGTCCTAAAAATGCATCATTGCATCCAATGAAAATGGGTTCATGGTTTTACACACACACACACACACACACACACACACGCACACACCACCACCAGATCTAGCAGGAATTCTACATCCAGAAAGTCTTGCTCTCAGATTGTCCATCAACCAAATGACAGCTGTCGTGTCCTGTGTTAGCTGACAGTGTTCAATAGGTCCTGGAGACATTTGCATCTTAATAGGGACCTCTGAGGGCATAAATGCGTTGAAGAGGAGAGTCATGATCTTCTACATTCAACCGCAACAAAGGCAGGCTGGGGCCCCAGCCATCTGTCAGAGTGGACCAGGCATGACGGCGCTTCAGGGACACAAAAGCCCCCACTGCCCTCCCAAATCCAAAGTCTGCAGATGGGCCCCAGTTATCCTGATACCCCAGAGCCCAAGCCTCTTTGCTGGAAGGTTCTTTCTGTCTGCATTGGCAGCAGCATCTCTGAGATCCCAAGAGAGCAGTTGCTTCGGCCTCAGGCAACCCCAGGAGGCAGAGGGCTCTGCTGGAGTGAATTAGTCAGGCGAACCCCTGGCCACTGCTACCCCACAGAAATGTGACAAATAGATGTCTGTGAGCAGAAGTCTGGTCAAAACAGAGTCTTAATTATAATAAAGTGTCATACTCCACAAAGCTAATAGCAGTGAAAATAGCAATTAAGTGTGTGAAGAAGGGCAAGTGTTTTCTCAGAAGGCTCAGGAGACGTTGCCTGACACATTAGTGAGAGAGAGAGAGCTGGGGAGGGGCTCGTCTGACGGTGAGAGCACGATTTTTACCATTCTCAGAGGTTATGGTGGGGTGGGGGGGGCAGGCATCATCCCACATGTCCAGTCCTGAGACACAATAGGAGTCCTTCCGAATTTTCATGAGGAGAGGAGGTCTGCAGCCCCCCTCCTTGCTCAAAGCTGCTTTGGCCCTGGACACACTGAGGTGCAACCCAGGGAGAGGCCCTCGCTGGTACTAGTTTGGGAGAAGGGGGGCAAATGAGAGCAGCGGGCACACCTGTAAGTGGGGGCCAGGTCAAGTGCAGAGAGCCCCCCAGGATCCAGGAATACTGAAGGATTTGCTCCCTAAGCTGGTCACCACATGCAGGTATCTGACAGCTGCTATAATGGCCATGTGTCATTTTGGCAAATGCAGTAGCAGTACTGGACTTCTTCTTAATTCTGCAATATTGACAGAAATGCTTTGCCTAAGAGTGAGCTCCTCGTAAGAAGGTGTTCTTTTTCTGTCCTTGTTTGGGGGTCCAAGTGAAGCTTCTGGGGTGCAGGGGCAGGTAAGAAGAAATAAAAGGACATGTTTGCTCATAGCTAATCCCATATGCACTGGGAAAAGACAAAGTTAAGGAGTCCAAGACAGGATGTGACAAAGGAAAGGGCACCTGGGGAGACCTGTCCTAGGTTCATCTAGTTTTTTGTCCCCGAGGTCCCCTCCAAGTGCCACAGGGACAGTCAGGATCCAGGGTTGCAATTCTAAGAAGACTCTGTCCATGGGGAAAGGAATTTACAACAGTCTTTGCCTTCATCCGTGGTGGCTCTAGACTCATTCCTCTTGGTCCTAGTATAAATGCTGGCCCCTCACTCCGATATTTCCAGAAGAAAAGTGATGCTTATGGAATCAGAGCAGCCAAGTGTATTTCAAGGCGCATACTTCCATGCTGAGGTTGTGTATTTACATTCAAAACCCAACGTGAGCATATAAAGTTGGTGTCTTTGTACATAAAAAAGAAACAGTTTTATATGGTTCCATGTAATATATGAGCACACATGAATGCGAGTACATAGAAGGAAACTGGAAGGATGGATATGGGGTGTGACCAGTGGCTGCCCCTGGGAGGAACGTGGGGTGTGGGAGGCACTCTATGTAACTGGGCATCTTTGAGTACTTAGTAATGAGAACGTATCAAGGATTGCTCCGGTGAGGAAACTGACTAGCTGGTCTTGGAAGAAAAGATATTTAGAATGCAAATCAGGAGGCTAAGGAATGGGGCTGGAAGGGGGCTGGGTCAGATGTGTGCTGGGAGATGGGGGACTCATGAGGTCTGGGAGCTTTTTCCCAAGAGGGACAGACACCCAGCTCTGAACGGACATGCTTCCCCAAGCCTTCGTACATCCCTGACTCAAAGATGGTCCCAGCCCCCACCCAACCCCACCCACATCACCACGGGCCCTGCTGTGGATTCCCCACTCCCCCGAACACCCCAGCATCGCCACTGTAGAGTCCTTCTCACAATGAAAGCGCCAGCTCTTAACTGTCAACATGGAGCGCCCCAGGCTCTGGCCAAAGTGCCCTTGCATCACTGGGCCAGGACCATGAAGGAGCTAGGGTTGCCTGCCCTCCAGGCCTGCCCCAACCTGGTTTTCCAGGGTGGCACAGGTGGGTCCCAGTCCTCCCAAACCCAAGCAGAACAAGTCTCCAGACCTTTATTAAACAGGCATTGGTCACCACTTGCTTTGGGTCCACGATGTCCACCAGGGGCTCCTTCATGGCAACATCCCGGATACAGGTCATGTCAAAGCCATAGACGTTCTCCCACCCTGCAGGAACAAAGTAGGGTGTGAAGTCAGGCAGCAGGACCCCAAAGCTCACCAACCTCCAGAGTGCAGGAGAGCAGCCTGCTGAATAGAGGCATCCTCTGCTCTCCTCCGTCAAAATTGGGGGGCCAGTTGCTAACCTGTGAGGGAAGTGGTACAATAGGCCAATTGCTCGTTCACATTTTCTCATTTGCACCTTTAAAAAACCATTTAATGGTTAGGTAAACTGGAGTTCAGAGAGACTAAGAAGCTTCACCAAGTTCACAAAGCTAGGATGAAGCAAAACAACTAGAACCCAAATTATTAGTCTTTCTGGCATCTGCCTTCCTATCTCTTCTCCAAGCCAGCATCTCAATAAACTCCCTTATCTGCAATCTACTTCCCTCTTTCTAGGCCCTTATCCAAACTTCTCTCCTCCCCTTAAAAGGCCCATCTCTCCCTTCCCCATCCCCACGCACTGAACCTCTGTGCAGTCAAGAGAAAGCAGGGTTTTCAAAGTGAAATGGGCTACAGTTTCAGGAGCAGTGCCATTGCTTCTGGCCCAGGCCCTGGGTGGACTACCTTACCTCTAGGCACCTCTGCTTACCCAACTGGGTGGGTCCAGAAAAGCCTCCACCTTTCACATGCCACAAAGCACGCATGAGAGTCCATTCCCTAGGAAGTACTCCCAAGTGGGCGTCCCCTCAGTGCTCCTTGGCCACTTCTAAGACACTTGGTTTGGGAGGTAGGAAGTCTTCGGGTGCAGGAGTCGGCAAATAAGTGAATTCAAATCTGATGACCCAGTACCACCCTTCAGTGATGGCACTAGTTGGCATCCCTGGTTGATCACCTTCATTTAATCACCCAGAGATACCCCTACCCCCATCTGAGTTACAGATGAGAAAACTGTGGTGAGAGAAACTAGCAGGTTTTGCCCACATGCAAAACCTGGCCCCAGGGAAGCCGTGGAGCTAGGGACAGAGCCCAGCTGGCCTCCCATCCCTCAGCTGCATGCCCCGAAACAACAGTCAGTCAGGAGGAACTGGACAAGAGGCACTGGGCAGCTGAATCTCATTTATGTGTTTTTTACCGGGGTTTAGAAGTGCCTTGGAGAAGAGACACTTTTCTCTAAAATCTGATTAAATTTAAATTTTCTTTTAAAGTGTTTATCAGAAAAATGGTACCCTGGGGAACTCATGTTCCCCTGTGTGTTGAGGAGAGTGAGTGCGTGAGGAGGGAGATGTGAACAGCCAGTGAAAGAATTGTTTCTTTGACTGGGGTTTCTGTTCTAAGGTACACAAAGACCTTCCTGGGTGGGGGGAGACAGAGAAAATTATCTCCCAGGGGGTGAGTGCTTGTGAAATTTCAGCTTGAGGCCAATGTGCCAGTCAGATCTCACTTATACACTGCAGGCTGGTGCCAACCTCATAGTTGAAAACCATATTGTGGGAAGGGAGCTACTCAGTGGGTGACAGGACAGTCCCCAGAGAAGACCCCCTTCTGGTGTTTGGAATAGATATCCAAAATCTTCCCAGATGAAACATGCCTGTTAAAACACACCGCCTTCTGTTTAAACCCACCCCCCTTAAGAGATCTGCAGACATCCACCTGTTCTTTCCCTCCCTGATCCTTGCTGCTAAGTTCAAGTTCAATGCTAGTGATGGGCAGAAACCCAAGAGTCCATCTGTGTAATAGGTAACAGCCAGGGCTTTGGAGTTTAAATCTGAGCTCTGCCTTACATGTGCTATGTCTCCTTGGGCAAGAATGACTCCCTCCCTTGGGCTAGTGGTGTGGTTCAAGTGGTAAAAGGCCCTGAGTTCAAACCCTAGTGCTGCAAAAAACAAAACAAATAAACAAAAATGACCCCTCCCTAAGCCTTAGTTTCTTCTCTTTAAGGTGGAGAGGATGGTTTAATAATGATGGCTATTCCATCGTGACTGAGGGTGCTAATAGACACCAAGTGTAAGACAGTGGCAGACACCCAGACAGAACTTGACCTACAGGAGTTGTTATTAGTGGTTTAAGCTCTGACTTTGCCACCATCCATGCTGTGGCCATGTGCAAGTCAATCCCCTTCTCTGGACTTATTTGTAAAAGGAGCAGTTTGTTCTGTGGCTGCGTTCTAGAATTATCTGGAACACTTTTTAAAATACAGGCTACTGGGGCTAAGCTGGATCTACTGGGTCAGAACCTACAGATTTGGAACCCAAGAAGCTGGACTTTTACAAATCTGGCAATTCCAACCAGTGTGGAAACCATTAGGATGCTCGGTCTCTACGGTCTTTCTGAGTCCTGACATGGTGAAACGCCCCAGGTCCTCCTGACCACGTCTTTCAGTGTCGTTGGCACCTGTAGGACTGGCTCAGCACAGAACCACCAATAATGCTTTTCGACGGAATTGCTCATGAACACTTAACTGTCGCACTGCTTTGCAATGCCTGGTGTTTTCGTTTCCTTTTCAGGATTACTTACATGTCCCCCAGACATTCAGGGATAGATGGCCCAGAGCTTTCCATGCTTTTTCCCCAGTTTTGCTGACCCTTCGTTTCCCACTAGCTCTTTTACTGGAAGTAGAGCGGGATGGATGAGGATATGAATCAAAAACTTTAATTTTCTACTGCAGGTGTGGATTGTCTGTTGAGTAAGTGAGTGTGAGTACGGACTTCTGTCCATCAAGAAATATTTTCACTGATTATGTAGGATCAAAAAAAGTAGCATCCGAGGGGCTTGTAAGTCTTTTGCTTGTGGATTTAATATTAATTTCTACAAAGAACTGAGCTATGATGCAGTGAGTGATACTAAACGAACAACAAAACCATAACTAAGACCAGATGGACTCAAACCCCCATTCCCACAGCCGGCAGAGGAGACGCCTCTATTCTGGGCACAAATAAGAGCTCGTCTGTCTCTGCTGTTGCTTTGCTCACCATATCCAGTATCAATGAAACATTACAAGACACAAAACAGGGGAAAATATGACTATTACCAAAAGAAAATGGTCACAAGACCAGACTCAGCCATGACTCAGGTGTTGGAATCATCCATCAGAGGCTCTACAGTAACTATAATATGTTAAGGAATGCAGTGGAGGACCAGGTGTGGTGATGCAAGACTGTAAGCCCAGCCACGTGGGAGGCTTAGGTAGGAGGGTCATGGACTGAGGCCAGCCTGGACAGAAACATGAGACCCTGTCTGAAAAATAACTAAAGCAAAAAGGGATGGTGGCGTGGCTCAAGTGGTAGAGCGCCTGCCTAGCAAGTGCGAGGCCCCAAGTTCAAACCCCAATACCACCAAAAAAAGAAAAGGACCCAGTGGAAACGGTGAGCCATGTGCAAACAGAAAAAGAATTTCCTCAATGAGATGAGAACTATTTTTTAAGGCTTATGGACATGCTGGGAATCAAAAATCATATATCAGAGAAGAAGTCTTTTAATGAGCTCATTAGCTTGCAAAGGCATGCATCAGGGGAAATAATCGATGAACTTGAAATCAGGTCAATAAAAATGACCCAAACTTAAACAATGAGAAAAAAAAAGAACATACAAGATCCATGAGACAAGGTCAAGCCACAGTTAACAGGTGCAAATGGGAATTCCTGAAGGAGAAGAGAAAGACAGCAGGCAGGGAAAAAAATATTTGTACAGGTAATTTGTAAATTTTTTCTTAAATTAACAAATAATCAACCCACAGAGAGAAGTGCTGTATTATAGCCCCAGTCAGAATAAATACAGAGAAAAACACACCCAGATACATCAAAGTACAACTGCTGAAAATAGAAATAAAGAGAAAAATATCAAAAATAGCCAGTGATAGCAGGGTATAGTGGCTTACACCTGTAATCCCTGCTGCTTGGGAAGCAGAGATAAGAGGATTTTGGTTTTAGGTCAGCCAGGTAGAAAGTTTGAGACACCTTATCTGAATGAACAAACCAAGCATGGTGGTACACATCTATCATCCCAGGGAGGATTCAGTGGTTCCAGGCCATCCCTGGGCAAAAATTCGAGAGCCCCTACCTGAAAAATAACTAAAGCAAAAAGAGCTGGAGGGATAGCTCAAGTGGTAGAGCAGATGGCCCTGAGCTCAAACTCCAGTTTGAACAAAGTCCTTGCATAAAAATGTGGGGATCCAGCAGCAAAACTCTGGGTGCTGGGGATAGACACAGAGGTGAAACTCAAGGACAGCCCCAGCCTTCCAAGAGGCTCTGCCCTCCCCGCTCCAGGGTCACTGGATGCCTCTATGCTCCCTTCAGGCATCCCTCATCATGGACGCTGGTGGCCAACCCAGCCCCTCCACAGGCTGGAGACTCAAGAAATTCAATAGGACATCCTTCGAGTTCCCTGCTCTCCTCTTAGTGCTAAACACCCCATTTGTCACATTCTTCCATGGTTTCCTTTATTCCCTCCCTCATCCAATAAAACAGATATCCTGAGCCTAACACAGGACAGGCCGTGGCTCTTTCGAGGACTCCCAGTGAGCTGGAGAGCAGGTGAGATGGATTGTACATGCCTCTCACTCTTGGATCCCCATGTTTTAAGCGGCTGAGCAAAGGAGAGGCTGAGAGAGGAAGGGAGAGAAAGAAGAAAAAGGAGAGAGAAGGGGAGAAGGAAGTCTCCCCCTAGCAATGTACTTCCTGAAGAACCTGGGCAGTCTCCCTCTCTTGCCCACCTTTACAGTTTTTCCTTCTTACCTGGCTCTTGAATCAATTGAAATTTGCTTAGAACTGTGCCTGTAGCAACCAGCAACATTAATGGTTCACTTTTGACTGAGAACTCAGAGCAACCAAAACCTATGTTGCTTAAAACAGATTTCTAAATGATTTTCTTTCCTTTACTTAAAAATGCATCTTTAGAAAAATTTAGATAGAAAACAACAGTATTTAAAATAACATTTTAAACATTTTTGTGGTAATGGGTTTTGAACTCAGGACCTTGCACTTGCTAGGCAGGTGCTCTACCACTTGAGTCACATTCCCAGCCCCCTTTTGCTTTGGTTGTTTTTTGGATAAGGTCTTGAGGTTTTTGCCCAGGGCCAACCTGTAACAGCGATCCTCCTACCTCCACCTCTGTATTTATTTCCATAAGAAAACCTATGGACTGACTTTTAGATTTTTTTTTTCTCCTTTCCAGAAGCTATGAGCATGGCAATGGGAATCACAAGAATAAATCATGTGATCACCAGTACTAGGCTAGCAAATGTCTCTGCAGCACTCTCAGGATCCCCTCCTTTCTCTTGTGGTCCAGGCTGGTTTACTGCCATGTGCCAGTCCCAAGAGCTCCTAAACACATCCCAGTGGAAGGGAGGAGGGGATAAGTTCTGCTTGATCTGGAAACCATGTGGACATTTCTTAAAGAGCTGTCCTAGGGTTGGAGCTCAATAAATATTTAAGTGGATGTGAGAATGAAAAAGGTTCTCCTCAAAACAAAGTCTTTGGTACAATTATACCACGACAGTGCCATGATGAAGCTCCAGGTGAAACATGGCCTATTTATATATGCATTTGATCAATGTTCACTGCTCAGTTCCTCCGCCACCCTCTGTAAGAAGACATCTGTCCTCAATTCCAAGCCACCAGAGGCCAGCGGGCTTGGCAGAGCCTTGAGCAGAAAGGGACTTAGTTAGACCTTCAGAGACCAGATTAACCTAGTCCCTTACAGCACCTCACTCAATCCTCATGATGAGTCACTGGGGTTGATGGCATTATCTCTAACTGAGCCCCAAGGCATTGCTCGAGGCTACCACGTTAGCGAATGGCAAAACTCAGACTTAAAACCCAGGGCTGGCGGACTTCAAAGCATGAAACCTAAGCCACTCTAACTCTCCTTGTCTTATTAGACATCATGCCCGATGGGCCCACCCAGCAGACCATGATTGGATGGGTTTCCAGAGCCCAGAGCCTCAGACTGTCTCTTTCCCATCTTCTGCACCTGGTCCTGAACATCAGGCTTTGACTTTCCATTTCCACCAGCGTGTGACACACACTTTCCCTCGAATGGTCCAGCCAAGGTCTCACCAGCAGCACTAATGCCCAGACAGCCATCGGTGAGAATCAGTGAGGTGACAGTGGGTGAATTGTGGAATCAGCCCGTCAGAGAGGGAAGTGTGGACTTTCCCATCAGCCTGTCACTCCCTCCACATCAACCTTGCCAAGCAGGGCTTGACCTGGATGTGCTGATTGTGTTGGACAGCCTGGAGCTTCTGACTCCTGGTTTTGGTCTGAGTGTTTGTGCACTGGCTTATTTGAGAGGCTCTTGTCATGTCTGGTTCTGGTTGAGGGGACATCGTCACATCCAACCTACAAAACGTGCTTGGTACAACCCACTAAGGACCAAGGACCAGGCGTGTGTTACTGTCCAAATGAAATAGAATAAAATAGGCCTTGCGGGATGGTACAGCAAAACACACTGAAAGCTACTGAATAACAGGAAGAGGGGAAGGGGGAGAAATAGAACAGGTTAAACTGATTAAAGTGCAAGGTATTCACAGGTGAAATACCACAGCAAAACCCCTTTGAACAATGAACATACACTTAAGGAAATGAAGGACAGGAATGCAAAACAGGTTGTGCTAGGGGTGGTACTACTGGAAGGGGGAGAGTGAAGGAGGGGGATACGGTCGATGTACTTTGTATATTTGTATGAAAATAGAACAGTGGAACCTGTCAAAATCATTTTAAACAGGGGCAGTGGGATGTGGGAGAAGGACGTAAGGGATGAACCTAACTAAGGTACATTGTAAGCATATGCAGAAATGTCACAATGAACACCCCCCCACCCCTGTACAACTAATATATGCTTAAATAATTGTTTAAAAAAAACCCTGGCCTTGTGGGACCAGATGAAATAGTGGCGAGGTGAGGAGAACCACACCTTTTTAGCTGCTCAGGCACTGTGAGTACACGTTTACATGTGAGCCTCCCCCACGCGTGCACACAGAGACAGACACAAACACACAGTGTGTGATTGTCCACAGTCTCCACTCCTCTGTACCCCTACTCTATCCCTCCTCTGCAGGAACCTCAGAGAATAAAACATATTTGACCTAATGTGAAGAAGCTCCCATACTGTTCTGACAAATTTGAGTGCTACAAAGGCAGGGTTCTAAATGACTGGCCTGGCTGGAGACCTGCCACGTCTGACCCTGTGGTGGACTTTGGGATAACGGAGTCGTGACAGCTTCCAGCCACTTGGCCTGCTGTACTCTGCAAAAATCCAGCTCCGGCTGCTTCTGTTCCTTCCCTACTCATGGTACATTCCTTCTCTCATCCCAGAACATTATCTTTCACCAGCTGCATTGCTTATTTTCTTTTTGTAGACCTCCCACCCTTGGAACTACAGAGAAATACAGAGAAGAATGCAGAAAGGGTCAGAGACAAACTCTAGCATAGGGATGGTGACTGGGTCATGACCCTGACTACCCACCTCAGGTCTCCGTAAGTGCCTCCCACCCCGAATATGCAGTGGAAATTCAATAAAACAATCAGAAGGTGACTTACAGTGGATTTTGAAGTCCTTGTACTGTCTGTCCTCAATTGCTACCACGTACAAAGCCGCCCGGTCTGGAAACATAAGCCCTCCAGGTTTCTGTTGATGAATTGTGGAGAAATGGGTCTCGTAATCTATTCACCTGACAAAGACATCACATTTTGAACTGCACATAGAGTCACCAGACAAGCACCCCTCGCTAGCATTTCTCATTTCAGTGCACTGTCACCTCGGCTGGGGCTAGGACCAGGGTGGAGATACTCCATGTTTATTTTGGAGCAAGGAGAATTTTAAGGGACCCCAGTGGAGTTAATGAAGTAGGGTGAAGGTAAATCCACAGAGGACCAGAGAACTAGGTTATGACCTTTGAACCTGGAGAAGCAACAGTGAGGGCAGACTCGGCTCTCTGGTAGCCAGGCAAGTCCTAAGTAGAGGTGGCCACAGCAGACTTTTCTCTTGACCAGAGAGAATGACAGGAGAGGTCAAGGTTAGACCTCCACAGAAGTGCATCCTGACACCTGGATCACTCTGTGATGGTCATTCCGTACCTCACCCCCACTCCCTGCCACCCACCACCCAAAGCAGATCTGCTTCAAAGGGAGGGGCTTGGGACAGGTGACCTTCTACTCTGAGTCCTCACTCAAGTCCTCCTATTCATCCCAGGCTATCGGCCATGGGGAGCACAGCAAGACAGCCAGCAGACCCATGCAGGGACACATGCAGACCACTTACCAGCCACTTGTCCCTGGCAAAGATGACTGTGTTGAGCATTGACTCATAGAACAGACAGTACCCCATCCACTCGCTGATAATGATGTCCACCTTCTCCACGGGAAGCTCCACCTCCTCCACTTTACCCTTAAATATGGTGATGACTGGAAGATAAGAACCCGAGGCCATGTGGTACAAGGGCCACCAGACACCAGGAGCCCCTCACTGCACAGTTCTCTGCAGGTGCTAGCTCTATTCCAAGTCTCCTTTAAGACGTGACTCGCCTCGCCCCTCACCAAGCTATCTTACACTGAGATCATGGGCTCCTCTGCAAGGTTTTGAGCCGTGGTATGCGCCTGGCACTGCGCTGAGCGCCTGGCATGCAGTGTGTCATACAGTCCAGGCGGTAAGCACATTATCGTTATCCTCATTACAATTTAGAAAACTGAGGCTTAGAGGTAAAATGGCAGCACTGGAAACAGAACCCAGGTCTGAGTTGATGACTATTAACACTCCTGTCATGGTCCCCATCTCACACGAGGTTACTGTGACGACTCACACCCAAAGAAAATATGGACAACTCATCTGTTGGTCTTCAACTGTGCACAGCCAGGGCCTGGCACCCAGTGAGTACCTCTCTGGTCCCTGTGAGGGAGGCAAATTGGTGTCTTGACAAGGTCATGGGCTCTGCAGACAGAGAAACCTGGAGCTAAGTGCAGGGGGTCTTCTAACTATCAGCCGTACGCCCTTACGCACATTACTTGGCCTAACCAAAGTCCGATTTCCCAGAGAACCACCAGAGAAAGAGAGGGCTGCATAGAACATGGCTGCATTGGCTAAATGAAGGGCCAGGTCCACAGCTCTAAGGCTCAACAGAAACTAGTCATCATCCAACATAGTCCTCCTTTCAACCAGGAACGAGGTCCTTGTGCTATGTGGCCTCTGCTCCTAAGTCTCTTCCACTGTGGCAGGAGAAACTTCTTAGTTGGGGTTTTGATCAGTGGACTTAGAAAATACACATAACTTCGGGGTCTCTTTTTGCATTCCTTGCTGCATAGATCAGACTCAAAGCTACCTTAGACACACCCGTGAACTGGACAGGGGATGCACGGGGTGGCTGGTCCTTCTGAACTTCTGCTCTGACAGGTTACATACATATCCATGCTCAGAAGCCCTCAGTCTGCATCATCCCCTGCAGTCACTCAGTGCCTGAGCAATGCTAGGAAAACTTCGAAGGTAAAACCCCAATGAAGCACATCTCTGTTGAATGTGACTTTCATGAAAATTGACTTGGACTGGTGGCTCCTCCAAGGCAAAGGCACACAGTTCAAGGACTTCATTTGGTGTCTTCGAAGTGGATGGTGCAGGTGACAAAGTGCCTCAGCAGCTTCTAAGAATGGCTTACTCTACACTCTCTCGAATTTAATTCAGTTTTAATCTGATGGAGTCCCCTCTACACGGAGTCAGACATTCTGTACATATGCCTGGGTCCTCACCATTCTCAAGTGAGACACAGGTTTGTGTGACCTTCCTGGTAACTACTCATGATCTCTACCCCGAAAAGGTAAGAGCAGGAAAAGTCAGGCTGGTCTTCCCCAAAGGGTTTGGAGGGGTTGAGCAGGGGAGGCGTTAAAGCTGTCATTCTCTGGTGCTCACAGACCACCAGGGCAGGAAGTCAACCAAATGCAGGACCCAGGGCCCACCACGAGAATTCACAAGGGGACAAAGTCAAGTGCCTGATTTCTTTCTTATTCCGAAAAAGAACTGACAAATACACGCCTGCCTAATTATTAGCTTATTTTTTTAAACATTTTTACGATGTTTTAATGGCCTTCCTTTATTTTATCCTTGCACACTTCCTGAAGGCTCTTCCCTCATGTCTCCCTATGTCTGTGTGGCTTTGGGTGTTTCTCCTCCTGTGTTATGTCAAAGCTTCCTGTGGCCCAGGAAAAGTCTCCTCCTGCCTCTGGGTCCCAAGATCTCCACCCTGGGTGTTTAGTACAAGGCTCCATCTTATCACAAAATCCCTGATGATTCTGTGGACAGGACTCCATTAGGAGCTGTAGGAAACAGATGGACAGGCACTGATAGCTTAGTTCAACCTACAGGTATGTATGGAATATTCCTTGGGTGTACTCTATTGAGTGAACGTTGCCCTACTCCCCGTGTTGGTCCTCTTGTTTGTTAGCTGATATCCTGATCAGTAAGGTCATGACAGATGGATGGATGGATAGATGCACAGACGAATAGATAGATAGATAGACAGACAGACAGATAGATAGATAGACGCCCATGTGGATCACAGAAGAATGAAGCTCACGCTGTTTCTGCTTGCAAAAGGAGAAGGAATTGATTCATCTAGAAAAAGTTCATCAGTCTGGACTTCCTTCATTGAACATCAGCCTTCTACATCTAGTCAAATGCAACCACGTCTTGGAGCAGACTTGCCCCCACATTTTGGCTTGGTGAGAAGATGGGCCTGTCATGAAAGGGAGAAGACACAGTCCAGATGTGGACTGGAGTTCAGACCCGACTCATCCCCTCGCCCAGGTGCTTTGCGCAGTACCCAACTCAAACAACTCTGGGTCCTGGAGGTAACTCATGCTCTAATGAACCTTGAAAGTGCCTCTCCTGTGTGACCTATTTCCTCTCCAGAAAAAGAAGGAAGGGAGGTTGAATGAGAAATCCTTTGAGGGGCCAAAATGTCATAGATCTTCCAATATGGACTCAGCACTCACTGTGGGTAAGCCTCTCTGTGAGGCTTGCTGATGGGACAGTTACAGTTAAGAAGTGGCACCTGTGATATGTGGTTGACTCTTGGAGCCTGGCTGTTTAGAAGCCACATTGTTTCTATGACCCAAGTACAACATCCAGCGGAATCATTAGATATTCTCTTCTGATGTCTGTGGTCACCACCACCAATCTCCTCAACTCCAGAATTCAGTTCCTCAGTCTGCAAAATGCCCACTGTCACCACAGGGTACATGTTGATGCTCAGGGGCAGTCAGCCATTGCACGGGGCTAGGCTGGCTGCAGGTACACCCAGCTTGCCCCTTCTCCTCCACATCCGGGGTCTTTCAAGGGCTGAAGCTGCTGAAGGGTTCTGAGCAGTTCTAGTCTGAAAATCCCGGTGCCTAATCTGGGCTCCATCTCCAAAACTGCATCAGTTCAAGGTTGCTTTGAGGTCACTTTCCAGAGCTGTGTCTCTATTCCATAAGGGTGATGGAAAGTTTGTTCAAATAGCTGTGACAGGACCCTGGCTCATGAATTTCAGAATGATTAATCATAGCTAAGTGCACTGCAGGGAGCAATAAACTCTAAATTGAGTAGTTTCCCCTGTAGGTTCAGTTGGCAAATTACACATCCAGGATTTTTTGACACTGTTATTGCTTTTAGTGTTTTGGTTTTTTTTTTTTTTTTAAAAGGTTAGTACAGAAACTAAGTCATTTGTTTAGATACTTTTTTAAAAAACAACTCCAGTCTGCCCAACCTCATTTGAGCCTCCAGAGCATCCATCAAAATCAGATGACCCAGGGCCAGGTACATGCCTATAATCCCAGTTACTCAGGAGATGGAGGTAGGAGAATCACTGTCCCAGGCTGGCCCCCAGCAAAAGTGCAAGATTCTATCTGAAAAACTAACCAAAAAGGGCTAGGGGTGTGGTTCAAGTGGTAGAGCTTTTCTTTAGCAAGCTGGAAGCCCTGAGCTCAATCCCCAGTACTGACAAAAAAAAAAAAAATTAGATGACCCCCCCTGTAGGACATAAAGTTAGTGATCTCCCCATTTTAGATTCATAACTATTTCTAAGAGCAGATCTTATCTCACAGATGAGGGTCAAGTGCATAAGGACAGGACACATATCAGGAGCGGTGGGCCCCCCTCCCACTCCGCATGCACCCCAAGTCACAGCAAAGCCCCTGGCACTTTGCTCACTGCTTTAGTGACAGGCACATCCCTGATTCGCCTGCAGCCTGGGAACTCCTTCTAGTCATCTATTTTAGCTCTCTGTTCCCAAGATTTACCAGGAGCTCTTACTCCCCACCAACATTCAAAACTCCTGACTGCATGAGTGGATGGATGAATAAGCAATTCCACACAAAGGGCACTGGGTTCAGAGACAAAAGATCTAGCAACCAGTCCTGGTTGTAATAGTAAAAACTTAACCAGCTTTGAAAAGCAGCTTGCAGAGAGAGCAGCTCCTGTTTTATCTCAGGAACCATTCTTGAGTGTGTGGCTGGTTGTATTGCTCTGTTTGCCTGGTAAGTGAATTGGAGTTGTAGAAGTCAAATAGTGAAGCCCAAACACAGGCCTATCATGGCCCCTGTGTGGGTCACCCAGCATCCCTGGGGTTCCTTTCCTTCCCCTGTCAATGAGTGCAATAATGTCTGATCTCCCTACCACCTGGAATTGCCGAGAACTTCAAGCAAGTGCTTGGAGGGTTCAGAGAAGAAATGTCAGAGGAGGGGAAAGACTAACTTGTCTTTCTCCTGAAAACTGGTCACGTTGGTTGGCAGAGCCATCTGGGGCAGCCAGGACAGGGCCAGACCTGCCAGTCTTCCTCTGCCTCACCTTCCTACCCTTATCTTCTCCAGGGCTCAGGTACGTGGACAGCCGTCCTTCATGAGGTCAGAAGCTGCTGACTCCCGAGCCACTGGTGATGGGAGAAAGACACCATGAGAATCTTTACCTCCAGACCTCATTACTGAGTGGCATAGGTGAGTCTTGGAAGCCACACAGCTTCCAGGTAGCACATATTACCAAATGGTAACTCCTTGTTCAGTCCCTATTCGGAGCACACAGGGTTTGAGCTGTGCCTTGTCTCCACTGCATGATCTGCCTGGCTTCTCAGAGTGAGGGCCCAGGCTGCTAAGCTGGAGTCAGAAGTCCTGCTGGCTTGGGGAGACCCCTTCTCTAGTCGGAGACTTCACGGGCCTCTCTCCTCCCAGAGGTGCTGGTTGGAACAATGCCCAAAGTCACACCAGGATTCCAGGTGATTTTCATATCACCTACCACTGAGAACCCAGCATGGCTAATGCCCACCACAATGGCTACAGGCACATGACCCTGTCCCCAGGGCAGGAGTCATGAAGAAGGAGGAGGTACTGGACTGAGCAGTTGAAGTCAATGGAGTGTACAAGGCAGAGCTTCCTAGGTCTCAGTCTCACTCGCTAACTAGAACGGAAGCTTACAGTGGACAGACGGAGAGTGTCGCCCACCTAAGGGAATTCACACAGATGGCCCTCCATAGCTGTAGGTGCTCATCCCAGATTGAACCAACTGACAAAGAAGGTATTTGAAAAACAAATCATGTCTGTATTGAGCACAGATTTTCCCATGTCAGCATTCCCTAACCTAATAGTGTAGCAACTATTTGCGTGTCACCTGGGCTGTATTAGGTGATGCATACAGAAGTGCACAGGAGGTTATGGAAACTCTGCCAAAGGGACCTCAGCATCCTCAGATGTTGGTGTCCTCAGATGTCATGCAACCAACCAATCCCCATGAACACTGAGGGACAACAGGGTCGCCATCCCTCTGTGTGAAGACGTTCTCCTCAGCCCTTAGTATGGCTGGCCTCTTCATCTTCCAGGTCTCTGCAGGAAAGTGTCCCCTCTTCACCAGTACTGCACTGGTCAATGTTTAACAGATGGCTCCAGGAAGAAAAGAGGGGAGTGGGGAAGGAAAACGAAGGAGAGGGAGGGAGCCAGTCCTAATTTATAGCATCTGCTAATGACTATGGTATAAATCTTTCCACCAGGATTGATATTGGGCTAAGGACAGGGTGTCACTCCAGCAGGTTTGAGAAGAGTGGCCTACTCGCAAAAGCAGTGCCAGCTGCCAGCACACCTCTGTGACTGCCCCACAGGAAAGCTGGTCCCCAAGGTCCCCACTGCCCCACCGCAGTTCTTTAGAGCACATCCACAGTTTGTGGTGATCTCATTTTTTTGAATGTCCCCATGGCTGTTCTCTCCATGACCTCAGATGCTTCGTGACTGTGAAGATTTTGTTGTCCTAGTCACGTGGCTAAGTCCCTCCACCTGACACAGGGCCTGGTATAGGGGACAACCATGCTTGAAGGGATGAATCAATGATGCTCACTTCTAAGAGTACTAATGGGTTTTACCAGCAATTAGGAAAAGAAGTGACCATTGCCAGGAACCACCAATACAGTCATTAAAGACAATCATGTGTGATTAATCTCATTCCTTCTTTAGACAGGGTTATTTATCAAGTTAATCAATGAAATGATAATAACAGCACTAACTAACAAGCAGTGGCTGCTTACTGCCTAGCAGACACTGTTGTGTCAACCGTGATGTGCTATAGATACTTAACACGCACTGGAGTTGTAGAATTTCTGGTTTCTTGGGTGGAAATAATCCACCATGACTCTTTTCAAGCCACCAAAGTGACGGCCTCCCTTGCACGAATTTACGGAAAATTTGACAGTCCATTGACAGAGTTCCATAAGGATGTTCCAGAATGCTACACTTTTTCACAAGGTTGACCATGTCACGCCTACAGTGACACTGTGAGGTATGAACCACTGTTATTCCATTTCACAGATGAAGAGACTGAAACACACAAAGTAACTTATCCAAGATCACCAGCCAAGGCTGGTGGTGCTAGGTATGAACCAGGAAGTCTGGTTCCACAGCAATGCCCCATGTGGAGACTCCAATGAGGAGGTTGACAAGCCTCACCTCCATGGCATCCTAAGGAAAAGCTTGACAAATTATTGTGCAGGTTCACAACTGGCCCCATGACAGTATTCCAAGAAGCTGATGAACAGTGGAGCAGAGCCTCCACACTCACCTCCCAATGTGTACACAGTACCCTGCTGCTGGGAGCTGTGACCCGGGAGAGGGTAACTTAGGAGCAAATCTAACAATGCCAATCTAAAACTAGGGCACTCGGTTTGGATTCAAAACATCCACCAGCCAGGTACAGGTGAGGAGAACGGAGCTGGCAGTAGCATGAGGACAGACCACAGATGGCTGTTGTCTTCCAGCTGTTAACGGCACCATTAAAAGTACAACATCTGGAGCCAGGTGCAGTGGCTCACATCAGTAATTCCAGTACTAGGAGGCAGAGAACAGGAAGATTGCAGTTTGAGGCCAACCCAGGCAAAAAGTTATTGAGACTTCATCTCAAGCAATAAGCCAGGTGTGGTGGTACATACCTATGGTCCCAGTTATGTGAGAGGTGTAGATAGGAGGATTGTGGGCTGGACCAACCCAGGCAAAAATAACTTAAAAAAAAAAGTGGCGGGGGGCTGGGGTCATGGCTCCAGTAGTAGAGCACATGCCTAGCAAACTCAAGGCCCTGAGTTCAAGCCCAGTGTCCTGATGCTCTGTCCACCCATGTACTTATGTCTTAGCATGACTCTCCGAGGGTGAGATGCTGCAGCACGCACGGCCCAAGGGGAAAGTGGCTCAAGCAAGGCTCTTCTGAGCGAAGTCAGAAGGAGGCAGATGCACACTCTGGAGATGTGGAGCTCCTTGCTCTCTGTGGCCTCCAAGGAAGGAGACAGAAGGTTGGGAAGACAACAGGAGGCAGATTCCACCTCCATGGAGGGAAGGCCAGCTCCCCAGGTTCCTGTGCTGGTCCCTGTCACAGCACCAAGCATCAACCATGTAAGGATTGCCAAAGAGGAGAACATCAGAACTGAAATAACCAGTAGCTAGTATCTGAAGGCTTCCTACTACATGGGAGGCCTTGTATTGGACACTTTTTTTTACATCATCTCTAATCTGCCAACCCTTCAAGATGTTCATTCACATATCTTCTCCTCAGAGGAGTGGGTGAGCAGAGGCTTTTAAAGGTGAAATGACATGGGTCAGGCGTGGTGGCTCATGCCTCTAATCCCAGCTATTTGGGAGGCAAAGATCAGAAGGATTGAGGTTTGAGGCCATCCCAGGCAAAAAGTCAGTAAGACCTCATCTCAACCAAGAAGATGGGCATGGTAGCTCGTGCCTGTTATCCCAGCTACATGGGAGTCATAGGTAGGAGCATTGCAGTCCAAGCCTCAGAGCCAAAAAGCAAGGGACACTATCTGAAAAATAACTAAGAGAAAAAAAAAAAAAAAGCCTGGCTCAAGTGCTAGAGCACCTACCTCCTTGCATGTACAAGGACCAGAGTTCAAAACCCCAGTACCACAAAAAAAAAAAAAAAGTAAAATTATGTGACCAAGTCTTCCTACTGCTAGGTTGCAGAAGCCCCTCTGTCATTGTCGCTGTGGTCTGCTGCCCTCAGATCTCTTCCACCCATGCCATGCATTCTTCAGGACAAACACAAGTACAGCAGAGAAAGGGGTGTGCCTTTCTTCCTTTGATTTCCTGAGAAGTAAATGGGTTCCAATTTTTTGTTTCTAGAATCATGACAACCCCATCAATCTCCACACTCCAAGGTCAACTTTCACAAACGAGGCGACCTTGCCAGGCATCTCGGCAGCCCACCGCTTCCCGTCACTAGGGAATGGCAGTTGTCAGCGCTTAGGCAAAGAGTGACTGTGGGAGCCATGTGAGGACCGCCTGCCTGCGCAGGTGGCTTCCTGCAGGTGGGTGTCCACATGTGGACGAGTCCTCCCCCAGGAGCCGCATGGGGGTGCAAGGGAGAGATGGCCCGATTCTGGGGCGCAGGTATCTTGTGTCGTTATTTACATCTCCACGCCCACACTCCTGGGGCTCACACAATCAGGGTGGCAGCATTGAAAGGCGTCACCATGGAAGCGCGTGGGCACTCCAGCCATCCTCTTTCGAGTACACATGTCAAGGCTGAGGGAGCTGCTGTGGCCGACAGGGCCCGTGGTGGCCTCACCTGCCACCCACTTGTTGAAACCTCCACGAAGGGAGAAATAAAGACGAGTTGGCTTTTGAAAGGCCCCCAGCCTGCAGCTCCCTCGCCCTTGGTACAGTGTGTGTGAGGGGGAGGAAAAGACACAAAGCACAGGAGTGGCTGTTCCCTTGGGGACAATAGTTTGGTCTTCAGGGGCCTTTGCATCCCTAGCCCAGGAGCAAGTCTGAGCCATGCAAACCCAGAGCAGGAAATGATGCCATTCTAGAGTCACTCGCTGGGCTGAAAACCTGATGTTCAAACTGCCATGGGGAAAGGGGGGTAGGGATGCCAAAGTGAGGGGAGGGGATAGCCAGCTCGCCGTGCCAGAGCCTGAGCAGGGTGACATGGCATACCTGGGAAGGATTGTCCTGGTGTGGGATGGTGGAGCCCAGGGGCCCAGGAGGGGCTCTGTACAGGAGGAGGAGGAGGCTTGGGAGTCCACTTGGGAAGCTGTCCAGCACAAGGTGACAGAGCATTTGCATGTGGCAGTAGGTAGCACCATGCAATTTAGGTCACAAGCAAGGAGTCAATGCATAAATAAGGAGGGTCTGGCTTTCCTTTTTAATTTTTTTTTTTGACAGTACTGAGGTTTGAATTCAGGGCGTCAGGCTCTCTAAGCAGGCTCTCTGCTACTTGAGCCACCCCACCAGACGTTTTTGCTTTAGTTATTTTTCAGATAGGGTCTTGAGTTTTTGCCCAGGGTCAGCCTCTCACTACAATCCTATTTACACTTCTTGTGTAGCTAGGATTATAACAGGTGTGCACCATCAGGCTTATTTGTTGAGATTGGGTCTTGTGAACTTCTTGACTGAGCTGGACTTGAGCTATGATGCTCCTAATCTCAGCCTCCAGAGTAGCTGGCATTGCAGGTATGCACCACCATCCCCAGCCAGAGTCTGGGAGTGTCAGAAGAAGGAAAGGAAGAAAATTAGAGTAAACTTGTGGTATTGGGTTAGAAGCGGAGGTGCCATGCATGCTCCTTCTTGACAACATTTACAGACAGATGTAGAAATGAGAGTTGTGAAAATGTTCTGGCACACACACACACTTCAGCCGTGAAACAGCCTGGGGATGTTGACTCCCAAAACCAACACATATCCCTCGTCCCAGGCTTAGTTTATAAATGGCATTGTCCACTCAGTGAAGCCAGGGAACTGGCCGATTCCAAAACACAGGTATTCCAAAGCACAAAATGAGCCTGGAATGTCTGACTCCAGAAAGTAAGAAAGTTCAAGAAAAAAGAGAACCAGGCACAGAGCTGGAGTCGGGCTCAAGTGGTGAAGCACCTGCCTAGCAAGCGTGAGGCCCTGAGTTCAAACCCCAGTACTGCTGAAAGAAAGAGAGATAGAGAGAGAAGGAAAGAAGAGAAACAGATATTTCAAAAGAACACAGAAGCCAGCTTAAAGGGGCTCCCAGTGCCCCAATCAGGGATGATTTGAGTATCAAAAGTAATACTGATAACAGGTAGAACCCATTAAATAAAATAGGAGTCTACAGTGAAATGAAAGAAAAAGATGGATAACAGATGGATAGGTAGATATAGATGATAGATAGATAGATAGATAGATAGATAGATAGATAGATAGATAGACAGACAGTTAGAAATTTGATGAGGGATCAAATGTTTGCATGGTTTTAAGCACCTCTCCTAGGAAGCCCTACAAATTTCAGAGATGAACAAAGCAACTTTGCCATGGAGGAGCCTGGCAGGTCACATCCATGGGGAGGATGGGAACCAGTGTTATCAGGAAGAAGACTCATCAACAAACCGAGGAACATCCCATGAGATGCAAGAAGAGGAAAGTCTGACTGGCCCAGCTGGAAGGGAACCAGTCACAATGCTAGATGCAACATGTCATTCTGAAGAGAACCATTTTGTTCTAAATGATACTATTGTGACAATTGGCAAAAACGTGGATAGAATCTGAACTTAGGTATGATGGTGTACTCACGTCAAGCCTCTGACTTGGAGGGCTGCACTGTGGCTCTAGAAAAATGTCCTCGTTGGGCGGACATAGGCACTGACAGTATTCAGGAATGAGGGGGTGTCATGTTGACAACTTACTCTCATGTGGACCAGAGAAAACACTGCTCTATTCCCCACTTTTCTGTTTCAAAGGTTAAAAGAGGGATGAGAAAAAGGAAGAAAAGGGAAAGAGAAGAGACATAAAGATAGAGGGAATGACAACAGCAGGAAGCAGGAGAGGTGGAGGGTCCTGAAGGAGAGAACCACAGAGAACCAATGAGGTCTGGCTTGCAGACCAAACAGACCTCCCTGGGAATAACAATGAGGCTTTCTCAGTGGGTGCTACCCTCCACGCCCCCCCACCCCAAGCTTTCCCTCCACTCTGCTAGGAATGGTTGCAATGCAAGAAGAGCAGCAGCAGCCCTCTGTGAGCCAGGAGGGAAATCCGGGTTTCCAGGGTATTTGGGGGTGAGCCACAGAGAGATAGAAGAAGAGGAAAGGGGACTGGGAAGACCCTTGGAGATCAGGAATTACCACACAAGGAGACTCAACAAGGGAGCAGTCTGGGGGTTCTGTGGAAAGCCCATGGGGCTGGGAGATGGGAGTCAGTACCCCTGATTCTGCATCTGTCTATGCCCCGTCCCCACACCAAGGGTCTCAGGATTTCAGCACTTGAAGGTTTCCACATTCACACAGATGCATGTTAGGAAAGGGGCCAGGAACAAGAGCCAAGATCAAGTTCTGGTCCCCACTCAGTCACATGCCTCTCCTGGCCTCAGTTCCACACCTATTAAATAGGGACACCACTTGCCCTACTTCAGGGATCTGGAGAAGACACTGGATGGAGGCTTGTGGTGGCCAGCCATGTTACTCTTGCACAGAAAGAATCAGTGGTTTTCTTCTTCCATCTTAAAGAGGTAGATTGAGAGGTTCCCCTTCCGTGCCCCTGCCAAGGTCAAGCACTTCTCTGAGGAGTACAGAAGGGACCTATCGCTGCTGAGTGAGCCAAGAGATGATGGTCACCAAACCAGAGGTCAAGGGCATCTGAGCAATATTTCCTTGCTCAAGTCGAGGGCATTACTCATGACCTCTACAGCTATTGGGGGCCCAGCCCTTTCCCCTGTCTCCTACCACCTTCCCATCACTGCCTCATTTCCTTCCTTGCCCGGCTTATTTTCTGATATGGTTTGAAAATGTTGTCTCCCCAGAGGTCCAATTGTTAAAGGCTCAATCCACAGGGTGACGCTATTGGAAGGCAATGAAACCTGCAAGAGGTGGGGCCGGGTCACTGGGATAGTTGAGTATTTTCCATATGACCCCAGAGTTCTCGAAAGATGGCTGTCAGAACAGGAGAAAGTCCGGCCCTTCCCATCCTCTCTCTCTCTGCTTCCTGGATAGAGATGTGACATGTGCTCCTGCCATTTGTTAGCTGCCATTAAGTGACACAAGGAGTGATCCTCATTACAGAACCTACACTATGCTCTTTTGAGCCCCACAAACTGTAAGCTAAATAGGTCTCTTCCTTTTGTAAGCACCTTGTCTTGGGTAGTTCGTGATAGAAATGAAAATCCTAGTAATATTGATTGCATCATCAATGATCATTGTCAATTTCTGGCTCCTCCCTCTCTGTGTCATGTCTTCCCATCAAAGCCCTGGCTCAGGCAGTCTTCTGCTCCATGCAGACTAGAGAGCATGGCAAAGAAGAACCACACAAAGCCAAGGCCTGGCCCACTGGGTAGCTCTGCCCATTCCTGTAGTCCTTGCCACCCCAGCAAGTCTGCCTCCTGCCTCCCTCCAAAGACTGTTGCAGCCCTTCTGGGCTCCCTCCCCTCCCCTTCCTCTCTGCCAGTGACTGTCTTATTCTCCACGCAGCAAACAGAAACAAACAACCAGGGGCTTCCCATCACCAGCTGCCTCCATCTGGACCCAGTTGCTTTCCTGGTGGCCTGGACCCTGCCTCTGCCTCTGATTCCTTTGCTGACCATGCTCTGAGCACAGACCATCTGCCTGTGCCTGGGCATGTCGAGCTCAGTCCTGCCCGCAGTCCTTTGTACTGGCTGTAATTGTTGACTGGGGCTCTCTTTCTCTGAACTTGGTGCTGTGGTTTCAGTGTGGCTGTAGCAGGGTTGGCAGGTGGCCCTGGTGGGAGGGGTCTGGGTCCTGGGAGCTGAACCTTTGTGAATGGACTCATTTTGCTTGAGGGAGGGGTTGGTTATTGTGAGTACAGGTGCTGGGTTCCTTGCTTCTTTTGCATCCTCTCTTGCCACATGGCCTCTCTGCACATACTCACTTGACCTCCAATGTTCCACCATGAGTTGACACAGCACAAAGCCTCCACCATATACAACTGCCCAGGCTTGGACTTCCTGACCTCCAGAACTGTGGGCCCAAACAAATTTCTTTCCTTTATCAATTACCCAGTTTCAGGGATTCTCTAACATCAATGGAAAACAGACTAAGACACTTGGTCAGCCTGACTCCTTTGTATTATTCAAATTTGAACTTAAATGTGAACTCTTAGCATCTATAACCTAATGTAGCTACCTGGTCCCTTGCTACCCTAACACCGTACTTCTGTGGTCAGAAGAGCACTTATCACCACCATCTAGTATTTTCTTTGTCTGTTCACTGCTTTATTTAGTATCCTTAAGTCACTCCCCACTGGATGTAAACTCCATGAGGTCAGGGACTTCATGCATTTTGTTTCTTACTTTAGCCCCAGGGGGTGGCATACACAGAAGTTTGTTGAATGAGTAATGTTCCTGTCCTTTGGGGAAGTCTATGGCAAGTGGATCAAGCAGCAAACAGGACAGGTGGCAGGGCTGAGGCCACCATTGTGCTTGGTGTCTCAGGCCAGACCCACAGGGCGTCTGGGCTACAGGGACACTGCAGGGGAGCAGAGAGTTCTGGCGGACAGCAGGAGCATGGACAGGCTCTATCCAGTGAACAGAAGGTCTCTCAGTACAGGCAAGAATGCAGACTGACTCCTCAGAGCCCGAACCTCAGCAGAGCCTGCATGTGGGAGCCCAAGCTCCCTTAGAATAACCAAGAGAATGGGAGCCCTGCTTTCAGCCTTAGCCTCCTGTTCCAGCCTCCCTGCCTCCCAGGCCTGCTGATAGCCTCCCCAACCCAAACTTCTCTTGGGGTGTCTTTCCCTCCCAGCACCACCCTGTCCACACTTGGAACTCTGCTTGGGAGCTCTGCCTTTTGGACTTAACCCTCTCCAGACCACTGCTTCCAGCTGCCTTAGTACCACTGCCTCTGCCGGCCATGCCTCTGATCCAACTCACTCTGTGATATTGCAACTTCTGGTCAACCTGCTCCTCTCCTCACTACATACTGAGCTCCTGGCCTCACTGCAGCCCCAGCACCCAGCATGACATCCCATAATGTCAAGTGCATCCCTTAATGCCTGCACTGAGCACATGGTCCGGTGACTGCAACCTGTCTTAACGATGGAGAGAGAAGGGGCTGAGAGTTCAAGATCCATAAGAAAGGAGTGAGTGGAGGAAGGGAAGGGGATGCACCTGTCTTTGTGATCAGACTCTAGCTTGAAGAAGGTCCCAATCCCCAAAGCAACCTAGTTTCCAGGACAACCCATCATCAACAGGGCCTGAGGGCAGTGGGTCTGGCAGGAAGCCCCTGCTGGGTGATGGGGAGAGGAGGACTGGGGATCGTGGAAGAGGAAGTAGTTCCTGCAATCCTGCAGAACTCAACAGGTTGCCTCCAGCAGGGGCCAAGCAGAGGGAGTAGAAACTGAGGGTCCAGCCACAGGCAGGGCTTGCTAAAAGCTGCAATGGGACAAATGTCACCTGACTGGCATAGTGTGAGTAGTGGACCTCTGCACCCCAGGGACACAGTCCTCTAGCAGGGGTCTCAGCAGGGGTTCCGCCTCCCAAGGCCAAGTGCTCTGTATGCTCCTCTCTTATGATTGTCTGTGCCAGTGTTCCCCCACCACCCACAGAAAATTACTCAGAGGTGCATCTTACTGTTGTCCAAGTGGTTGGCCTTAACGATCTTCTCTGAGTAGTCAGAAATACTGGAGCATTCAATCTAGAACGGGCACAGAACAAAAAAGCAAGATGTCAAAAATTACAGCATGTCTGCTACCAATGGGATCTTGACTCTGCCCCAAAGGCCCATGTGCTGAAGGCCTGTGGCCGTAATGGGAGGTGGTAGAACCTTTAGGAGATGGGGCCCAGTGGGAGGAAGTTAGATCGCTGGGGGCATGGCCTTAAAGGGGATATTGGGACCCCAGCTCCTCCTCCACTTCCTCTCTTTGTTTTCTGACTCCCACAAAGTAAACAGCATTGCTCCCCAATGTGTTCACACCATGAGGATCTGCCTTGCCACAAGCCCAAAGCAACAGAGCCAACCAATAAATAGAGCACAAATAAGCTTTGCCTTCTTTTAAATTGTTTGTCTCAGGGATTTTGTCAGTGACAGAAAGCCGTCTAACACAACCAATTAAACAGATGGAGAAATCGAGGCCCAGAGAGGGTGGAGTAGCTGGCCCATGGCCACACAATGAATTTGTGGTAGATTGAAAACTAAGCCCCAGCTCCCTCTCAAGACAGTGTCTCTCATTAAATTGACCTGCCATTGCCAAGAGAATGAAATCCAGCTGTGGCCCACTGGAGGGGCCCATCTGTGTGCTGACGATTCAGGAAGAGCCTCCAGGCCTCACCCTCCTAATCAGAGGAAAGCAGGAGGAGGCAGCACAGCCATTGAGCTCAGGGGAGGGCATGAGAGGCAGGGCCAGGCCAGAATTGCTGTGCACCTCCCTCCTCATTCCCCCTGCTAAGCCTCCCAGGGTGAACTGAGCAAATTCCTTCACAGGGACCATCTGGAAAATGCCAGGTCAGGACCTTAGGGCTGGTCTTAAGATCCTCCCCCCACCACACACACACACACACACACACACACACACACACACACACGTTAGTTCTCCACCCTTGCTATGATTTGGATAAATGTCCCACAAAGGCCTATGTGTTGCTAGCCTGTGGCACTGTTGGGAGCTGGTTGGACCCTGAAGAGGTGGGGAGGACAAATGGGAGGTCTTCCTGCCATTGGAGGCATGCTCTTGAAGGAGATAGTGGGACCCCAGGCCCGCCTCTTCCTCTCTTTCACTTCCAGCCATGAAGGGAAGCCTTCCTCTGCTGTATGCTCCCACCGTGATATGCTTCCTTGCCACAAGCCCAAAACAATGGAACCAATCAACTATGGTCTAAAACCTCCAAAACTGTGAGCCCAAACAAATCTTTCATCTTTTTTCTATGTGGTTATACTGAAATTTGAACTCAGGGCCTCACACTTGCTAGGCAGGCATTCTACCACTTGAACCATGCCCCCAGCCCTTTTTGCTTTAGTTATTTTTCAGGTAAGTGATCACATTTTTGTCCTGGGCCAGCCTTGGACTGCCATCCTCCTACCTCTGCCTCCCTCACAGCTGGGAAACAGGCATGCATCACCATGCTTGGTTTATTTGTTGAGATAGGTGTGTGTGTTGGGGGTAATCTAGCTAACTTTTTGCATGGGTTGTCCTCAAACTGAGATCCTCCTGATCTCTGCCTCCCAAGTACCTGGGATTATAGGCATGAACCACCACACCCAGCCATTTCTTTCATTTCCTTTTTTCTTTTTGTTTTGATCCCCTTCCTATTTCTCTAGCTTTTTTCTGGGTCTTGCTAGCTTTCTGTCTCTCCATCTCTCTCCTCATGTCTGTCTCCTTCTCTGTTTCTACCTCCATTTTCTATCCCTGGCAATGGCCTGCTCCCCCCCCCCATCCTATCTCCCTCACTGGAGGGGAGCAGTGGGTGGAAGGGGGCTCTGGAACAGGAGAAACTGAAACGAGCCATTGGGAAAGAACAAGGCTAAATGTGGCAGAGCCATTTATAAAAGAGCTGTTGCAGAGCAGAGCAGGAGATGGACAGATGCCAAGTCACCACAGCTGGAAGGCGCCTAGCAGGAGCCCTGACAGCTCCTTGGCTGGAGCCCCTGGGACTTGCGAGCCAGGGACAGTATGCCGCCTTTCCCTGCTCATCCCCGTCCCCTAGCCAGGTTGATCCTGGGAGGATCAGCATTTGAGATCACAGATGCCAATGACCTTGCTATGAGTTGTGTCAGTGCCTTGCCTAAGCCTCTGAGTCTCCAAGCCTCTAAGCCTCCACCCTGGTGAGGAAGTCCTACAGAAGGAAGCCTAGAGGTAGGATGGGATCACGCAGTAACAGTGATAATACTGATGACCACCGAACTCTCCCTGGGGCTCCACTGAGCCACCCACCCACACATGCCTGGCTGAGTGCTCACAGCTGCTCCTGGCCAAGGTTGCACCTCCAGGCACCCTGAGGACACCCCTGGCTTCTAGGAGACTATAAAGGCACAGTCTAGTGCATTCCCAGTGAGGCACAGGGGGGAATGCTGTCCCTGCCAGGAATCTTGGGGCAAGTCTCTGGGGCAAGGGTGGCCAAGGGCTCTAGTCAGCCCAGGAGCCTGGGGTTCCTCAGAGCAGGCTACAGGGTGCTCCAGCTAACTTCAGAGAGAACAAGGACCACTGACAGCCGCTCAGTTTGCCTGGGAGTTGAGGGTTCTCTCCTGCTGGGCTGGCTCTCATGCAAGCTAGAATCTAATTGGGCTTAGCTTTCATTTTGGCAAAAATTAATTCCCATTTTCCAGCCCTCACTGCTTGTCAAACGTCAGCCAGCAGCTCAGACCTCTTCCCGTAGTTTCTTTCCAGTTCTTTCTCTGTGGACTGCCTACTGACAACCAGGAGTCTTGGAGGCTCCCAGAAAGTCAGCCTCCACCTCCAGCCTGGACAGCTGCGACCACCAAAGCAGCAGGATTTCAATCTACCAATTTGCCTTTAAAAGGAACAAAAAAAAGAAAACAGGACACTGTCCTGACCTCTGCTGAGGCTTCACATCAACCATGATAACGCACACAGGGCATCAGTGTTCCAAGTGTGTTCTGCTTTCTGACCCCTACAGTCTCTCTATGGGAAAGGTGCTGTTATTATGCCCATTTTATAGATGGAGAAACCAAGTAGGGAATGAGCCAACGTCACACATCTAGTGAATGAACAGCAGAGCTTCAAAACTGAGCTCGTGTCTGCAGCTACACTGCACATGAATTTTTCTTCTTCCTCAAAAGTGTGGCTCCAGGAAAAAAGATGGACCAGAGGCTGGGGTGAGGCTCAGAGATAGAGCACTTGCCTAGCATGCATAAGACTCTAGGTTCAACCCTAGCACAGCAAAAAAAAAAAAAAAAAAAAGAAGAGAAAGGGAAAGGAAAGGAAAGAAAAAAGAGACAAGGAGAGAGGAGGGCTGGAGACATGGCTCAAGTGGTAGAGCACCTGCCTAGCAAACACAAAGTCCTGAATTCAAACCCCAGTACTGCCCAAAATTTAACAATAGAAGTTTTATAAGAGAGAGTGAAATGAGCCAGGGTGGGTACTTGTAGGAAAGGCGAGAGAAGGCAGAGGAGGGCAGGGCTGGCTCTGCAGAGGCCAGTGTGAGGGCAGACACACATGCTCACCCCAAACACCTTCTTGGCACCCGCTTTGGCAGCAAACATGGACAGGATGCCAGTCCCACTCCCAACATCCAGCACCACTTTGTCCTTGAACACGTGCTTGTTGTGGTACATGGAGTTCCGGTATGTGAGCGTCCGCACCTCATCCTTCAGCATTTCCTGTGGAGGAAGAAAAGGAGAGGCGGTCAGTGTGCTCGAGGCACCCACGAGAACTCAAGTGGACCACCATCCAGCAAATTCTTCAAGAACTGCAAAGATGTCACTGGCCAGGACCACAGAGAACACCACAGAACAACTGCACTGCAAGCTGTTCCAAACCACCTGTGCTTGCAAAGTGCCCAAAAAGATAGCATCGTACCATCAGAAGAGAAATTCACGTCCAGCCCTGGAGAGTTTCAATGCCCTGATTTACCAAAGAGCAGAAGGAAAGATCAGTACAAAACAGAGCAAGAGATTTAAGTTAGATGTGAAAGAATTATCTAGAGCATGTTATCAGAGGAGGTATTTTTTTTCAGTACTGGGATTTGAACTCAGGGCCTACACCGTGAGCCACTTCACCAGTCCTTTTTTGGTGAAGGGTTTCTCCGAGATAAGGTCTCACAAACTATTTGCCCCAGCTGGCTTTGAACCGCGATCCACCTGATCTCTGCCTCCTGAGTAGCTAGGATTACAGGCGTGAGCCCGGTGCCCAGCTCAAAGAAGGATTTTATACATGGTTTTTTGTTTTTGCTTTTTCATTTTGATTGCTTGTTTGCTTTGAAGAATAGAAAGCATGTTCCTCTATCCAGAATTAAGTGCTATAACAAGAGAGGAGTCAGGTAACCTATGGACGTTTTTTTCAGTCCAGTGAAAATGTGGTCAGTTGTGTGTGGTGGTGAGGCAGGGGTCTCTGGCCATTGAACAAAGAAGGGCATTGTGATGATTTTTGTTAAGAAATCAAGTTTATTGAAGTGTAATTTGCATGCAATAAAAGCACAGATTTCAAGTGCAGTCATGATCTTAGTGCCGGATGCACTCTGAGCAATGCGCCGTTAGGTGATTTCAGCATTGCGTGAACATCACGCAAACTAAGAAGGCGATGGCGTCACTGGGTGATACAATCTTATGGGACCACTACCACGTATGTGATCCATCGTTCACTGAAACATCATTTTGCCATGTGTGGCTGCATATAGTCCAGTGTAAGGGATTTGACAAAACACACACTCTTGTACCTACCACAGCCTGGACACACAGCTATTCCTCCATGGCCCCCTGCTGTCAGCTCCCACCCCCAACCCACACAACCAGTAACCTGATTATTTCTGTCACCAAAGCTCCTTCCTGCCTGTTCTAGACCTTCGTGCAAATTGAATATGGTCTGTATACTTCGTTCTGCTGCGCCTAAGTGCTTGACACTCATTCATTCTGTCGCCTGTGTCTGGAGTCTGGGGTTCTTGCTGAATAGGACTCATGGTATGAACACGCCACATGTATTTACGCATTCCCTTCTTGGTGGATATTTGGACCAATTTTGTGCTATTATGAATAAAGCTGCTATTATTCTTGAACAAGTATCTTGGAGGATGTATGTCTCCATTTCCCTTGGAAAAACACCTAGAGTTGAATGCTGTGGGAATTAAGGTGACAGCACGCTTAGCTTTATAAGAAACTGCCGAGGGCTTTTCCATGTGAGAGCATAGTGGCACAGTGCGATGCTCCCACAGCTACATCTGAGAGTTCAAATTGCAGCACATCCCAGCAACGCCCCATCAGTCCTTCTGACGGTGGCGTTCGGTAGACATGAACTGGGACCCTGTACTTTCAATTGCATTTTCTTGTGACTGTTTATGTCATCACGTTTACAGTGTGCTGGTGGCTACTCCTATGAATTGTGTGTGTGTGATGTCTGTTTGAGTCCTTTGTCATTTTTCCTCAAGTTTTTGTCTTGCCCTTTCTGCACTGTAAGAGTTGACACATTCTCAGAACAATTCTTTTCTTGCCAGACATACAAAATATTTTGAATATTTTCTCCCATTCTTAGGTTTGCCTTTCTGTTTTCTTACTGATATCTTTCAAATCACAGTTTTTAATTTTGACAAAGATCAATTCTTCATTTTTTTCTCTTTTATGGTTAGTGTTTTTTGTAACCTGTTGAATCTACCCCAGGGTCACAAAGAGTCGCCTGTGTTTTTTTCAGGAGTTTTATAGTTGCAGCCTTTACCTTCAGGTCTTTGATTCATATCAAGTTAGGTATATAAGCTCATTTTAAGTTTGACAAATAAATAGCTCAAGCACTATTTGCTAAATGGTCACTGTCCTGCCAACTTTGTCCAAATCAACTGACTTGATGCATGGGACCTCATCTCTCCCATTGACTTGTCAATCCCACCCTGATGAACAACTGTAGCTTTTTTTTTTTTTCTTTTTTTGTGGTACTGGGGTTTGAACTCAGGGCCTACACCTTTAGCCACTCCACCAGTCTTTTTTTATTTGTGAAGGATTTTTTTGAGATAGGATCTCACGAGCTACTTACCACTTCCAACCATGATCCTCCTGAGTAGCTAGGATTACAGGCGTGAGCCACCAGCACCCAGCACGACCACTGTAGCTTCGTGGTCACTTGGAAAGCAAGTAGTCTTTCAACTTTGTTCTTATGTTACAAGGATGTTTCATTTTTTTCCTAGTTCTTTTGTACTTCCATATAAATTTTAGGGACCAGCTTATTTATTCATATAGAGAAAATCCTTGTGTTGATTGGAATTGCACTGAATCTGTAGACAAATTGGGGGAAAACTGATGTCTCGACAAAGTTGAGTTTTACGAGCCAAGAGCATGACACAGTTCGGTTCTCTGTTTTAGTTAGGTCTTTAATTTCTCTCCAGAATGTGTTGTAGATTTCAGTAGAAAGAGCTTGCTTTTCCTTCCTTACGTTTATTCTTGAATGTTATGGTAATGTGTATGGCATTTTTAAAATATCCTCTTCCAGCTGGCACCAGTGGCTCACGCCTGTAATCCTAGCTACTCAGGAGACAGATCAGGAGGATTGCAGTTCGAAGCCAGCCCGGGGAAATAGTTCTTGAGACCCTATCTCAAAAATATCCAACACAAAAACTGGGCTGGCAGAGTGGCTCAAGAGGTAGAGTTCCTGCCTAGCAAGCATGAGGCTTTGAGTTCAAACCTCAGTACAGCCAAAATATTACCTATATCCTTTTCCAGTGGGTTAGTAAATACACTGACCTTGTATCTTGCTACCTTGCTTACTTCAACATTAATTCTAGTGGGGATTTGGTTTATAGATTCCCTTATTTTTCTGTGTAGAAATGTCACTCATGGATAAAGACAGTTTGACTTCTTTTTTCTTGTCTGTATGCCTTCCATTTTTGTTCTTTTCTCTTGCCAGCAATGTGCTGAACAGAATTGCTGAGGACAGACGTCCTTCCTTTGTTCCGCTGTACCTCATGTCACCATTAAGTGTAATTGTAGCTGTAGGCTTTCCAGAAATGTCTTTTATCAGACTGGAGAAGTTCCCTTCTGTTTTTAATGGGCTGAAGCTTTCACCATGAATTGGTATTTAATTCTTTTAAATACCAATGCTTTTCCTACATTTATTGAGATAGATACGAGTTTTCTCTTTTATTCTGTTAATGTGTTGAACTCCACAGATTGTTTTGGAGCATTTTTGTTATTGTTGTTGTTTCTTTGAGACAGGGTCTCCCTATGTAACTCAGGCTGGCCTCAAACTTATGATCCTCCTTCCTCAGCCTACCTAGTGTTGGGATTACAGGAGTGGGCCACCATGCCCAGCCTGTAATACTAGTTTTGAATGTTAAACCATGCTTTATCATGATGTATTACCCTTTTTAAGTATTGTGGGGGTTTATTAACTCATATTTTATTGGTATCTACATTTCGGAGGGGCATTGGTCTGTGATTTCCTCTTACCCTCTCAAGTAATAAAATTATGCAGGGCTCATTTCCTAAGTCAAGAAGAGTCCTCCTTCATACATTCTGCCAAAGTTTGTGTGATACTGGTATTTTTTGTCATTAAATAATTGATATTTTTCACCAGTAAAACCATACAGTCCTGGAGGTGTTGGTGCAGGTTTTAAATTATGACTTCAATATTTTTAATTTGAGTTTCTATGTATTTTATATCAGTTCTGACAAGGTACTTTTCTAATAAACTTACCAATTTCATCTAAGCTGTCAAATTTGGGGGAATATAATTGACATAATATTCTCTTGTTATTGCCAAATGCCTGCAAAATCCGTAAGGATGTTCTTGCCTTTATTTACGATGTTATAATTTGTGTTTACTCAATTTTGTTTTATTTCTTTTTGTTAAGAATATGATGTTTGTTTGCTTGTTTGTTTTTCCTGATCACAATAGATAAGTGTTATCAATTTAATTAGTCTTTTTAAAAACTAATTTTGGGGTTATATATGACAAACCCATAACTAGCATCACGCTGAATGGTGAAGACTTGAAAGCATTTCCTCCACAAGTGTGTCCGTGCTCCCCACTCTTATTCAGTATCACACCTAAATACCTAGCCTGAGCAACAAGGCAGAAGAAAGAAAGAAAAGACACACAGAGAAAGGGAAGAAGTCAAGTTATCCCTATTTGGAAGTAATATGATTCCCTATTTAAAATACCCTGAAAGACTCACCAGAAAACTCTTAGACTTGATAAATACTTGCAGCAAATTAGCAGGTTACAAAATCGACATTCAAAAATCAGTAGCTTTTCTAGATTCCAATAATAAACAGGTTGAGAAAGAAATCAGGAAAAGAATTCACAACAGCCTCACAATAAATAAATAAATATAAACAAAATACCTAGACATAAACCTAACAAAGGAGGTGAAAACCTCTCCAACGAACACTATAGAACACCAATGAAAGAAACAGAAGAAGACACTAGAACATGGAAAGACCTCCATGTTCATGGATCAACAGAATTAATATTGTGAAAATGGCCTTATTAGCAAAAGCAATCTACAGATTCAATGCAATCCCACCAAAATCCAATGTCATTCTACACAGAGCTAAAAAAACAAAAAAATCCTATAGATTTGTGTAGAAGCACAAAAGAGCCTGAATAGCCAAAGCAAGTCTGAGCAAATGCTGGAGACATCACCATACCTGACTTCAAATTATACTACAGAGTCATAGTAACAAAAACAGCATGGGTAGTGGCACAAAAACAGACACGCAGATCAATGGAACAGAAGATCCAGAAATAAACTCACACAGCTACACTCATCTGATTCTCAGCAAAGGTGCAAAAAACATATGTTGGAGAGATGACAGCCTCTTTAACAAATGGTGCTTGGAAAACTGAATATCCATATGTAGAAGACTGAAACTAGATCCCTATCTCTCCCCCTGTACAAAAATCAATTCAAAATGGATCAAAGACATTAATTTAAGACCAGAAACTTTGAAACTGCAAGAGGAAAACATAGAGGAAACACTTTAAGATCTTGGCCAAGCACGCATCCAAAAAGGAGAACTGCAGGCCAATCTCCTTAATGAACATCAATGCAAAAATCCTCAATAAAATAATGGCAAACCAAATCCAACAACATATCAACAACTTCAGCAATGTAGCAGGATACAAGATCAACTTACAAAAATCATTAGCTTTTCTATACACCAAAAATGAATAAACTGAGAAAGAATATATGGAAACAATTCCATTTACAATAGCCTCAAAAAAAAAATCAAATACCTTGGAGTAAACTTAACAAAAGATGTTAATGACCTCTACAAGGAGAACTACAAACCACTGAAGAAAGAGACTGACGAAGACTACAGAAGATAGAAAGATCTCCCATGCTCGTGGACTGGTAGAATCAACATAGTAAAAATGGCTGTACTACCAAAAGCAATCTACATGTTCAATACAATTCCCATCAAAATCCCAATGACATTCATCACAGAGATTGAAAAATCTACCCTAAAGTTCATTTGGAAACACAAAAGACAGCAAATAGCCAAGGCAATACTCAGTCAAAAGAACAATGCTGGAGGTATCACAATACCTGACTTCAAACTATATTACAAAGCAATAACAATAGAAACAGCATGGTACTGGCACAAAAACAGATGTGAAGACCAGTGGAACAGAATAGACGACCCAGCTATGAATCCACAACAGCTATGCCTGCCTTATCTTTGACAAAGATGCCAAAAACGTGGAGAAAAGACAGCCTCTTCAACAAATGGTGCTGGGAAAAGTGGTTATCTGCCTGCAAAAAACTGAAACTAGATCCATGCGTGTCACCCTGTACTAGTATTAAAGTGGATTAAGGACTTTAATATCAGACCCAAAACTCTGAAGTTAGTATAGGAAAGAGCAGGGAATACTCTGGAAGCAATAGGTATAGGCAAGGACTTCCTCAATAGAACCCCAGCAGCTCAGCAACTAAGAGAAAGGATGGACAAATGGGACTACATGAAATTAAAAAGCTTCTGCACAAAAAAAGAAATGGTCTCTAAGTTGAAGAGACCACCCACAGAGTAGGAGAAAATATTCGCTTGCTATACATCAGACAAAGGACCAATAACCAGAATATACAGGGAGCTAAAAAAACAAAACTCTCCCAAAATCAATGAACCAATAAAGAAATGGGCAACTGAACTAAACAGAACTTTCTCAAAAGAAGAAATTCAAATGGCCAAAAAACACATGAAAAAATGCTCACCATCTCTGGCCATAAAGGAAATGCAAATCAAAACACACTAAGATTCCACCTCACCCTGTTAGAATAGCTACCATCAAAAACACAAACAACAACAAATGCTGGTGAGGATGAGGGGAAAAGAATCCTCAGACAGTGCTGGTGGGAATGTAAGCTAGTACAGTCACTTTGGAAAATGATATGGAGGCTTCTTAAAAAGCTAAACATTGATCTACCATTTGATCCAGCAATCCCACTCCTGGGGATATACCCAAAAGAATGCGACTCAGGTTACTCCAGAGGCACCTGCACACCCATGTTTATTGCGGCACTATTCACAATAGCCAAGTTATGGAAACAGCCAAGATGCCCCACTACTGATGAGTGGATTAAGAAAATGTGGTATCTATACACAATGGAATTTTATTTAGCCACAAAGAAGAATGAAATTTTGTCATTCGCAAGTAAATGGGTGGAACTGGAGAACATCATCTTAAGTGAAGTTAGCCAGGCTCAGAAGGCCAAAAATCACATGTTCTCCTTCATATGCGGATTACAGACCCAAAACACATGCAATAATATTATTGGACATGGGTCACACACTAAGGGGAGATCACGCACAGTGGAAATAGAGAAAGGGAAGGAAACCTAGAACTTGAATGTGGTTGATGTGCTCACTGTAGGAGTGAATAAAGTAATTTTAAACTGGCAGAGGCCACTATGGGAAGGTGACCAGGAAGTATGAAGACGTCTGGCAGAGATGAACCAATTCAGGTTGCAATACACATGTGCATGGAAGCAATACTAGGAATCTCTGTGTATACCCATCTTTATGTCAAACTAGCAAAAATGCTATGTCTTTCTTATTATCTCTTATGTTTTCTCTTCAACAAAATTGGAGAAGAGGACAGAACAGGTTCTACCTAGAAGGGAGGGAAGGCACAAAAAATGTACACACTTTTGAGTAAATGTAAAAATTATAAAATTAAAGGAGAGAAAAAAACAGATATGGGCAAGATGAAATGAAAAATAATAAAAACAGTGATGGGGTAGTTAAAGATGTTTTGCTGTTTAGCAAAACACTTTATTTCGATAAAAAATACCTAATTAAGAAAAAGATACAGGAGAAGGCAATGAAGTTCTGAGTGATACTCTAATAGCTCAGGAAGTAATACCAAGAATTGACAAATGAGGCTTCATCAAATTAAAAATGACTTCTGCACAGCCAAGGCAACAAGTACCAGAGTGAAGACATGGCCTACAGAATGGGAGAAATTCTTTGCCAACTGTTCATCTGACAGGGGATTAATATCCAGGATATATAAAGAATTCCAAAAATGCCAAAAGAACAAACAATCCGATCAATAAATGGACAGATGAATGGAACAGAGACTTCTCAAAAGAAGTATTCAAGTCAATAAATACATGACAGCATATTCAGGATCCTTAGCCATCAAGAGAATGCAAGTCAAAATGACACTGATATTCCATATCATCCAATCAAAATGGCTATCATCAAAAAACAAGGCGGCCATGGTGCCGTGTACCTATGGTTTCAGCTAGCTGAGAGGCAGAGGTAGGAGGATGGTGGTCTGAGGTCAGCCAGGGCAAACTTAGCACTAGACCCTATCTAATAGCAAAAAGGACGGGGAAGATGGCTCAAATGGTACAGTGCTTGCCTAGCACAAAGCTTGGAGTTCAATCCCCAATACCAACAAAACAAAACACTGATGAGGACGTGAGGACACAGAGGACACAGCCACTATGGAAATCAGTAGAGAGGTTTCTCAAAAAACTAAAAATATAACTACTATACAATTTAACCATACCACTCCTGGACATATGCCAAAGGAATCAAAGTCAGCATACAGCAAAGGCACCTGCACACCCATGTTCATTGCAGCACGGTCCACAATAGCCAAGCTATGGAATCAGCAAAGGTGCCCATCAACGGATGAATGGATAAAGAAAATGTGGCCTATATACACAATGGCGTATTCTTCCACCATGAAAGGAGAATGAAATCATGCCATTTATAAGGGCGTGGATGAAACTGGAGACAATTATGTTAAGCAAAATAAGCCAGTCTAAAAAAATAAATATCATATTTTTTTTCATATGCAAAATCTAGTTTTAAAAAAAGACAAGAAAGCAGAAAGGGGATTATTTGGGAAGAAGAAGGGAATGGGGGAGGGGTAGTACAATGAAGGTAATGGGGCAGTAAATATGATCAAAGTACATCAAGTGCATGAATGAAAGAGTTGTGATGAAACCCATCATTTTATACAATTAATCTAGAATAATTAAAATTTTAAAAACTAACCTTTGGCTCTGTTGTTTTTCTCTATTGTCTGATTCCTATTTCATTGGCTTCTGCTCTCATTTTTATTATTTTCTTTCTTTGGCTTATTTGAGTTTTATTTGTTCTTCTTTCTCTATTTTGTAAGGTGGTAACTTTGATCATTGATTTTACACCTTTTTCCTTGTTTTTCCTAATATAAGCATTTAAAGCTATAAATTGCCCACTAGCTACATCCCACAAATTTTGATGTGTTCTGTTCTCACTATTACCTGGTTTTGAATGCTCTGTAATTTCTTGTGTGTTTTCTTCTCAGACCCATGGGTTATTAAGAAAAGAGCTGTTTAATTTTCAATTATTTGGAGATTTTATAGATAAATTGCTGTTATGGGTTTCTAATTTAATTCATTTTTACCAAAAAAAAAAAGTACACTGCATGACTTCAATCTTTTGAAGTTTATTGAGATTTGTTTTATGACAAAATGCAATAGTTTGGATCCTGAATGTCTCTCAAAAGCTCATGTGTTGAAGGCTTGCACTACTGGGAAACAGTGGGGCCTATAGGAGGAAGTTAGGTCACTGGGGTGTGCCTGGGAAGGGGATGGGACCTCTCTCCCTTCCTGTTTCTCTCTTTTGCTTCCAGGCTCCCATGAGGTGAGCAGCTTGGCTCACCATGCCCTCTCCACCATGAAGTGCCTCACCACAGGCCCAAAAGCAATGGGAAAGCTGATCAACACATCCAATCTCTCTTAGTGAATGTTCCCATGTGTTTTCTGTAATTTGGAGATAGATGCTCTATAAAGGACAATTAAGTCAGGTTTTTGTAGGGTTCCAATTTTCTATATCCTTATTGATTTTTTTGTTTTTTGGTAGTACTGGGGATTGAACTCAGGGCCTCACACATGCTAGGCAAGCATTCTACCACTTGAGCTACACCCCCCAGCCCCTTATCAATTTTTAATGGATTTATGCCATCAATTACCGAGAGAAAAGTGTTCAAAACACTTAAGTACAGTTGGGCATTTGTCTTTCTCTCCTTTTAGTTCCATAGATCTTACTTCATTCATGTTTTTACAGCTCTGTGCACACAGTTGTGACCACAGTGTATCACCTTGGCTGGGTTGAACTACATTTCCTAGAATTCTCCTGTTTCCAGTTAAAAGTACATCACTGGAAAGATGCTTATGAGATGTGGAAGGTAGACAGGAGGCAGGAACTGTTCTGAAGCCCCACTACTTCCTCTACTGCCCTAGGATTGATGTCTTTAAGGTTATTAGAAGTCAAATAGGGTGAAGGGCTAGTTAGGTAGAGTTCATTTTTGCCTTTAAACACTCTGAAGGTGAGCTTAAGCCTCTCTCTCCAGATCTCTAGGACCCAACACCACAAGACTACAAGGTGGTATCTCTTGAAAGCAGGCAAAAGGCCTGATATTGCAATGCTCAGCAAACAGGAAGACAGCACTGTGCAGCATGCAGTGCCCCACACAGCTGCTGAGGCCAGAGTTCTTGAATCCAAAGCACATCTCCACTGCTGTTGGGCTTTCTGACCCAGGCCATCATATAGGTTTCTGGGCCTCGATTTCCTCATCTGGAAAATGGGGTCATATTAGCACCTGCTTTAGGACTATTGTGATGATGAAATAAGTATAGGAAGCTTCACAAAAGTGTTAGCATTGGATCTTCCTGATAATTACAACTCTTTTTTTTCATCAGTGCAAGTAAGTTGTTGAGAGTAAGTAGGCGACAGAGGAAAACTATGACAAAGGTGTCAGAAATGTTCAATCATGACCAGGAATGGTTGTTCACGTGTGTAATCCCAGCTATTTTGGAGGCAGAGATTAGGAAGATCATGGTTCTAGGCCAACCTGGGCAAAAAAAGTTAGTAAGATCCCTGTCTCAACAAACAAGCTCAGCATTGTGGTGTATGTATATGGTCCCATCTACACAGCAGGTGTAAGTAGGAAGATCACAGTCCCAGGCTGGCCTGGGCAAAAAGGAAGGCCCTGTCTCCAAAATAACCAGGGCAAAAACAGCTGGAAGTATGACTCATGTGATAGAGTGCTCCTGCATAGCAAGCTTGAAGCCTTGATCCAAATCCCAGCACTGCCCAAATACATAAATAATTCAAGAGAGCAGTTCTACAGGCCAGAGGTGGCCCAGCAACTCATCGGGAGCCTGCTAGAAGAGATCAGGGAGACTTGTGGGGAAAAAGCTGGAAGGCAGGGATGCTGGATTGAGGTGCCTTCCTTCTTGGTTGGTTTCCTAATGGGAATTTCAAGAGAGGCATTTAAGGTCCCTGGAATCTCCTGGGATCCTTGGTCTCTCTTCCCAGGGATCTGACACAGGCCGGTTAGGACTTGTCACCTGAACATGCCCTTCAATTAGGGCCAGGCTCCCAAAGAGGAGCAGCTTTCAAAGGAGTCCCTTCCACCCTCCAGAAACTCTCACAAACTTAGGGCAGGAACCTGTACACATCCCCCAACCCCTACCCGATGTTGAGCAGGGCGAAGGCGTGGTAGTTCACCCACTTGTCCAGAGGGGGCGTTTGCCCCTCACCCTGGGGTCAGAACCCTCAGTCCCAAGCCAATGCCCAGACTTAATGGTTTCCTAGAGAGGGCAGTTCAAAGAGCCAAACCTTGAGCCTCCGTGGGGTGGTGAGGCTGAGGCTTCCCAAGTCTAGAAGCAACTGATGGGTCCCCTCTTCCATCCTCTACCTCCATGCTGGCTGCCAAGGAACCAGAGGGAACAAATGAGTCCTTTTGATTCATGAGATTTCCAGAAGAAGGGAGACAAGGAAAGATGAAGGGAGGGAAGGAGACAGAAAGGGAAGGAAAGAAGGGAGAGAAAGAGGAAGGAAAGAAGAGAGGGAGGAAGGCAGGAAGGCAGGAAGGAAGGAAGAAAAGAAGGAAGGAAGGAAGGTTCTAGAAGCTGTATGAAATGGCCCTAGGGGAAGTTTAATTCCTAGCTCTGTGTTCATTCACTCATGGCCTTGTGCAAAGAGACAGCAAAGATGAGCATTGTTTTGATTTCTAAGGCCCTAGATCATCTGAGAAATGGGGACAAGCTGTGACTCCAAGCTCATAGGGTTAACCTGAGGAATAAGTGAGCCAATAATATCAAATGCCTGGAACAATATCCAGCATGCAGTGAACTTTAAAAAATAAAAACTGCTGACGATTATGGTGAAGTACCTTCCAGCTCAGCGGTATTGCAATTTGGACAAAGGCAGAGCTTAGAGCATCATCTAATTAGAAGGGGGAACTTAGAGACTTGTTTTGGAAATGCACTTGCATTTGTTTGTTCTTTTGTCAATGTTTTCTTCATTTCTACTGTAAAGGGATCCTGGGAATATTTTCTTCTCATTAGGATGAAGTAAACAGATCCATATAATGTGCTTAGAGCTGTGTCTGACACTTAGTAAGCACCCAGTGCATGCTAGCTGCTTATCTGCAGTGGCTGAAGGTTATGGAAATGGGGTAAAGAGTGAGGGCTCGCTTCTGCCCCTGTGATAGCCAAGAACCTCACTAGAAGGTTCTGTTTTGTTCCACAGCTAACCTAAGACTTCCCCGCTACGGTGTAACACAGTACTCAGCTTTACTTATTTCCTAATGAATATTCCATTCTAAATTCCCAGGAGTGATTGTGTGCAGGGGACATAAGCCAAAGCCAGCCAAGCCAAAGAAGCAGACTTAGGACCACACGGTATAATTCTGTAAGTTTTGGACCCTGGGATTCATTACCTCCTCCTGTTGACACCGTCAGGTGACCACCCCTCCTACTCTACATCATATGTCTCAAAGGACTACCCCACCAACCTGCTTCAGTGCATGGACACATGGTCCAGAAGTAGCCAATCACTGTGTTTCTGAGCACTGACCCAGGCATGGCCAGTCAGTCACATGAGTGGGCCAGGTGGCCCAGGACTGACTCACCAGATTCACTAGGTAAGGGAAGTTGTCATCGACACAGAGTTGCTGAGCTGGTAGAAAGACAGGCCGTCATTGCTGGGGCCATCTCTGCCACCACACAGGACCTCCTGAGGATGGGCCAAACAAAGCAGAGCGAAGAGAACAGGATTCCTGACAAAGCTAGAGTGCCAGACCTGAGCCAAATAACAAGGGGTTTCCTGCATCTCTTCTTCTGGGCATGCTCACTGGGCTAAAGAATGGACATCCTGACCTCCAGAAGGCTTTTTCAGCCTCAGACCCCAACTGCAAGACCCAGCATCATCCCAGCCACACTGCATGTCCTCAGCTGGTGGTCCGAGAGAGACACAGAGGCTGGAAGGTGACGCAGATCAGCCTGACATGTCCCTTGCTCTCCATCTTGCTTACCAAGTAGAATACAGAGTCTCACACTTGCACCTGCTCACCTGCTGCAGGCCTGACCCTGACCCTGACCCTGAGCCTCTAGTAGGGCCACATGAGATGGACAGAGGGCCAGGTCCTACGGGTGATGGGAGAATTGCCTTTTGTGATGATACAGAGTTGAGCATCCTATGCTGCCTTTGGACCATTGACAAAATGGCAGGGTCATTTACCTCGTGGATTCCAAAGTGGGCATAGGAGTCAAAGTAATAATCTCTTGACGTCATCTCCTCTGGGTTCAGCAACTTGGACATCTTGCCCCGTCCCGGGCAGCTGGGCTGAGTAGATACATGGTGAATACATTGCACAGGCTTGGGTGGGATGACAGGCTGAGGGGGCTGAGATGGCGCACTGCTCACCTGCAGGGGGGACAGAAGGAGACCGGCATGAAAAGAGGCAACAAAGTCCTTCCGTCTGAGAAGTCCCTCCTCCTCCCCCTTCCCAGCCTGGTTCCTGCAACCATTCTGCAGGGCCAGTGACCCCTTCAAGCTTCCTGGTCACCAGATTGATGGCTGTGAGTTGCAGAGAAGTGGCAGGCTACAGACATGCCAAACAGACCTGGATTGAACCCAGTTCCAGCACTTACTGACTGGGAGACTGAGCTGATGCAGGCTTCAGTTTCCATATCTGGTAATTGGGAAAATAATATCTTCCTTTCAAAGGTAAACAGGGAACACTCAACAAAGGGAAAGATGTTCAGGACAGCGTGGTAGCTAAGAGTGTAGGTTCCAGAGTGAGCCTACTGTGTCCTGAATCCCAGCTCTGTGGCTCGCTCCCTCTATAGTTTGTGTGGTGTGTCACCCAGGGATTCATATGCCAGTGTGGCCATGTGAGAGGTAGTACAATGTCTAAGAGGTGGAGCACACTGAGAGGGGATGGGGTCATTGGGGATGTGCCCTTGGAAAAGATTAACCTAATTCTCCCATGGGATCCTAACTCATTCTCACAATAAAGAGCCAAATCCATGCCAGCACCATATTTTTGGACCTCCAGAATTGTGAGGTAAATAAACCTCTTTCCTTTGCAAATTACCCAGCCCCAGGTATTTCCATTATAGCAACAGAAAGCTGACTATGACAGTAGCCATACAATGGTGACCAACATTATTAACCCCTCCACACCTTAGTTCTCCTTCTCCAGAATGAGAATAAAATGGTCCCTGCCTCCAATATTAGACCAAGCCTGGTCTGATATTCAGGACAAGCCTGAATATTAGACAAGCCAGTACTTTTAAAGTACTGAGGAAAGGGTAGGCACATAGTGTTTATTAAATGAAAACAGTACTAGCTTTAGAAAGACTAAAGTACAATCTTTGGAAAGACCAAGCCCATGGTCTTCTCTCCATCCAAGGCACACCAAACTATCATAGGACTTGGTCCCCCAGATGCGGGTCTCGTCTTATGTTTTAGTACGTCACATCTTATGTTGTCCTGGCCCCTGGTTTCTAACTCATGGTACACCTAAGCATAAACACTGTGACTGTCCAACCTGGTTGGCCTCCTGCCTGAACACCACCCATTCTTACTCTTTCTGAGTTCCCCAGTCCTGACATCCTGTCCAAATTTCCTTCCCATTGCAGCCACCCATCACTGCTCACCCCTTCCCCCCACAGGCTGAGGGGAGGCAGAAAGAGGTGCAGATCAGAGAGTCTGGAGCCCAGAGTGATGCTCAAACTTCAGTACAGAAGTATAGCTGTACCAGAAGACATCCTGGCCCTGGAGATCCGGAGGTACCGGGCATAGAAAATGCCCCAAAGTAGGATTATCCACTAGCTAGTCATCTGGAGCCATCAATCAGAGGTCCAGGATTTTATACTAGCTTTAGTAAAATTAAAAATAGATATTGAGGACAGATAGCACAGTCATTGGGAGTCCAAACTCCCAGGACCACACTGCCTGGCTCTGAGACTCAGCTCTGCTGTTTGTTGGCTATGTGACCTTAAAAAGCCATTTGTCACCACTACCCTTTAGTTTCCTCCTCTATAAAATACAGACCATCATAAAACCTACCTGGAAAAATGGTCAAAATGTTTGGATGAGTTTATAGATCTACGGACTTTATAACAGGACCTGGCACGTATTAAGTGCTTATTTTTACAAGTATTTAATTCTGATCACATAAATCAGATCCCTGTTGAATGTCCATCCATGAACTGAGTTACCTTAGAATCAGGATTGCAGATCTCAGGACAGAATGGATCAAGAAATCTAAGAGATTTCTTCACCCTCTCTCATGCCATGAGCACAGCCCCAGGACTGCCCTGTGTCCAGGGCTAGAGGACAGAGAGCCAGGAGAGTGTGATGGTCCCATTTTCCTGGTGTATCTAGGCTACTGCCTCTGGGAAATAGCAGGCTTCCCAGTTTAGTAACATCAGCTTTCAGGTCAACGAGATGCCGAGCTTGCTGGCAGAGCAGCAAGTGGGGCTGCCTCATTAGAATGCAGCAGGTGTGCCCACCCTCAGCTTGGCATGTTGGTCACGGTCTCTGGGAGGCTAAAAATAGATTGTGTCAATTGCACACTCCCGTGCAGGCTGCAGAGTCACCTCTAAAGCTGAAAAAGGCTCTGTGCACACAGTTGGCCCCAACAGTTGGACTCTATTTAAATATATTAAGGAGAGAAAAACTCCTGCATGGTCAAGGTCATGGAGCCTCTAGCACCCCTTAGCTGTCATTCAACTCTAAGTCCAAGATCCCCTTTTCCAGGGGGCTCCCTGAGTCTCTGTCCCCAATAGCCAACTTATAAAGTGTCTACCATGTGCCAGGCATGGGGTTGGAAGGGGGACATTGACTTCAACAGCCACAGGTCATAGGAACAAAAAGATGACTCTGGGCTGGTCTCTGGTCCTCAAGACCATCGGTCCAACTCATCCTTCTTCAGAGAGGACTTGAACTCTGCCTGTGGATGACAGGTATGCCCTCTCCCAGGAGGCTAGGAGTGGGTGGGAATAGCAATGAATGACCTTTGATCCTTGGCATCAGCTACATGGGGGTGTTGCTTTGGATTCCACCAGCTGCAGCAGGGTACTGTGTGAAAGAAAGAGACATCTGGAAAAGGTGTCTCCCAAAGACTCTGCTTTCTAGACCCTCGGATCCTTAGTGGGTCCTCTTAAGCTGGAATAAAGTATATCCTACAAAAGAAGTTCAACCAAGTTGTAAAAGAAGGTTCTGTGTTTGAGTCCTCCTTTAGAAAGATGAATTGGCAAGTGTACAGCAGGAGGCAAGGAGGAGAGAAGAGTACAGGGACAGTGTTGGAGAGTCTGTCTGCCAGAAAAGTACAGAAAGAGAATCTATAGGTGTTGGCAGTTGACGGAACGTGGAGGAAGAGCGAAGTTGGAATCAAAGATAACTTCCATGTTGCAAGCCTGGGTGAGTAGGAAAATAATGGTGACATTCACAGAACTAAGCAAGTCAGCAGTAAGAGCAGGTGGGGGTGGGGAAATGATGAATTTCAATTTGGATATGTGGAGTCTGAAATGCCATTGAGTCATATGAGAAAAGATGGCTAGCCAGCAGATATTAAGACAGTTCCAGTCAATAAATATCATGAAACAAAAATGACAAATGTTGAGGAGTATACCCAACATACATGGCGGACAAAGGTTAACAACTGATGTGTGGACAGAGAGTTCTTACAAACCGATAAGAAAGAGATGAACACCTCCAATTTAATGTGTGGGCAAAGAATCTTCTAGTCTATTCACCTGGAAATAAATACTGATGGAGAATTAACATATACCAAAAACATCTAACTTCACTAGAGATTAGATAAATTCAAAATAGAACAAAAACCTATCTCCTCTCCCCTTTTCCATGAGGCTCCCTGACTCTCTTCCCAGTAACCAACTTATGAAGTGTCTACCATGTGCCAGGTATTGCATGAAGCAAAGTGCTGAATGGATGTGAGGGAAGCACCAACTTCAACAGCCATAGGTCAGGTCATGGGGACAAAGAGGTGACTAGGAACTCTGCCTGTAGGCTGACAGATGTGCTCTTTCCAGGGGCTGGGAGTGGATGGGAATAGCAATGACCTTGGATCCTTGGGCATCCAGCTGGATGGGGTATTGCTCTGAATTCTGAACACCTGCTTAAGAATGGCACTGTACAGGTCCTGTGAGAGCAACAAGAGATGCATAGGAACTTATGGCTCCATATAGACAAATAGGAACTTGTATAGGAATCCAGACTTCTAACTATGAAGGTGGTTCAACTGCAAATGAAGGATCTTGGGAGGGGCTCTGAAAACTTGGCCTTTGATTCAGCTGCCTCCCCACCTGTGGCCAGGAGAGACTAGAGGAACATAGACCATGGATCTGGGGGATGTCAGTGGTCTCCTTTGTAGAGTCAAAAGACCCAACCCCTCCCCTGGTCATGCTGAGCAACCAGAGGCACAGAGTGAAGGAAGTCTCCAATGCTTGTATGACACATGGGCAGAAAGTCAGCCAAAGGATTGGGGCTCACACTGGGAAATGGAGTCCTCCTGATCCCCAACCCCCACAGGTGTGGCCATCACAACTCCAGTGTGGCCACATGCCCAAATACCTTCCCCCTGAGCATCTCACCCCAACCCAGTCCCACGACATTGAGTCCAGGCTGCCCTGGAGTCCCGGTCTGCCTGCTTTGCACAGTTGTCCAGTTTGGGGAACAATTTCTGCTTGGTGGCCTCCCCACTGGCTCTGCCTAAGACCCAGGATGCAGCATATGCAAGGGCTCCTATCCTGCCCGTTCCTACCTCCTCCCAAGGGTGCAGTCGCAGGGGGCGGCTATTGCTTGAGGGCTCCCCCTGCCATCTGGGGTCCTGTCTGCTGAGCATCAACATTCTGCTGGGCTTTGTGACTTGGTCCTCTCCTCGTGATGCCAGCTGCAGACCAGGATTCTGCAGACATGTGTCTGGCCTCCTGGCTGGCCTTTCCCTGGATCTTCCGCCCAGCTCTTCTCCCAGTCTACCCATTCCACTGGGGGGCCCAGGCCCAGGTGTGGGGAACCTAAGACAAGTTGACAGACATAGTAGCATCAAAGTGTGAGGCCAAGAGGAAGATGGCACCCCAAGGAGGGCTCCAGCTGATCCTTGAAGGGTGGGTAGGATTTCCGCAGGTGGGGGTGGAGACTCAGGGAGAGCATTTCAAACTCACCCCACCTCCACCTGGAAAGGAGGGTAGATGACAGGTGGATGATGCCTACAGTGTTGACAGAGGGCCCACTCTGCTGAGCACTTTGCAAACATCGCTTCATGAAATCTTCATAATAACTAGACGAGGTGCTGAAATTTACAGACGAGAAAACTAAAGCTCACAAACACTGGAGTCATTTGCCAGAGCTAGCAAGTCACAGAGCCAGGAAGTAAACTAGCATCTCTGAGACGCCAAAGCTTGTGCTTTTAACACGGATGCCACAGCGAGCTTGGCTCCATCCAACCAAACCTAACCAAGCTGCTGCCCAGAGCCAGGCCTGTGTGCTGGAATAGTGGCCGTGCTGACCCAGGCAGGAAGCCTAGCAATGGGGGAGTTGGGGCAGAAAGAGGGTCAAAGGCAGTGACTAACTGGAGGGAAGAGCTTCAGTGGGGCTAAACACAGGTACACGTTTATCCAAGGTAGTTGAGATTCAAAGGGAGCCAACAATAGGATCCAGGTTGCAGATGGAGAGACTGAGGCCCGTATAAAGAAAGGGATTTGTCTAGGGTCACACAGGCAGGCCAGACACAGATCTAGAATATTTAAGAAACTATGGTGGTGGGGGAGCCACAGGAAGGGAAGGGGAAGGGAGGGGGCGGGCATGTGAAGGGGAAGGTGGGCTGTAGCAAGGGGCAGGCGCTTTCCACACCAGGCACTGAAGCCAGCCCCAGTCCTTTGGGCTATAAATGGTTCCTCCTGGCATCAGTGCAAGCTTTAAAACATTTTTGCTGAGAACAAGAGGCTCCACTTGAGGTGCCAAATCCTGATCTGTTCTCCAAATGCCAAGAGAGCTTTTTCTAACCTGAGTCGTCTGTCCCAGCAGCAGTCTGCCCAGCTTGGAGGTGACAAGGAAGGGAGTCGAGAAAGGACTGTGGGAGGTGGGACCCCGCAGGGGAGGGGGACAGGACTTCCAGCCCAGACCTCACCCTGTTTTCTCTGTCAGCTGCCTTCACTTCTTGCCCAACTCACACTTGGCCCACCCAGTGTCACCCTCAGACACTCCCTACACCCTTTTGTCATTTCCACGTTTACACCCAAGACTGGCCTGGAAACTGTGGCCATGTTGATAATCACACAAAGAGTTAGGTCACTTGCACCATCTGTCACCTCTAGATAGGGACCAGAGCTTCACACACAGGGAGAACATTCTAGTGGAATGTCAGGCAGGTACTGCTGCCATTACAACCACTCCACTGCCTAAGATATGTAACTGTCACATCTGCCTTGGCTAAAGGTGACCTGAGGTCCACCCTCCTATCTCCTCTCCTGCACCCAAGTTTCCTAACATCTGGGCTCCAGGATGGGTTCCTGCAAAGCAAACTTAAAGCCCATACCCCCAGGAGAAAGCAGTGTGCTTGAGAAGGTAGCCCTAGCTCACTGCCCCTGCCCCTGGAGGCCAGGACCCCAAGAGTCTGGGACAGGGCTACGGGTCCTGCAAGTCATGGCTGTCTTCTTGTACTTGGCTCACAGGGCTCCCTGGCTGGCTGCGGATGGTTCACAGGCAGTCAGCGGTCATCCTCATGACCTCCCTGGAGTGATCTGCTTAGGCACAGACCCTCCCTATGTTCCCTTGCATGGGCCTAAACTCAGGGGCAAGGCCAGCCCCTGCCACCTGTCACCCCTCTGTCCTTCCTGTCTGCAGTGTCTCTGACTGTAACTCTGGTATCTTGGCAGAGCCCACCCTCACACTCTTGGACTTAAGCCGTGCACTCAGGATATGTTTCCCAGAAGCCCCTTTGCTTGGGTCCTGCAGCCTACCTTCCAAGAATCTTGGTGTACTGCCCTTGGCTGAGGCAGAGCTTCGAGGGGTCTCACTCAGGGCAGTGGTTCCCAAAGTATGGTTCCTGGACCACCAGCAGCAGCAGCAGCGGAGGCTTTCCCAAAGCCAGCTTCTCAGGCCTCCCCAGACACCACTGACTCAGAAACCCCAGGGTGGGACCTAATGGTCTGCACTCACCAAGCTCCCCAGGAGATGCTGATGGGCGCTGGTCCGCGGGGCCTTTCCCACACTTCTTTCCACAGAGAGGTGCTCCCAGAAAAAGCATCCTATCGAGTTCAGCTGGGCAAAGAACCTGAGGACATTTCTTTGTGATACTTTTCTGTTGTTTGCTTGTTTGATTTTTTGGTTTTTTTGGGGGGGACAGGGCCTCACTATGGCTGGCTTTGAACTCGGGACCCTCCTGCCTCCACCTCTCAAGTGCTCTTTGTGATACTTTAAAGCCTTTAATTTGCTAAAATGAATTGCAAATGTCTGAGAAGGAAGGAGAATGTCTGATGCCACAGATTTTGTGACCGGGACCTACTTCTTTCCCCTGGAGACCTATCAAATTGTCTAATGGTATGAGGACAAGCCTGGGCTCTGATTCAACTCAGAGTTTCTGTAATCCAACAGTGTGGACCATTGTGAGGCAGGACTCAAGCCCACTTCCAGAAGCACAGAATCAGAACACATAGGGTGAGACCCAAACTCCCCGGATGACGCCCATGAAGGCTGGTCCTGACAATGCCGCTGGGGACAGCTTCTCTATCTCCCTCTGAGTCCCCAAGTTCCAACACAACCCTGATCCTGCCTGAGCAAGACTCAGATTCTCTCACAATGACAGAGCCAGCCAAGGACCTCTAAAGAGAGGCAGCAGAAGGTTCCAGAAAGCAACTTAGCTCTAACAGCAAAGAGCTAAGTCCTGGCTCTGCAACCTTTAGGCTTTGTGACCTTGGCCACTCCCAGCCTTGCATTCCCTACCAGAGTCCCCACACTGCTCAACTTGAAGGCAGACCCAGGCTGGTGCAGAGTGCTGTACCCCTGGCTGTCCCTTTGTGCTACAACAGCAATGCCTGCTCCAGTCGAAACGGCACTGCTCCCACACAGCGCTCCCTCTGTCTCCTGGATCAGTATCACTGGCTGCGAAAGTGTCTCCTGGATTTGTTAGGCCTGACCTATTTTTTAAATAAACTGGGGCTGTTTTCCACTACAAGTCACTTTTCTCCCAAGCCTCCACATATTAAATTCCCTTCTTATATGCTCAGATATTTGGGCTGTAAGAGATGTCAGGTTAATTGGATGCTTTGGCAGTTGGCTCTTCCTCTTTAATGGGTTTAAAAAGCACACTTTTCACCCTGCATCCCCCTCCTCTTCCTCCCTCTTCCCGCCCCAGGGCAGCAGGATCCTCTTTCTCTCCTCTGGCTGAAAGGAGATGGCTGAGCACCCTGCTTCTCCTCTGCTCCCAGTTACAGAGTTAGGTTTCACTTTCAGTGCCCAATTTGCCATCAATTCTATGTCATGACTGAGGGGTCTTGGCCGGGCTCTCCTGATTTTCATTCCCAGGCTGGGGACCTCAGCAGAGGGTCTCTCCTGTATTCCCTTCCTACCTGGACAGAGTACCTGAGGTTCCACTCTCTGTTCTCTCTATGCAAAAGCCATTTCACTCTCCCACCCTAGGGCCAGGCATGGTAGCTCTCACATCTATAATCCCAGCTGCACAGGAGGCAGAGACCAAAATAGCAGCTCAACACTAGCCCAGGCAAAAAGTTAGCAAGACTCCATCTCAACAAGCAAGCCAGGTGTGGTGCTGGTGCACCTGTCATTCCAGCTACAGGGAGGCTTAAGTAGAAGATCACAGTCTAGGCTGGCCTAGACAAAAAAAAAAAAAAAGTGAGACCCTACTTGAAAAATAGCTAAAGCAAAAGGGGTGAAAGTGTGGCTCAGGTGGTAGAGCACGTGCCTAGCAAGCAAGAGGCCCTGAGTTCACACCTCAATATTGCCCCAAAAAATTCCCAAAGCCTACTCTCAGCTTCCTCTTCTGTTAAATGGCAATAATTACATGTCAGTCTTCTTGTATGGGGCTCTGTGAGGATGGAAAGATGCTGTCTGTGCAAACACTCAGAGGATATTCTCAAGTGGGACACAGGAACACAGATACCCCCTCTCACCATCTGATTCCAGGCCATGCACGATGCTAGTTTTGGATGCACTCTGGGCCTTCACTGGCACCCAGGCAGTGGTTTTGACTGTGGTCAAGCCCTGCTCTGATGAGTGCTTGATCCTGGCTCCAAACCCTCCACACTACCCATCCTCAGGCCTTCAGCTCTGCATCCCACCTCCCATCCTCCAAGCTTTCCGAGTACCACAGGATTGATACCTTCAGGAAGATGTCATCATTGGAAATCAATCACTTTCTCCAGCCCCTGATGCCTGCATTTCTCCCACTCCTATTCTAAACCCCTCAGGCACCTGCTGGCCTAACACTACTACTTAAAAGTCTGTCTTGTTTTGTGGGAAAATTGTCTTGTACAAATAGTCTCACAATTGTAGGTGTTACCTCTCCAACAGGAAGTAAATCCTCAGACTTGCAACCAGATCTCATAGGTCAGGTCTCTGTTTCTGCCTCAACACTTGGCATAAAACCAGGTCTTCAATAAAGATGTGTTGATTACAGTATCCTTACACTTGAACTGGAACGGCATTGCCCTTCATAAATATATAATCAGACAAGAGTGGAGGAGGTTCCTTCCCATAAAGCATCAGTGAACTTTCGCTCCCTTGAGAGGCTGGAGAGAGGGCAGAAAAGACAAAACTGAGACGAGTAATCATTTTATCTCCAATAATACTCAATACCCTTCGGAAGATTCATTACTACTCCAAATGTCCTTCCTGAGAAGTGTCTCCTAGAAGAAAATCCATCCAAATATGGATTACATACTAAGACTCATAATTCCAGCCATGCAGACTACAAGTGGCTTCAAGTAAGCTTGAGTATAGTTCTCAGGCATTTTCCCAACAATCTCTTCACTGCAGGTAAGGATGCCATGGCTCAGGAAAGCTGAGTAACTGATTTGCCCACACCACTTAGCTGGTGAGTAGCCAAAAGCAAACCCCTCACAATGCTCAGGCCCCACCATCTGCCCATTATATGGACCACAAAAAGGGGGAACTACAAAGCCATGTTATAATACAGAAAGAAAATCACAAAGGGTCAGGCATGGTGGTGCACACGTGTAATCCCAGCTACTCTGGAGGTAGTGATCAGGAAGATCTCAGTTCAAGGCAAGTCCAGGCAAAAAAGTTAGTGATATCCCATCTCAACCAACAATCTGGGTATGATGGTACAGGCTTAAGATCCAGCTATTGGAAAGCATAGGTAGGAAGATCAAAATCCAAGGCCGACCCTTGACAAAAACCCAAAACTCTATCATAAAATAACTAACGCAAAAAAGGGCTGGGGTCATGATTCAAGTGGTAGAGCACCTGCCCAGCAAGCATGAGGTCCTAAATTCAAACCCACACAAAAAAGAAGAAGAAGAAAAGAAAGAAAATCACAAGCTTTGGGCCAAGATAACAAACAGCTGCACCAACTTAATCCAGACTCTCACATAAGAACTCCTCTAGACACTTTCCACCTAATTCTAGCAAACCCATTTATCCAAATGAATATCTTTCCACCCAGATTCTTAGAAGTGATTCACTCCTTTAATCAGCCATTCTAATCACTGAAAGCACTGGCATTCCATCAGGTGACATCCGGGTCTAAGGTGGCCTCAGTTAGCCAACGCAGATTCCAGGGGTCTATATTTTTTTAAGTACTCTCAGGCAATTCCAACAATCACTTTAAAAGCCAGACAAAATATAAGAAGCAGCCATTCTCAAGACATTGAACACCGACAGTGGGAAATCGTGATCTCTAAGAGGTGGCAAGGTGAAACGTGAGTATCTCAGCTTATGGTTTGATGGGGAGGATCCAGGCTGCAACAAAGACAGTAGGAATCCAGGCAGAGACAATGATGTCTATTAGTGGGAGAGATGGAAGTGGAAATCTGGGAACAGATTCCTGGGGAGCAGAATATTCTTCAGAAAGAGGCTTTTTGGGGTTCTGCAGAGTGACCCCCAAGTATTCAGCTAAGACTGACCAAGCCATGCCTTCGAGAAAACCACCTGTGACCAGAAGAATCCCTCCAGTGCTCACAGAAGCTGGCATGGTTCTTGTTCCCGCCAGCTAGAGTGGAAAACTTCATAATTCACGATACTCAGGAGAGGTGTTTTGTTGCTGGGTTTTGTTTTTCCCTCGATAGAGGAAAATTAGACCTAGACTGAAACAAAGCTCAAAAGCAAGACCTGAGGTCTCACTCAGTGCTGCTCAAAGATGTTCCCCTGCATTCACGCTTTATCTCACAAAGAGACTGAGTGCTCGCTCCAGAGCCCAGGAAACCAGGGTCAGCTGTGTACAGCCACTTGATCCATGAGGCCAGAGTCCTCACTGATAAAGTTCAAGTTTATTAGCAAAGATTACAAGTCCCCACCTCCCCCCACTATGATTTGACCCTCCAACTACTCCATGAGTTCCTTCTCAGACTTCTCCTTCCTCAAATGCTGCTCCAGTCCCCCTGCCCTTTCACCAGGCCCCCTTCATGCTATCATGAGCCTCCTCGCCTTTGCCCCTGCTGCTCCTCTGCTCAGAACCACCAGCTCCTATTTCTGTACTGCCCACTTACTGACCCATAACCACCCCAGACAACCCCATCAAGTCTTCAAGGTCCAGATGACATTCTGGTTCCCCACAGCAAGTCTACTTTGAGCCCCTCATCCCACCAAGGCAGGCACCGCTGTGAAGAAATCAGTCACAGAACTTGTGATCTGCCATTTCGAGAAAGGTGAGCCACAACAGAATCCTTTGTAAGAGCAGCCTTCACTAGTCAGAGGGCCCCACATGAGAAATCATGAGATTTTCCCCTTCCATGGGTGTCCGGACACTTCCCACCCATGTGTCCCATAAGGTGACCCTCCCTTTCCCACTAACCTCAGAGGAGGGCTTACATTCTCTCTCTGTATCAAAGAAATTCTGCAGCTTTGATGTGTAACAAAACATTAAGGAATGGAGGAGATGACACAGCTTTCAAGGAAGAAGGGGGCATAGCTTTCTTCTTGCATTGCAGTTTTCAGTAAATGGTGATGACTGGTTTGAAGAAGACAGCCTTGTCTTTTTGCCCAACAGCTCCCTTCCAGAGTCCCTTGTAACAGCTGGCATCATAGCTGACCCCCTACTGGCACACATGCTCCTGAAAAGCAGATCGTTTTTCATTCCAGGTGCATATGTGAGCCTGGCACACTCTCAGTAAATGTTTGTTGGATGCACAGGTGGATGGGTGGATCAAAGTGACTGGGACCCACAGAGTCTGGCTTCCTCTCAGTCCCTGGTTTTCAGAGATGTCTGAACTCATGAGTTCCACATTGCCAGAGTTGGCCCCAGGCAGGACTGCTGAGCACTCAGACTGTATCTCCAGATCCACCTTCCTTTCCATTCCCCAGGTGTCTTCCCCATGGCCAGAGCTCATGTGTAGCTATCTGATACCTTTAGGACTAATTTTAACTAGCAAACCAGGTCAACTTTTCTGATTTCATCCAAAAGAAGTGAGCATTTAGCAACCCTAAGCAACTGTTACTATCACAAACAAAACCACAGCCATCGGGGGTTGACCAGGGCCTTCACCAAGTTCATTTTCAATATTATTTCATTTGATCTTCACACTAATCTTCTGGCTCCCATTTTATAGATAAGGAAAATGAGTCCCAGAGAAAATAAGTACCTGGTTCAAGGTCATGGAGTTGGAAACCGGAAGAACCTAGACTCAAACTTAACGGAAACAGCTTCCCATATTTTGACACAGTCTCATGAGAGGCAGTGCTGTTCCAAGGTCAGGATCTGAGGCATTAGTGACCCACAATAGCCATCCTTACCTAGAACATTTCCTGGCCAAGGTCAAACCTTGTAAGCCCCATGGTACAGTGTTCTGAACTCTTCTTTAAGTACCTCTCCATCTTCCTAATCAGACATAAAAATTTGACCTTGCTCATGAATCACCCTGCGCTGGAGCTGCCTCCAGAGTTTCTGAGTTAGTAGGCCTGCACTTGCACTTGGGGAGGAATTTGCTTTTTTTTTTGGCAGTACTAGGGTTTGAACTCAGGAGTCTCTTTAATCTCTGCCTCCTGAGTAGCTAGAATGATAGGCCTGAGCCACTGATGTCCTTGTGAGAATTTTATTTTCTAACAAGCTGTCAGACAGGTAGGGGGGCTGTGTGGAATAGGACTGCTTGTCTGAAGCCAACTGTGACCTTGGGAAATTTACTGAGCCTGTCTCAGTCTCCTTCCCATTCATAAAGTGGAGACATTAGAGGATCTACCAGAAGATTGTTTGAGATTCAAATGAGATAACCCATATGGAGAGCTTTGACAGGTGCTGGAGCAGAGTCAGTGCTCCATGAATGACACTGATCAACAATATGAAAGTAGCTTTTGGAAGGTACAGTTGCAGCAGCCTGGGACTGGGCACAGAGGAGCTCAATGATGATCCTTATGCAAGAGAGAAGTCACTGGAACCCAGAGGGAGAGGGCTACATGCAAGCTTCAGCTGAGAGACAGAGCCAGGCAGCAGTGACCACACAGGGCAGAAGCAGGAGAGATAAATCCATTGACCACACTCTCCTTCCTGCTTGGCCTCCTCTTGATGTCCCCATAGGTGGAACCCAGCCCAAGCCTGGGAGGAGCTAGGGAGTGAGCCTAACAACACTGTAGGTCAGCTCTCACTGTAGGAAAGTTCTAGAGGGGGGTAAAGAACGATGGAGAGTGAATTGAAGGAGCTGACATAAGATGACAGCACACTTGGAAAAGGGCCTCCACATGTCATTTGGTCTACACTGCAACCTTGAGTGGGGTGACTCCTAACCCACACAACCCAAGGTACTCTTAAATAAAAGAGAAAAAAGATTCAGAAAGCCTCCCTGGGCTGGGCTGCAAACCCCTCTCCAAACCACATCTTGTAATCTGAAATGCCAACCACACTCTGGCAGTCCTGGCAAAGTGAGCCAGACAGTCCTGGGGGCAGGGCCAAGACAGCTCTGCCACTAAGCCAACCAGGCACCAACCTCAAAGCAAATGGAATTCCTTGGCGTTTTGTAGGGAAGCAAAGACCCTCTTACAGGGAACAGAAAAGGCAGCATATGTCTAACAGAGACTGGAAAACAAATGCACCAACTCCACTCTCAAAACAACCTCTTCCCAGAGCTTCCTCCCAAAGAGCAATCATGGGTCATCTGGCCCCTTTCCCATCCTAGTGCCTCCTTATCCTTAGGGTCAGGGGCTGGAGAAGGATTCCAGGATGTGTTAAGTCACCTTAGGCTTTTTGGAGGCAAACATTAAAGCAATACCTGATATAACTGTGAGTATTCATTACATAAAATTGGACAGGATAGAGGGCTGCAGAACACCACACTGTACAGAATGCATCTGCAGAGGCGAGGAATAAACTACAATGGCTGCTGGTAAACATTTTCCCAAGACTGGCAACTTTTGACCCTCCCTTTCCTCATATTCTGGCTTTCCTTTCTGGAACCCTTGGTGGGTAAAGTGATGTGGGAGAGGCACATAGCTGACTTTCCAAAAAAGAAAAATCTGGTGTAGTGGAGTACAGAAGCCACGACAGAGTTCACCATGGAAAGAGTACAATTCTATTCACAAAACACTGCAAATGGAAGAGCAGAATAAACAGATGGAAACCAGAAAAACAGACCCCAACGAATCTTGTGGCTGTGTGCCTGGTCATCAGGTAAGATGTTATTAAAGTACCTACTTGTGGTCACCTGGTCAGCTACCTACTCGAGCCAAAATTTAAGGGAAACTTAAATAGGAGTTATCCATTATTTGGTTTAGGTGTCAGTGCCACATAAAGAGGCTTCCAGAATCTCCAAGACTATGTCCACTTTGTCCTTAGGGTAAAAGGAACAAAAAGGGTGTGGGAGCCCATAGCAGAACTTTCTAGAAGGACAGAGTGATGCTAGAGGGATTGAAAGTGTTTCCTATAGGAAACAATTGAGATAGCTCCTCATGATTCAGCCACCTCTCCAGGTTCACTCTCCGTATAACCTTCATGTTCTCTCTTCCCCAGGGATGCGGTATGACATGAAGAGCAATGAGAACCTCAAGCGCCTTCATCCTAGGCTTTTCCATGCTCCTGGGGACAAAAATAGGCTCAGGAAAGACCTTCCACATAGTAAGCAGATTGCAAAACCTGGACTCTACCTCCAGTTTCTGAATCCCGTGACTCTCTTCCTAAAATTATTTAATACCCACTAAGCTAAATGAGATGGAGCATGGTGGGCCCAGAGAATAAGACACGAAACCAACCAGCCAAGAACAAATGCCCCTCATCCTTCTTCTGAGCAAGCAATCTCCACTCGTAACTCATCCACTCTTTCACCCACTAACGGCTCCTAGGTCCTTCTGCAGTCCTGGCTCCTGGGGCAGAGATTGGACTGCCAAGAGTAAGAACAGAAACTGGAAAGCCAGTGGCAATGGCTCTGACAATACACGATGCAGGTGCAATCTAAGACAGCATGGGTAAAGAGATAAGGTGGAAGTTAATGATGTTAAGCAAGTAAAATTAGCAGGATTTTTGTCTAATTCTTGATTTCTGGCTAGGGTGAAAGGAAGAATGGCAGTGTACATCATGGAGACAGGTATACAATGACAGAAGCAGACAGGAGGGAAGCTAAGAAGCCTAGGTTGAGTCAAGTTGAATTGGAAGTGCCTGCAGATCACCAAGGAAGGCATATATATAGCCAGAATTACAAGTCTGGATGTCCCACGATATGGAAGAGAATGAGATCATCCAGCCAAAGTAACTTGGGGCACCAGCATCAGGCAAGAAAGAAGAGACCACATGTGTATTGGAGAGAGACAGGGAAGTGGGAGAGCATGTTAGTCAGCTTTCTGTTCTGATGAAAAAACAACTGAGACAAACAACTTATACGGAGGAAAGAGTTTCAGAAGTTTCCATCTATGCTTACATAGCCCCATCACTTTGGGTCTGTGGCAAGGCAGAGAGCACCTGGTGGAAGAAACTGCTCACCTCGTGGTGGCCAGGATACAAAGAGAGAGAGGAGGGGCTGGGGTCCCAATATCCCCTTCTAGAGCTGCCCCCCAGTGACCAAACTTCCTTCCACTAGGCCCCACCTCCTGAAGGTCCACCACATCGCAATAGTGCCAGGACTGGAGACCAAGCCTTTACCACAAGAGACGAAGGGGGACATTTCAGACCCAAATTGTAAAAGAAAGGCAGGAGAAAGCAGAGTTTTGAAGCCCAAAATGCAGAGAGTACCAAGCAAAATGCAGAAACCAAGGGTATCTAATGCCCTGGTTGGATCAGGCTGAGATGAAACAGAGGAGAAGCCTTGGCAGTTACGTCAGAGGGTGTTTTCCAAGGCAGGCGACAAGACATGTCAGAAGAGGGTGATTGGAATGATGGACATAGGCTCACCCCTGCCTCAAGACCCCAGGATGGCTGGTGGAGTGGCTCAAGTGGCAAGAGGACCTGCCTAGAAAACATGAAGCCCTGAGTTCAAACCCCAGTATTGCCCCCCAGAAAAAAAGATGCTAGGGTGGAGCTCAGTTCTGGCAGCAGCCATGGTACCTAAAGAAATGCACATCCTGGCTCAAACCTATATCCTGGGAAATAAGCCAGGCGTCAGCACTTAATAAATAATGGTCCAGTCCCACACATTGAAGATGGCAAAGAAGAATGGCTTTAACCAATTGGAAACTCAAATATTCCCTTCTCCTTTTCACATTCAGAACAACTATATCCTTGACACCTAAGTAACATTATAATACATCAATTGGCCAGTCGAGCAGGTAAGGAATGGTGGTGTGATAGCAGACGCTCACTAACATCCAGGCCCACAGAGCCCAGAGTGAGAAGCAGGGCTATGACCTAGAAAGGGGACCTTTCTTAGGCAATCCTGCCTGGAAACATAAGGAGCTATGGTGGTCAGGAGCATAGAAGCCTAGACCTGGTGGTGTGCGAGAGAAAGAGAAGACTGAGACAGCAGGTGGAGAGCAAAGAGGAAGGCAGAGCTCCTGATCCCCCATGACTGCCTGCAGTCTCCCTACCCTGCGTCCTCTGTCAGGGCTCCTCACCAAGCAGAACCCCAGGATGACAGCACCTTCTCGCTTTTCTCCAAATCCCTCCTTCTATGCCATTTACCACCGATGGGGAAAACATTTCTCCACTTGAACATCAGGAGTGTAGCACAAGTGAGCGTGTCTGGCAGGAGAAGTTGTGTGGAGTGTGACACTGAGCTCGTCCCAGCTCCACTCCACCTCAGTGCAGGGAAACAGGCATCGGCACTCTGGGAGTTAATGACAGCAAGCTTAAGATTTGCACAGCACCTCCAATCTTTTCCCAATGTCCCCATGCCCATTGTCCCCATTTATTTAAGGGGCAGCTCCATAAAGTGGGATGGAAAGGAATCATCTCATCCATTTTTCAGACAGACAGCAGTCTGAGGCCATATGTCTGTTGGCCTATGACAACAGAGGTAAGATCACGGACTCTAGCTTTTGGTTCTGTGCTTTTGCTACATTGACTGGTATCAGCTGAGGATCTGGAGTGAATGACCAAGGAAAGTTGAGGCAGTTCATCCTTAGGGCTCTGGATAGGTCCCTCATACTCACTAGCTCATGTGGCATAAACTCTAGAGGTAGAAAATGGACTTGGGGTGCTCTACGACTCTGAACTTCTGAGCTCAAGCAAAGCTGGAAAGAGAAAGGAGTTGGGTGCAGCCTTGGAGCCTCCAAAAAAGCCACTGGAGGGGCCTGTAGACAAGTCCCAAGGACTAGCATCCCTTGCCATCAGTTTGTTTTCTTTACATCAAGGAACTGGGAGCATTGTATTTTTAATCTTGTAGATAAAAGAGTGAAGGGTGACCTAGAGTGAAAGCGCTGGATCTAGAGCAAGCAAGGATCCAAGAGATGTAGGACAGACTGGGAGAAGGAGTCATGTCTGCTCTGCCCATGAAAAACCTAGGGCCCTGAGCACCTGCACTTTGAAATGCTGCAACAGAGCCTCAGGACAGTTCAGATCCCACGCCCAGGGACATGTCCCCACTGCATCTCCCACTCAGAGCAGTCAGGGATGATGGATCCAAACCTAGACTCTCCTATGTCAAGCCAGCTTCCAGAGGGCCTCTGGAGTTACCTCCAATGCCTCCTGTCACTGCCAATGTGCACAAATCTCCAACTACACCACGCAAAGCCCTGGCTCTTCAGATCTTTCTGAGACCCCTGTCATGCCAATTTCCCTGACTGTCAGAAAATCTTCTCTTGCCCAGTTCGCACCAGCTGTAAACCTCTCTGCAGCTCTGACTTTGTTCTTCAGCAGTGAATGTCTAACTGGAACAGCTTAACTGCAGCCTTGCTTTGAGTCAGAGGATGAGGGCTGTGACTTCTGATATTTACAAAATATTGGGATCCTATGCATTTCTTAATACAACCAGTGTATTAAGAAAGGCAGAAATAATAGTCACTTAATTTCTATCACCTAAAGGACATTTCCCACACAGGAACAGAACATGTAGCAATGACCATTCATTGAACAAATGGTTTTAAGCCCATAAGTGCCAGGTCCTGTGGCAGATATGGGGATTCAGTAGTGAATCCAGAGACAGAGGACCCACTCTTACACAGTTGTGGTTGACTCTTAGACAAGGAAATAGGGAAACTGAGCACCGTGTGGGATGTGCTGTGACAAGAGAAGGCACTTACAGACTTGGGGAACAGGATGGTGTCAGGGAAGGCTTCGTGTAAGAAGGGACTGGTAAGCTGAGACCTGGAGGAAGATGTAGAACCTGTCCAGGTGATGAGGGGAGGGAAGCAGTGAATATTGCTTGAGCAGAAGAGAAGGACTTACAAGAAATGAAGATGGAGAAGTCTTCGCAGGCATGATTATGCACAGCCTCCTAAGCCATGACAAAGGGAGATCTTTGTCCTTGGAATAATGCAAAAGCCACCGATGGGGTTTAAGAAGGGGAGAAGCATAATCAGATTTGAATGTTAGATTGTGTATCCATTCCCTTATGGAGTCGTCCAAGTAAGGAAAGTGAGGGTGTATGTGGAACATTTGGAAGTCACCACAGAGATCCAGGGACCAGATGAAGAGACCGGAACCATGACAACCTCAGTGGGTCTGGGACATGGAGAAAAGACATAAATACCTAAGATGCGGCGTCACCAGGACTCATGGAGAAAGTAGAGAAAAGAGTCTAGGTTTGTGGCTTTGGTGACTTAATACTGAAGATGGCAGGAAAAGTGGGTTGGAGGTGAGTGGAGGACCTAAGAAGAGCCCACGAGGATACAGAGGTCCTGTAAGATACTTAAGCAGATTGGTCCCCTAGGCATGCAGGGCCAACTCAGAAAGAGAGCTGGGATGCAGCTCCAAGGCTGAGTTTATATACTTTCTAGCATATAAACTAGAAAGGAAGCTGTACTACTCATTACTAGAATGAAATACACAAGGCCGGCTACTTATGAGGAAAAGTTTATTTAGCTCATAGTTTTAGAGGCCCAAAGTTCAAGACTGGGCTGCCTCATTGGCTTGTCCTCTGGTGAGGGCAGTGGATAGCAGAATATCATGACTACATCTTAAATCAGAACACAGAGAGAGACTAGAGTCCCATAATCCCTGCATGTTCCAGTTGATCTAAGGACTTCCCACTCAGCCCCACCTCTTAAAAGCCTACACGCTCCTCCAATACCACCACTCTGGGGACCAAGCTTCCGACACATGAACCTTTGGGGACCCACAAACTGTGTTCAAACCATAGCAGAAGCCAAGAGAGTGGATAAGCTTGCCTACAGAGAGTGTGTGGAATGAGGCAACACCGAACCCAGCCCCAAAGAAGACAATCGTACCATAGTTACATAACAAATGGCGTCCATCCCCTGCAAAGTCAGGGCTGCAAAACCTTTCTGACTTTGAAACTCAGATCCATCTCCACAACACTCTCTCTCAACTCTTCCCACACCCAGCCTCACCCTAATGTGTGTCCTGTGTGCACCACACTCCCAGATGAGATGACATCAGAGCCTGTGACTGCCTCAGAAGCTCCAGGCTAGTGTGTCGGTGCCAACTGTACGTGTTGTGATAAGTATGCAAGTATCTGAGCAAGTCCTACAGCTTTGGATGTGCTATACAGTCCCACAGGAGCCCGCCCGCCCCCCACCATGCGCCTTACCTGAATTCCCTCACTTACATCCACTTTCACCCAATATCAGAGCAGCTGTCTCACTTTGAACTGTAAATTTTCTCCTAACAGCAAAACAAAAGCTGGATGAGTAAACTTAAAGCTTTAACAAGAAGAAAACACTTGTCAAGCTCCTTTATATCATATCCCACTATTAAATCAAATTCTCGTGGCTACCATAGAAAAGGAGTTTTGTAATCCCACCGGGATGAGAATGAAATTCAAATTCAAGTCACACTCCCAAACTCCCCTACCCGACACTGGGCCTTCAGGGAAAAGCGACAGTAGAAAGAGATTCAAACAAAAGGAAGTTAGCTTTGGGTATGTGGTATACAGGTCTATTTTCTTTATTCATTTATTAAATCACTATCAGTATCCTGGTATATACCTGTAGGCAAAAGCTGAACTAATGCATATTAATAGAGCACATTGCTTAATTAGGAGCTGGTCTCCACTTCTGATGGGCTATAATCATTTGTAGGATTCTCTGATTGAGCCTCTTTAGAGAATTGCTGTCATAACTGCTTGTCAGAAAGAGATGGAGTCCTTCATTTTAACACATCTATGGGAATTGCAGTCTTTCATTTTCTGGGAGGCCCAGTCTTGAAAGGCCACCACTTTACTCCAGCTAGCAGGAGATTATCTTTCACAATACAGCAACAAATGGGGCTCTAATTGATGAATTTGCTAATAGTCTCTCCCCTTCCAGTGGCATTAGCCCAATTTGGATTTACTTAGCTGAGCCAACTCTCCATCAGGCCGCACACACAGCATACATTCTGAGGGATTTAAGGTCAAGAGGACAAGGAGTTTAACTTGGTAATTAAACATCCAATTTGTCCTGTGAGGCTGGGCATATCTCTCTGCCCTCTCTCTCCTTCTTCTGTGCCATGCCTCAGTTTCTCTCAATAGGAACCTGGGGGAAAGTTGCCCATCAATGCAATAATGAACTAGTTGGAATTGCACTCTTTCTAGAAGCCAGGTTTAAGAGGGGCACAGAGGTGCCCGAGCTGTTGAGTGTCCCTGCAATCTGGCAAACTGATGCCCCTTTCCCAATCTCTTCACATTTTGTTCTCTTCACATGTTGCCAGAAACTGAGTGCTGGACCATAAAACTGAATGTGAGCTTGGGGTGGGGTAGGCCAGCCCGCTGGTCACAGACAGTCCTGCTTCTCCTGTGACAGGGCTCTTCTCAAGGGGTCTAAAAGACCCCTGGGCAGAGGAGCTATAGGGCCCTGTTCCCAGTTGTCTTCCTGGCTATAGCTGGCTGACCTAAAAACAAATTGTCTGAATCAGAGAGGCCTTTCCTCAACTTCTCAGCTCCCACCTCTGCCAGCACTGACTCCATAATGTCATCAGTAAAGGTCCTTTGTCTTCTCCTGCTTTGGACACCACCAGATAAGCCTAGATGATTAACAATAGCTAATCTTTCTTGAACACTTACCATGTGCCAAATGTATGCTAGACATAAAATAACTCATTAAACAACCCTGTGGGATAAAGTACTATTACCCCAACATAGATGATGAAACCTAGATGGGCACAAATAAATGGAGCAACTGTGTCAGCCAGGGAGCAGCAGCTGAGGCCTGAGCCTGAACAGAGGGGCCACAGCCAGAGTCTACCTCCACACAAGGCTAAGGAAGCAACAGTGCATGGTTCAATGTTTAGAAGGTGCCAAGGGACTCATTGTCCTTCCTGTCCTCCACAGTAGCTGTTCCAATAAGGTCTGAATTGGCTCACTATGAATTCTACCACTAAAATAATTTTTTACGGCAACTTTACAAGGCAAATCCCAAGAGGATGTGGGGCTCTAGCCCAAGGGGGCCTAATATATAGGCACCAGTCACTCGTAGGCCTTTTTCAGTGTCTGAAAGTTTATTGGGTCCTTCCAAAATCTCCAGGTCGGCAGGAGCTGCTGTGGGACAAAGAGGAAGCCTAGCTTGAGGGAGAGGCCCATGTTGACAGCAGAGCACATTCTGAGGGCATCCCAACCTTGCTTCTTACCAGCTCTATAATCTTGGTGGAGGACATTAATCACTGAGTTTCTGTTTCTTCCACTGCAAAATTCAATTAATAAGAGTTGTTTTGTATTGTTGTTGCATGACTTAAATAAAGCAATGCTTACGAAGCACTTAACACTGTACCCAATGGATATTAAGATATGAACACTGACTATGATGCTCTTATAATTATTGCTTTTGCTCAAGGAAAAGGCCATGATAAGGACCTGGGAAACGTGGACAGCTGGGGGATCAAGAAACAGATCAAGAGAGAAAGAAAGAAACCACTTGCATTGACTCAATCCATCAGTCAGTCCTCGGCCAGATGCTTCTCACAGCACCATGTGCTGGACACTGTTTGGTGATGCTGTGAGTTGAATTGTGTCCTCCCAAAGGATGTTTTAGATTCCTCACCCCCGGAACCTGTGAAAGTGACCTCATTTGGAAATAAGGTCATCGCAGTTATAATCAAGTTAAGATGAAGCCATACTGGATTCGGGAGAGGCCCGTTAATACACTGACTGGTGTTCTTATAAGAAAAGACACCATATGTACACACACACACACACACACACACACACACACACACACACAGAGCAGAATGCCATGTGAGGATGGAAGCAGAGACTGGAATGATATGTCTCTAAGCCAAGGAATGCCTGGCATAATTGGCAACCACCAGAAAACAGGAGAAAGGCAAGTCTTTCCATCAGAACCTCCAGAAGGAACCAACCTACAGACACCTGTATTTCAGACTTCTGACTTCCTGAACTGTGAAAGAATAAATTTCTGCTGCATTAAGCAACACAGTTTATGGTACTTTGTCACAACAATGTCAGGAATACAGGTGATAAAACTACAAAGATAAACTCAAAAGGCAAAATTCCATCCTGAAGTCTCAAGTTATCATTTGAACCCCAAAGAGCAGTTAGGTGAGAGACCAGGCTATTGCTGAGAGTCTTGGTTCTTGCTTCCAATGTGGTGAGCTTTGTTAGACAAGAGTTCTTTCCTGGTCCATCAATCAGGACTCCAGGCATAGGGTATCTTAGATTTGTGTGTGTAAGGTGGGGGTTGATGACTGTTCCTACCACAAGTTTTGCCAGGTCCTTGCACTCACAGGGCACAGTACTAAGACTGTGGAGGTGTGGGTGGCAAGAAGGTACTACAGGCAACAAAAGAAGTTCTGGAAGAAAGAAAGCAGGATAGGGTCCCTTGTTAGGTTTTTCCTGAACCCACCATCTCACTAATTTCCCAAACCTTTCTCTTTATATTTCCGCTTGTCCACATGCTTTCAAAGCTTAGTGAACTAGAAAAAGTATGAGTCTTGGTGTCCAGAAACCCAGAATTTGAGTCCTGGCCCCATTACTTACTAGTTTTGGGATCTTGGACAAGTAACATTAATTTTCTATGCCTCCATTACTTACTCTGTACAATGGGGATATGTACCCCACAGTGTTTCATATGATGGGATACAGAAGGGCTATATTCTAAGGGCTACATGAAGAGGAGAGAGCTCTCATAGTATACAATTCCCAGGTCTTGTGTAGAGAAACGTGGTTTTTAGGCAGTACAGATGAGGATGTAATAGAAAACTAGTCCCCCAAAATAAAAACAAGCAATCAGATCCTGCACTTAAAGGAAGCCTAAGTAACACTGGCCTAGGATAAAGGAGATCCTGACCACCAAGGAGTTCTGCAGCACTGGACAAGAATTCTCATCTCTTTGCTTACGTGGTGTGAGTTTCCTTCAGCTGTAAGATTTCTGATGTGGTGAAAGTGAACATATCAAGCTGGTTACCTTTACAAAATTACACTTTAAAAGGAGATTTTTACTTATGGATCAGCCATTACAAGTGTGGGGGAAGCTGTGATCCTGGCAATTACTCTAATGACATAAGAAAAGATACCTGAGGTGTGAAATATCCAGAGAAAGAGAAATTGTAGTCAATAGAACAAAAACTAGTGAGGACAGTGCGGCGGCCAAACGGCAATGTAACCAGCGAGTTCTCATCTTTTAGGATAGCATAAAAGGTGACACTGTGAGTTGTGGTACAGAGATTAGGCTGAGACTCCAGGAAGTCCTTCCTGATTACTGAGCCAGGAAGGGTCTCTGAAGATTTTTAACAAGAGACCAGGGGGCCAACTGAAATCTTGGGTTAAGAGTGCTCAGAGGAAGAAGCATGGAGAAGGACCATTTGAAGACTCCTGGGCTTGCTCTAGCTGTCCTTTGATCCCGTTGGTTTATAAGGGTGCCACTCTCCTGTGTTTCACACACAAAATAGCCATTTGCAGTTACCTTGACAGTTCATATATTGTCATGCTGCCCATTTTTCCCTTGCTGGCACAGTCGACTCCAAGGTATAAGTCGTGTTTTCACAGAGTTTTGTATGTTCAGCGCTGGTATGTGGGAATCACTCACACAGTGGTTAGCCAAGAGGAGGAGATGAAGCTCACTCCTGAATTGGAGATGGGAGTGTTGGGTTTCACCCTCTTTGACAGCCAAAAGCCAATTTAGGACTCCCTACAAAACCAAATTTGCCAGGAAAAAAAAAATGTGGGCAACTTCTTAATTCTCCTGAGCTCACTTAAGGACTGAAACCAGTGTTTGCTGAGGGATGACAACCGAAATAGGCTATGGTTTATTTGTCATTTCAGTGGGAGAAGTGAGGAAGTGGGAGAGTCTGCCCAGTTTGCACCTGTCTTGGTAAGACGCCCTAAAAGTCAGTGGGACAGTCGTCATAAACGTGTCTGGAGAGCTCATTGTGAACAAGGCAACTGGGTCAACACAGCAGCACATCTACTAAGTCCAGAGATGGACTTAAAACCTGGATCCTGAGCCTGCACTGGCTACTGGGTGCCTCCACTGTTCAGAAAGAGACATGGTGGCAGACCGTACTCAGAGATGTGGGCCTGCATGTTGCCTATTCTGGCCTTTTGTCCTCAATTCCCTGTCCTTGGTACAGCTGGGCCACACACTTCAGCTGGAAGTGCAGGATCCACTAACCAACACCACCAAGACGCACCATGCCAGACGTCAACCCCGTTATGCTCATAAGTCAGGCAGTACTCATCTGTACCCTGACTCAGCTGTCAGGCTGTAGGATTTTTTTTCCCAGTCCACAGTGATTCTCTCTCCCTAGGCCAGCAAGTCAACAGAACATTCAAAATGAGTCTTTGCTAAAGCTGTTTTCCCACCCCTGGAGGCTCTCCTTGGAGGTGATGAAACCCCAGTCAGAGAGTTGACACCATCAATAATGCATCACGCTTTCACCGAGAATCAGTAAAGCAAGCAACAGGGCAAAGGGCTCCATTATCCCCCACAGCTCACAAGTGGACATCGTGATGGCGCATTTATCTGCTGCTCAAATGAACACCCCATAGTAACAGTCACTATTCTGTAATTATGCAATATGGAATAGGTACACTGAATAACCCAAAGGTACCCATCCTTTGAAAGGCTGCAACACCCTCATTTCCAGAATTTCTATTCATTTTGAGTTTTAAACACTCACAATAAACTTGAGCACAGCAGAGGGGTGGGAGATAGGAACCTCAGTTTTTAGAAAGCTAAAAGGCTCAGAGACCTTGTTCAGAGTCATATGAATCAACTCAGTTCATACTTATTATTTGCTGCATGTCATACACGGTGCTAAGAACAGGGTATGTCAAAAAAAAAAGTTGATCATCTAACTGGAGAAAGAGATATATAAAAGGCCAATTATCTTGCCATAGGAAAGGAGAGGCAGGCATTAGGAACACATAAGAAGGAATGATTGCTCTCCCTGGGGAGAGAGGATAAATGGCAGATCTGGGAAGGCTGCCAGGAGGAAGTGACATTTGAGTTCGGCTTTACAGGTTTTCTTTTCTCAGAGAAAAGAAAGGGGAAATAGCATTAGGCAGTGAGAGAAAAGTATCCAGGTATGAATGCAGTGACTGTTTTCAGAGGAACATATAGGGCAGATATACACAGGCCTTATCCACTGTTCTAAGGAAACTGAATTTTTGGTATCAAATAGAAAATGAAGCAGCATCCTAAATTTCAAAGGAATAGTCTGATCATGATTAAATTATTATTATTATTATTAGTTATTATTATTATTATATTGGCAGTACTTGGGTTTGAATTCAGGGCCTTGTGCTTGCTAGGCAGGCACTCTACTACTTGAGCCACACTCCCAGCCCTTTTATCTTTAGTAACTTTTTGGTTAGGGTCTTGCATTTTTTTACTCCGGCCAGCTTGCACCACAATCCTCCTATTTACAATTGCAGAGTACCTGGGATGACTGCATGTGTCACCACACCCAGCTCATTGGTTGAAATGGGATCTTAAGAAGTTTTTGACCTGGCTGCCCTTGAGTTGTGATTCTCCTGATCTCTGCCTCCAGAGTAACCAGGATTAGAGGCCTGAGTCGTTGTGCCTGGCTCATGAGCAAATTGTGCTTCCTAACGCCAATCAAACAGTGAGGGCACGTATGGATTGGGGAGGACCAGCAAGTTGGAAGGTCAGAGGTGAAGACCTGCCTTAGGCACTAGGGGTGGGCTTCAAAGGAGAGCAGGTCTGGAGACTCTGCAGACACCTCAGGAAGGCCTCAAGAGAAGGTTTCCTAAGACTGCAAAGCAGGTAAGAGGAGGCTGATGAGAGGAGGGGGACCATTAGCTGAGGAAACACAATGGAGTGGACCTAAGGAATCCACAAGTGTACTCTGTGCTGGGGGCTACCCTGTCGTTTATTCATATCCCACACAGTCTATGTACCACAAGCTGAATCTGCTCAAGTCACCAACTTAGGGAACTGAAATGAAAGTCTTAAAGGTGTCCCTGGCCCACTAAGCTTGTGCCCTGTAGTCTCCCATGACTTACCCTGTCCTTCTCTGTGTGTAAGGAGGCCAAGGCCACAACTTTACTCCTCAATTTCTCCCTCTTGCCCAAAGGTTAGGCTATCTTTCTTGTGAAAGAATTTCTTCTCCCATCCTCCCACCCTCTCTGCTTCCCCCTCATTGCATCTCTCCTTTCCAAAGTATTCCTCTCCTCCCACTCCTCATGCACTCCCATTCACACATGGCATCTTGGTAGAAATAGCACAGGTAGGGCAAAAAGCAATGAATCAGAAGTTGGAGCAACCTGAGTTCCAAGGCTGATCTCCCCACCAGATGACCTCAGGCTCAGTGACCTCAAATAAAATGAAGATAAGAAATGAATAAGAACCTTTGTTTCTTTCACGGGATTATGGTGAGGATGAAAGGAAAGAAATAGTTTGCAAACAACCCCAGCAAAAGGCAGGAAGGAGTGTGACAACACAATTGTCTACCAGATTGTGAGTTCCTTGAGGGCAGGGACCAGGTGGTTTGGGTCTTGGGGACCTAATTATTCCTGGTACAGAGTGAGTGCTTGATTGAGACTGTTGGATTAAGAACAAGGACCGCGGTCACTTTCTCCACCATCCCAACACGTACACAGAGTCGATCTTGCCTCCCCCGACCCAAGGCAGGCAAGCCCACAATATCCTTGTTTGGAAAGTACTGCTCTCCTCCTGGCTTATTCCAAAAACAGCCCGTTCCTGGAGGAAAACCAAGCAATAGTCACGCTGCCTGGATGCCTCCGCTGGGCACGTTTCACCAAGTCTGGGTTCCACCCCCTTTAAGGAAGTTGCTGAGAGCCGAACCTCCTTCTCTGCTCCAAGGAGCCCCAGCTGGGTCTGTTCCTACCCCCGCCGCCTTTGTGCCCCGTGCACAGCGTGGTTTTTTGGGGTTTTTTTTCCACAAGAGCTCGGCCGCCTCTACTGCTGTTTTCATTGATGCCTTGAACAGAGCTGGCATGTGTGACTGCTATAAACGGCGGGGCGGGGGGGGGGGGAGGAAGGGGGAGGGGAGAAGGGAGCAGAGCAGAGCGGGAACCAAGTAAAAATAGCCTGGCGCGTCTCTCTGCCAGCTCCGGACGCCCTTAACCCTCGCCGAGGTGGAGAGCGCCGCAGCGACCTCTCCTTATCACAGGACGTGGGAGGGGTCTGCAGCCCAGATCCCACGCAGCGCCGGGGCTACCGGGAACAGAGACCAGAGAAAACTTTGTTTATAGAAAAGGAACCAGGGGGCTGGGATGATGGGGAGGCCGGGGTTGGGAGAGAAAGCGCCTTCTTCTCGCTTCCAGCGCTCCAGCCACCTGGCTGCAGGCACTGCTACGTGCCGGCTTGGCCAACACTTTGCCCCAGCGCGGCCTTGAGCCTCTGAGCTATTTTTAGAAACCTCCTCTGCGGGTGGGCGATCAGAGGGCGGCGGGGGGGGGGAGGGGAATGGGGAGGCTGGGCTCGGAGCCCTATACACCATTCTGAACGTCTGCTCTTGTGGAGTAGGGACCAGGGGGACGCAGACATGCTGGCTTTGCCCTAACTCAAGGAGATGACATTAGCTACTGAACGGCCCGCTGCCTTCAAGCCCCAGAGCGTGTTTCTTTCAAAATCCACAGTTGCCAGGTGCATGCTTGCTTCTCGTCTCTCAGGGAATAGGGATTTTTTTTTTTTTTTTTTTAGCTTTGCAGCCTACGCTGTGGGGCGGGGGTTAGCTGCAGAGTTATGACCTCGAGGAAAGAAGGTCAGGAGGGGTCTCTGCACCCCCTTTTTTTTTTTTTTTTTTGCATTCCGGCAAGACAGAGGGACAATCTCCGCGCCACACCCCCTCCCCGCCCCACGCTGCATATGGGTAACCATATGTGAAATGTACGGCAGCCCCACCAGACACCCGGCTATTAATAGAACCCGGGAGTTTGCTCTCTGTGTCTTTTTCCTGCCACTGAATAAGGGAGGATCACACATACCCCACTCCACCCCCACCTCGGCGCACCGTTTCTCCGGGAAGGTAAGGGGGCTGCCCACATCGATCCCCTTCGTGACTACAGGTGCCCCAGAGCCTATGGAATAGTCCAGTTGTAATGACAGCGGGGTCAGAGCGAAAAGAAGGAACACAGTCCTGGGACGCAAAGCCCAACAGTGCTGTCTGCAAGCTCAAGGCCAATTCGATAATAGAGAAAGGGCAGATATTGGGCTGCCGGAGGTAGGGGCAAGAGTACAATTTGCAGAGCTAGAGCGACCTCCTCAAAAACTGCTGCGGGACAAGCGGCCGCAGACCCCCACCTCGCCGCAGCCAGAAGCGCGCAGCCCCCACCGCCCGCGCAGGCTCGGTTGCGGCACGAGCGGACGCTGTCCCTGGTGCTGAAGGGGGCCGCGGTCAACGCGCCCTCCCCGGGTTTCGTGTCCCCGAGGTGGCTGTAACCCCCAGAGGGTTGCAGACCTCTCCCAAGCCCCGATCCGGGCCGGAGGGTCTGTTGGAGGTACCTAAGTACTACCAACGGGCTTGTCCCCCCCACCCCAGCACACACACATACTACGACCGGGAGCTCCCCGCGGTGCTGCGGGGACCGAGAGCTCGAGCTTGAAGGGTAAAGCCGAGACAGCGGCAGCAGAGGATCAAGGCACTGTAGGGAGCAGCCCTGGCCCCAGGACCACCCGCCCGGCTCTGCATAAAGCCAGGACCACGGATCCCTAACGGAGCTCAGAGCAGAGGGCAGGGGAGCGCGGCTGCCCAGGCTCTGGACTTGGAGGAAGGGGAAGGGAGCAGCGGGTGGTAGGGAAGGGTGATGGGTGACAGCGACTCTTGCATTTTCAAGAGGGAGGGGACCTGACACAGGCACCGTCGTCGTCTCCCCCCCCCCCAACACACACACACACACACCCCGGCAGGAGCAAGCGGGATGGAGCTGGGGAAAGTTTGGCACAGCGGCAGCGGTGGCGGCGGCGGCGGCGACAGCGGCGGCGGCGCGGTGGTCCGGGTGGGCGGCGGGGTCGCGGGAAGCCCGGCTCTCTCGCCTCCTTACCTCCGTGTTCTCGGCAGCATTCTCCGCCATTTTCCTCCTTAGGAGCAGGCAGCGGGAGGAGTGTTTCATGCCCATAAGAGCCGGCAAGGGTTTGGGGAGACCGAGATAGTAGAGAAAGAGAGAGAGCTGGTGTGGCTTTAAAAAAGAGAGAGATCCAGAGAATGGGAGAGGGGGGGAAAAAAAAAAGCCAGCCCCTGTCGTCAGCCGAGACAATCAAGCACGGTGAAATCTTTCCTGCAGTCTCCACTTTGTTTTATTTTCCTCCCTTCTCATCTGCTTCGGATTCCTTTGCACGGTTCCAAGTTCTTCTGGAGCACCCGACCCCCTCCCGGCCGCTCTCCCCCGCGCTGCGGGCTCGGCAGTTGGGAGGCAGCCCCGAAGGCTCCGCGGCGGCGGCGGCCCCTCTCCCGGCTGCTCGCGAAGTCCGGCGGGCCGGAGGCAGCCGCCAACTCTCTCAACTTCTGCCGATCGCTGGGCGAAGCCACCCGCCTTCTGCGCGTCTCTCCCAGGGGCTGAGCCGGGTGAGTGGGGGCGGGGAGGAGGTTCGGAGGAGCGGGCGGCGGCTGGGCGCCGGCCGCGCGCCCCCAGCGCCCCCGGGCCGCCCCCTCCCCAGGCTCGCGGGGTCTCTCCACCGCCCCCACTCCTGGCAAGGCGCGCAACTTGCGCGGGGACGCGGGCTGCGCGGACGCTGCAGGGCCGCTCGCGCGTGGCTCGGAGGAAATCAGGCACCCGCAAGGCTCTTGTAGGGTCTCAGCCCCGTGCGCGTCCTCCTGCCCGGTGCAAGCTCCCGGCCAGACTGGGCCACAGTTCCCTCTCCCACGCCCCACCCCAACTCGCCATCTCCCCTGCCAATTCCTGGATCCTTCCTGGGCGAATTAAGGTTTGAGGGACGAAGGGGTTAGGACTCTGGGTGTGGGGGGCGGGAGGGGTGGTCCTTAACTCCTTCAACTCTAGGGCAAAGTACGGTATCATTACTTAGCCTGTTCTCTACTCTGTCCAAGGCAAGGGACAGATGACCAGGGGGATGAAGGTGGCAGCCAGAGGTGGCTTGGGAAAGAGGGTCTGACAAAGTCAAATGCAAGAACCTGCTGTCATGCTCCCCCTACCACAGTCTAACCTGGCAGACCCCATCCCACACATTTCCCTTCTCCCTCCTCGCCCTTCCCCCACCGTCACCAGCTCTTGAAGTCCCTTTTATGGGAGAGAGGGAGGATGTCACGTACCCATTAGGATTCTCTTGATCCTTTTTTAAGGGAATATGGGCATGGGCGGCAGCAGGGGGTGTGAATTTTTATACAATGCTTTCCGTCTTCACTTTAAGAGCTTCTTTCTGTCTTACCGGCCATCTGTCAGGCAGTGGGAGATAGAACAACGTGGGGTGGGGGACTCCACTCTTCCTTGCTCCTTTGCAATAGGACAGTCAAGCCCACTCCTTAAAAGACAGCTTGCGCTTGCCAGCGTTCAGTTTTAAAAGTGAAGGACAGAGACCTCAAAGATTTGCCTTGAACACCCTGGGTCTCTTCATCTCTGTCCTTATTTAGAGAGCTCTGTTCCGAATGTCCTATTTACTTTTATCATCACCTTTGACAGCCAGGAAGTGTAAGACTGACTGTCCTCAACTAACCCCCGTCCATTGAAGAAAAGGGCTACAACCACGCTCAGCAGTAAAGATGTCTCATCTGGCCAGGTCCTGGGGCAGAGAGACATTGTCATAAGTGGAGGTGAGAAGCGAGGACCGGGGAAAGGAGAGGATTGGGAATGAGAACGATGAAACAAGACATGAGGGTTGAGATAAAGGGGTGTGTGTGTGTGTGTGTGTGTGTGTGTGTGTGTGTGTGTGTGTGTTGGAGAAAAATTCAAATGAACACCCTCCTTAACCTTTTCCTTTCTCACACAACAGACCTGGATTGGAGTTGGGAGTGAGTGAGTAGAGTCCCTGCCATCACCTTACCACCTCATCATTCCCCCATTGCATGGTGCAGAAAGTGGCTGTAAAAAATGGGGTGAATGTAAAGTGACTTTTACCTTCTTGAACCTCCTTTTCTCTAAAGCAGCTTCTTGGAGATAAAAGATTCAGAGAGACACCTGGTCCCCCACACCAAAAAAGCCTCACATACTTGTACAATCAAAGAAAATCAGAGGGGAGAAAAAAAGGATCACCCCAGGCAATTGGTCCTGTCTTCTTATTTTATAGGTAAGGATGCTGAGATCAGAGAGGCCCCCTGGTCCCCTGAGCAAGCTGAGAGAGCATCTGAGACCAGTTCCCCAGCCTCCCCCACCCCGCACTCCTTCTGCTTGTGCACCCATTCTGTGACTAACTGGGGAGGAGGGGAGCTGAAGCCAGCTCCCACCGAAATAGGCTGCTGCATGCGTGATTATGTTGCTATGAGAACCTCAGTGGGGGTGTTTCCTCCGTTCTCTGTTGAAATCTTTTGCTTTGCTTGGCTTCTCCCCAAGCACAGACACGGCTCCCCTTGGACTGGGGAGTGGAGAGGCTGAGATGAAGAGCTGTATTTTCACGGCAAGAGTTTTCTCTTCCAGTGTATCCAACCCAGAGCCAGCTTGGGGCTGTGAGTGAGGCACTTAGGCCATTGGGGTGGGTCCACGGTGACTGGAGGACTCCCCTCCCCGACCCCTGAAATGAGCCATCTTGGAGCAGAAAGGTGCTGTTCTTGCTGTGGAAATACCTAATTATAAACTGACAAGCAAAATCCTTGTTGCTATAAGAGATCAGGTTTGGGGTGACTAGTTATAAAGTTATGCAGCAGGACAGTACCTGAACACCCACCCACAAACCATCATGGTTTGTGAAACTCCATGGTGCATGGAAAATGCCTAACACATAATGTGTACTTATAGTACTATTTTGTCACCATCTCCACCATGAATGAATGAATTCTTGTGAATTTTGTATGAATCTATCAGCATATTCTTTCACCAGGTTAATTAGTGCAATCATTCCACATGGAACTTACTGGTCATCTCTGAATGTACCTAGCTCAGTGATAGACCTAGACAAGAGGTAACGGACCTCACTGGACTATTAGTGAGTTCTTAGTATCTTGAATGTTTTGAACTTTTGTAGAGCCTTTGAAAAGAGTAAAGAAGATGTGTGATGACAAAGGGTACAGTGCTCACCGGGGTATGAGTCTGATAGGTAGTTGAGACATTAGATCCTACCAGACAAGGAGTTTCTGCTGGTGTCATTTTCCTTGCACCAGAACTTTGAGACAAACTGTATTGAGTAGTACATGTAAAGTTCTTAGAACAATGCCAGTCTAATGTTTCACACACATGTGAACAGTTGGTAGGCTTTGTCTTGGCACATGGGTTGAACTTCATAGAGCACTTTTTATATGCCGTAGACTCTAGACTTACATGGGTTTTTATTGTTCAACAACTCTTTGAGGTGTATGCTGTGACCACCACATAACAGATGAGAAAAACAAAGAGAATTGTCCATGGGGTAGAGTCAAGATGGAAATCTAGATGACTGGTTCTGTAGCAGGACTCCTGAGAAGGTAGCCAGGTTCAGTGGTTCTTGCCTTGGTTACACAGTGGAATCATGTTCCTCTCCCAGGGACTATGATTTCGTAGGTCTAGGCATTAGGAGTTTTTTCGTGAATGTGATGGTACTGGGGTTTGAACTCAGGGCTTCATGCTTGCTAAACAGGCACTCTATAGCATGAGCCATACCTCTTGCCCTTTTTCCATTGGTTGTTTTAGAAGTAGGGTCTCACTTTTTGCCCTGGCTGGCCTGGACTGCCATCCTGTTTTAAGCTTCCTGCCATAGCTGGTGTGATAGGTTCATGCCACCACACCCAACTTTTTTTCGTGGAGATGGGGTCTTGCAAACTTTTTTTGCCCAGGCTGGCTTTGGAGCCATGATCCTCCTGATCTCATCCTCCCAAGTAACTAGGATTACATGTATGAGCCACTGGCCCCCAGCTAGCATTAGGATTTTTTTTAAAGACTCTAATTCTAATGGACCTTAATAATTGAGGACAATAGGATACAGATATTCAGAGATAAAAAGAACTGCAGAGGATGAAGCTACAAAAAGGAGTCTCCAAAACTACAAGGACCTCTCCAACACAGAGGTTTTTATGGAGGATCAACCCCAAGGCCTTGTGCATGCCAGGCAAGTGCTCTACCACTGAGCCATATTCTCAGACCTTGGTTTTTTGTGACAGTCTTGCTAAATAGCCCAGGATGGCCTCAAACTCCAGATCCTCTTGCTTGCCAAGGAGATGCAAGTGGGATTTCAGGGACACCACCACCTCTGGCTCTAATACAGAGCTTCTTTGGGGCCATGGAGTAGCACAAAGTTGTGTTGAGGGTTGGGCTGGCATGCAAAAGTTGGAATGAGACCCTTGCAGAGAGCTATAATTGGCAAAATTCTCCAGCATTGTAAGATGCCACAGAGGAAGTAAATTTCCTGTCACTAGTTTAGCTAAACTCATTATCTGGCAAAGATGTTGGAGAGAAGGTACAAACACTAGAAGGTTGAGCAAGGCCTATAAGGTACCATCTGTACCTTCTAGACCTCCCCAATTCTTTTTCATCTCTGAGCCCATGCTGGGACCCCAGAAGATGACTGTGTAACTGCACAACTCCAGGAGCCATCCAACGCTTCCTTTCTGCCCTCCCAAATCCAGTGACCCAGAATGAGGACATAGCTTCCCTAGCCTGAGCACTGTGCCACCTGGGAAAGGTGCAGCTCTGGCTTGCTCAGTGTGTTTGATACAATAAGGGGAGATGTTAAGATCCATCTGTAGTTTCCTCCTCCCCCTACTCACACGTGGCCAGGACTCACATATGGCCATGCCACACTGCAGTGAGTCCATGCCTCCTCAAAAATCAGGCCACAGCCATTATCCATCACCACTAATGGCAGCTAACCCAGCAGTGTTCTGAATGTCTCTGGGCCAGATGGAGCCTAGCCAAGGCTGCAGCAGACAGCTACCTGGCTAAGCTTGCAGGCAGCCCCACACCTGGGCAGTTTTCCTACATGAAAGCCTCTGCAGACCTCTTTCTCCCTAACTCAAGGCCCATTCCTTCTTAAACTCCATTCCAAAGAACAACTTGTAAGAGTGCCACTAGAGCCTGCAAAGCAATTTGAGGTTTAAAAAAAATTTTGCCACTAAAACCAGAATGTTATTTCTTCCCTGCTTTAATAATATCTGATTAAGTCAATTCATTGTGGCTTTGTGCTGCTTATGACACTATTTGGTCTGGCAATTGAATAATTTGGGGAGGCACTGATAGCTTAGTCTTTGGTATTCCATGCTCCTAAAAAAGTCTCTAAATGTGCTTGGGCTGGTGGTGTAGCTCAGTGGTAGAGTACTTTCCCAACATGTACAAGGCCTTGGGTTTAATCCCAGGACTCTAAAAAAAAACAGTCAAATACTCTTGATACCAACCATCCTCTTGGGGTGAGGTCATGTCTCAGTAGCCTGTCATGGAGTCCAAACTTCTTTGGAGAAGGGAGATGATTAGAGTAGCAGAATGTTACAAAAATATTCTAAAGTGCTGTCACAACAAAATTAGCTTTTTCTACATGGTAGAGGTTGTACACTCCTTCCTTTTTTCAAATCACTCACAAAGGTTCACTTGTTTATGGAAAATCTCTTCTGAATCCCTCAAAGCCAGCTGGCTGCCATTCAATCTAACCATTACCTGGCAATGACTTTGGGGCAAACATGTGCTAGGCATTCTGGATTAAAAAGATGAGATGAAATATCCTGCCCTCATGACATTTATCTTCCAGGAAGACTTGGTAAAATGACAAGCTCTTACATAATCAGTGTATCAATAAGACTCAGATAATATTGGGGTCCTGTGGATTGGTGCTTATAAGTTAAATATAGCTATGATCAATGGCTTATAGCCAGGAGTGGATAAGAACAGGGGGACCCTAGAGGCTATACAGCCTGCACCAGACCATGGTAGCCTCCATTTCAATATGACTGGGGACATGTTCTTTATCAGGATACCACAGGTTTTTTGTTGTTGTTGCTTTTTACGGATGAAAAGAGTTGCATCCTTGACTCTCCAAATGCACTGTGTACTGATTTTACTTGGAGCATAACAGATACCTAGTACAGGGCTGATCTCTGCTAGCCACACTTAAAAATTTTAAATGAGCTGAGGTGGATAAACAAAGCAGTGATTGATGCTGTTTCCTCTATGGACCATTTGATCACTTTGATGTCTTTCTTCTAAAATTTAAATTTTGCTAAATTTTCTTTAATTTAAAACTTCACCCAAGGTAGTGTTGACATTTTGGTATGAATTCTCCATTTCCCACTCATGCAAATAGATGTAAAGACATGTAAGTTTGTATATTACTGGAGTATGCTGTATAGAAATGGAATATCCTATATACATTATTCAGAAGCTTGCTTTATTCATTAAACAATGTACTATGAGCCTTCTTTGGGTTACTATGTATAGAGCCAAGTTATTTTTTTAAAGCTGTGAATGTCTCATTGAATGGATAAACCACACTTTTTAAAGCCAACCCCTTATTGATGGACTTTCAATTTGTTCCCAGTTTCCTGTCATTCTGAGCAATATTACAGTAAATACTCTTTTACATATCTCTTGTGAATGGGAGTTTTGATTTCCATATGCTAAGTTTCCCAAAAAATGGTTTTATTAATATTTATTTATTGCCAATTCCTTACCAAATTGAAACCTAGGACTGTAGCCCAAACACTTGAAGTCATAAACCAAACCTTCCTTCTCTTACCTGCCCCAATGACAAGGACAAAAACACCTACTACATTCAAAGCCTTGTCAGTCTATTGAGGAGGAAGACCCATGAAGTGAAAGTCACAATCCTGTTTGAAAGGTGTTTCTATACCAAGAGCCTTCTGATGGCTGAGGCCAGGCTCATGAGAGATGCTGAGGCCTGGGGTGTTTTTCACTGGAGGTCATTCCAGAGACCAGATTGCTTCCAGGTGCTGGACAACAAGGCATGAATCTGATACCACCAAAAGGTTCTGTGATCTGAAAAAATAATGAAGGTCTTTTAAAAACTGGAACCAATTTTCTTTCAAAAGATGCCCAAGGCCTGAGCAGGCACCCTGAAAGACAGCCTAGGTGGACAGCAGCCACCACTGCTGTATCCAGTGCCTAACAGAAACCCCACCACCTAGAATCCACACTCTCCACCTCCCAGAAGAACCTGTTTGACTCCCTTTTACAACAATATTTTCTATAGTCAGTTGTCCATCCAGTGTGGCCCACCTGCTATCCCACAACTCAAGGAAACCGTACCATTTAAAAGTTCCCACTTGAGTGTATCAAAGAATACTCCAAAGCTGGAGAGAGGGAGACAAGGAAGAAGGCAAGATGAAGGAGACAATTAACAGGGGCTGGGTGAAAGAGCTTTGTGGTCTTAGGCCAGTAAGTGAATTTAGGGCTCAATGGTGACCAATGATCAATGGATCCAAATGATCTAAGCAGTTTCCTTCTGGAAACTTGTCACAGGAGAGCTTATCTACCCACAAGAGTTAGAGGTTGGAGAAAGAGCATCTCATCATACCAAGAGTCAAACAGTCCTGTGTGCTAATGTTGGTTGAGTCGCTAAAGAACTGAGTGAGGATGGCAAGGTCACTTCACCTCTCTGAGCTTGTTCCTGCTCTGCAAAACAAGGCATTTGCCTGAAACAAGGTTTAGACCCTTCTGCTGTTTTATCTTATGTGGATTATGATTCTAACCATACCCCAGTCACACAAAGGCCGATCAGACATATCTCACACCAAAAGTCAACTCTGGTTGACCAAAAGAAAGGCTAAAAGGCAGAGCTCATTATCCCTCCTGAGTGTAAGAGAAATGGAAAGGAAGTCCCATTCCCAGCAAGCCAGAGGCCTGTGGATGAGGCCCCCAGTCTTGTTCATACCAATGTATACTCCAACACTGGGCTATTGTTTGGCCTTTCCAGGGATTGAAAGGAGTTTCATTCTTTTTAAAGTCACGTTTGACTATAGCAGCCTCAAAAACTATTCAACATAAATAGCTATCATTTGATTTCCCCATTGATGGTAGGGGGCAAAGTTCAATGGAGGAGCCACTGAATTTCTCAAGAGGCATGAGCCTTCTGGATCACTGACCCCGTTGGCTGTCAATGATCACATCAATGCACAAATAAAGCAAGTCAGCAGATTTGTACTTTTGGCTCATTTTATGTATCTGGGTACATACAAATAGAATTTCTACCTGTCCAATGATTCTTGACTTCAAAACATTCAAATTAGTGTGCTGCTCCAAAGTACACAATGAGGACCACAAACAGTGTTCCCCAAAGCAGCCAGCTGGTTGCTGGAGACATGCCCAGTGAGCTCTCCAATCAAGAAACAGTCCACCCTGTGGCTAATCCACCTGCAGGCAAACAAAAATCAATTATCATCCAGCAAAGCTCTCAACCAGAACTCTAAGTACAGTAGGGCTAGCAGTGCTTTAACTTATTCCACAGGAAACATGACATAATGACTAGGTGACATTTTAAAGTGACACAGCAAAAGAAGAGTGATTTCTGTTTCTTGGACTTACCAGGTATCCATTTAATTCAAATGTAGCTGTGGTTTGCAGAATCCAGCAATTGCGTCTTCTGGGACAGACTTTCATTCTGTGGCCAAGACGTTCTCATCCCCTCCCCAGGCTTCACAGGAGTAGAGGAGCCTAGAGTCATCAGAATAGGGACTGCAGGCCAAGGAGCCACCATGGGCCAGGAACTGTGCTAAGCACACCCCACACACTGCCCCACAGAGTCCTCACAGCAGCCTCGGGTGTCAGTGGCATTCTTATTCCCATAGTGTAGATCAGGGAGGGATGGCTCAGAAGGGTTAAAGAGCCTGGGTTAAAGAACCAGGTCACACACCTCAGGGGATAAGGTTAAACCCTGCTTAAACTCATTCTCCTTGAGGCCACCCATGGAAAGACACATACTTGGAGCCACACAGATCTGACTTTAAATCTGGATCTCTGGCAATTAAGTCATACTGTGACCTTGGGCACATTGCTTAACTTCTCTGAACCCCCAAATTCCCATCTACAAAAAAAGAGTAAGGGTCTGAGAAGGCTGAATGTCCAGGGATGTATGACGTGTATTATCCAGTACCAGGCTCACTGTAGTCCCCCAAAAATGAGAGCGATGACATCCATCCTACAGCTGGATATGAAGGACTTGACAAGTGTAAAAAGTACACCCCACCCCCAGAGGCCAGAGTATCTGTCAGCCCAGGAATGGCTTTAGACAGGGCAACTTCACCTAACTGGCACCTATCAACCTGTATTCCTGCTGCAGCTCTGTCTGTCACATCTGCTTAGTAACTTCTCTCTGGTTGTCACTCTGGTTGCATAACATATTTGCAGGTATGGAAGATAATGCTTTTTTGTTTTTAACTTTTGGAAAAAGTCAGCTTGTGCAGTGAACCCAAATCTGCCATCCAACTCTATCAGTCCTGATTAATGTATCCTGAGCAAATGTGGGAATTAGTCATAGGAAAGAAGGGACGCTCTACCACTGTGGCAAGTGAATGGCAGGAGGAGGAGGAGGAGAATGATATTAGAACAACTTTGCATACATGCGCATTTTTGAGCCTGCAAAGATCGTTCTGTCTTTTCCATCCTTTTTTTCTTTTTGTCTCTCTCTCTCTTGCTCACTCTTACTCTTTCTCACTCTTTCCTCTTCTTCCTTCTAACCAATCTTTCGCCATCCTTTGCAGGATAATCTATGCTACACTAAGGTTAATCAAACTAAGTATCTGAATCGTTTCTTCCTTACCCATAAACCATGGCCTGGAACTCTCAAGTCATGGTTTCTGACTGTAAGGCTCTAAGCACATCCTGCCTCTCTCTTCTATCTCATTTTATCTCACATCAGCTAAGACAAATATTAGACTCCTCCCTTCCTTCTCCTGATCAAATAGTGGACTCCCTGAAACCATCTTTGCCACTGCCCTTTCCCAGACAGAGTTTGAACAGACTTTCCAGACCTGTAGAATCTTTGGATGCGGGTGAATAAAAAGGAATGAGGTTGGACCATGAGCTGCTGGACCATTTTTGTCTGCCAGCATCCCAGGCAGGGGCCTAATGATCAAATGTCACCAGGCCACTACAGCCTGTATCACACCAAATGAAAAATTAGTCCCTCTTCTTGGCCCCTCTTTTGGCAGAGTATCCTTTACTACCCCTCTCCCCCAAAATCCTTTCCCAAGTGTTTCTAGGATCCCTTGTAGGATCTGCTCGTAGCACTCACATCCAATCTTCATTTTTGGCTCTTCTTGCTCATTGGCCAATAATCTTGAGGTTGCCTTGCTGCTACCCACATTGACGATGCCCCATGAGGATGCTGGGAATGCACCTCGGCTACTGGATGCTGCACAGGTCCCACGAGCATCAAGCACCCACTCTGAACGTCATAGTCTCATCATGTCTCTTGGAAGAATAGCTCATTCCATTTCTGGCCCTAACCCTTCTGTCAGGGTACAAACCCCAGTGTTCAGGAAACACACAAAGGGCACACCATACCCTCTACCATCTAGGTCTCTTATTCTGTCTTCCCCTCGCAGAGTAACAATACAATCTCCTCCCTTCTTCAGCCATAGACAGGGTGTGCATGCAGGTCAATTCATGGAGAGGAAGCTTCAGGATGAGGAGGGGACCATTTTTCACCAAGGTGCAATGCCTTTTTCACCAGAAAGACTGAACTGTTTGTCCTCTGACAGCACATGCGTGTGGCCAATGCTGTCTTTTCCTCTGGGTTTCCCAACACTTGCTCAGGCCTTGTGAAGGCAATTTCCTACTGATGCACCTGGGTCATTCTCTGTCTTACATATCCACTTTGACCGGTGGTAGCAGATACTGAATGTCTGTAACAGAGTAGGGACTCCTTTCTCACATCAGTCCAAAGCTATCCTCCTGTTGCAGTGAGTTTCAAAACTCCCCTGTCCTGGTTTCCTCTCTGTCCCACCACCACCACTGTTGGATATCAACATTCTCGGAGAAACAGCCCTTAGCTATCAACGGTCGGTGGTCTGCATCTCAAGAGGAAATTCTACAAGACTGCCCAACCTCCACGTAACAAAAGAATGAATCTCTAATGGTGGAAGGTCAAGCATCAGTTATAGGCTTTATGCAACCGTTATCTTGGACTGGAAGTTCACCTTGCACTCTAAAGTTATACAGATATGTAATTATAATTCTTTTGTCTGCTGATACTACTGCCTTGGCCTGTGGATTTCAAAGGATGCATAGAGCTATAGAGAAAAAAAAAGGAAATTGAGGCATCAAACTGGAAATCAGGAGACTCAAATTCTAATTCCAGTTCTGTCGTATGTCACTAAAGACCCCAAGGGTAGGAGAGTGTCAAGACAGAGATCCCTGTCTTGGGGGATCGTTTGTATTCCTGGGCTTTTGTTTCTTCTTCTGCAATGTGAGGTGCTTGGACAAGCTGAATTTGTGGGTCATATTCAATCCTTCCATTCTATTATGAATCCTGCAGCTAATATTAGGATAGAGATGCTATTCCCAGCTAGCAAGGGAAGAGCAAGCAAGGGAAGAAGGAAACAAGTGTTGAGAAAGTTTGAGCTCTAAGGGCCAGACACTCAGGTCTCAAGACTACTACCTTCAAAAATTTGTTTTCTTTAGGGAGGAAAAAGAGAAGGAAGCTTTAAATTCTACCACTTCCTCTACCTGAGGAGTTCCAGTGCTCATTGTCAGTTATAGAAATAATCTGTCTCTAAAACTCACACTCAGCCAGAATCGCAGACAGGGCCTCTCTAGCTGGAGCTTCGCAGAGAGAATCTGGGGGTTGATCCATCATCCATGCGTGTGGAAGGGGCATGTTGGGAAGATGCATCTCTGGGCTGTTACTTTTGGGTATTTGTCCCTCTCCCAGCCTCCCCCTTCACTCATGTCACCCTCCACATCACCCACCGTAGTTCCCTCTAGTTGTCCAGAGGTTTTCCAGTGGGTACACAGTACCTGAAGAACAGGTAAATTTGACACTTAGGATGCAAACATCTAAAAACTCTATAGCAGGTTCAAGAGGCAAGAGGCCTTTATTTCTGAGGAAAGATTGGCAAGAGGCCCACATGCATTTCATGGGTTGGTAGAACCTCATGCTGGTCCTTCCCCCCATGTGGTAGTGGGTCTGCAGGGGAGATGAGAAAACCTTTCTTGCCCAACAGCAGGAAATGCAGGAAAGCCTTTCCGAAGAGCCGCTACAGTCACTGCTTCTTTGTGGATAGTTTTAAAAAATTATCTGTGCAAATTCAGTCCCACCTAGAGCCAAGGGACAGAACAACATGGTCTTCGTGGCCTCCTTCTAGACTGCACAGTCTATGGTGATAATAAAAGGACTAAAAAGTTCATAAGGTTCCTTTCAACCCAAGTGACCAAGCATGGTGTCTGCTACTTCCAATCTGGAAAGCCAGGGAAGACATTAGGGAAAAGGATGCCTCGCTAAGTGAAGAGAAGATGGACCAAGGCTCTGTTCCACCAGAACCAAAGCTGTCTAGGAACTGCAGAAGCCACCAGAGGAGAACACACTCAGGCTGGGAACATTAGCCCCACTTGACTTTTCCAAACACCAGAGTAGGCAGAGGACAGAAATTTAAGGGAGAAGAATTACTTTAATAACATGAATTTTTAAAGAACTTCCAAACCCTCTTCTATGGAGAGGACTGCCAGGGGATCCAGTAGAACCTGTTGTACCCTGGCTGGGACCCTGATGGCCTGGGAGCAGCAGCATGAATCTCCTCCCACTCTCACTCCTACCCAAGAGGTTAACCAAAGCAGCACTTTGTAAATTTGCCCTGGACTTCCAGTACCTACAGCTGCCTGCAATAACCTTGCCAAGGCTGTCAGGGCCTCCTCCTGCCTGGTCTGCCAGCACCATCTAAAAGGCTGGCTGTGTTCCAAATGCCAAGCCACTGGGCAGAGTTCCCGGAGGCCCAGGCCTTACCTCCTTGTGCTCAGTTGGGCACATGCCTGTGGTTCTAAGCAATCTAAGACTGGAATTGTGCACCTTCCAGTTAGAAAAGTCACCACAGCATGTTTACTGCAAATAAGAACATCCATTCATCTGGGGAGAGGAGTGATTGCCTTAGCCTTGCCTCTGGATATTTGTTGGAATTTGGTAGCAAACATCTAGTGGAATAGTGGTAGCTATTCTTCTTTATGCACCAGAGGGAAAAATCCAGGGCCTGGAGCCAACAAGCCATGCCCATTTCACACTTTAAGACATTGAACCAATAAGGGCAGCTCTAGGCAAAGAGACCTTCTCTATGGGCTCTTTCTTCTGTGTAGCCTTTTGTCTTTTGAGAGATGACAGATCAGTAGGGGCAACCACCTTTGCCTTGCTCTCTTTAAAGCACAAGTGTGTGCAACTAGCAAAGAGAAGGTTCTTGACTCTCGCATGATTTTGGTTTTTTTTATGACCTCTATTAATTTTCTTAGTGGAAGCCAGTGGATGGTAAGCTCTCTGAAACCTTGATATCCAAAATGACTCTTTCCACTTACACATTTGAAGGATAGTTTTACTGGGTATATAATTGCAGGATCAGTGTCTTCCCCACTCCCACAGTTTTGCACATGCAGCTCCATTACCTTTTCGCACCTAGTATTGTCAGTGGAAACTCTGTTGTTACTCAGACTCTCATTCTTTTTATGTGATATTTTTCTTCTCTTTCTCTGGAAGTTTTCTTTTTTTTTTAGTGGTTTACCTTCAGTACTGCAATATATCTGGCTATCAAAATCATCCTATTTGTTACTTGGTCATACTATTTAATATTGTATTATTTGTTTTCTACTTTGTAACAAATTTTCTTCTATTTTCTATTTTTCCCCATTCTACCTGATTCTATCCTCTGAAAGTTCATGCTAATATAGCCAGGCATGTTTTCTCCATATCCCTCTGCATTATTTCCATCCTATGATCCTCTTATACCACATACTCGGAGAATTCCTGTTCTATCTTCCAATTCACCAATTTTCTCTTCAGTTATATCCACTCTGCTAGCCCCAGCCCAGCCATTAATTTTAATTTTTTTTTCATGGTACCAGGGTTTGGGCTTTGCCCTTGCTAGGCAGGCTCACTATAGCTTGAGCTATGCCTGGTTATTTTTTGTGATGATTACTTTGGTGACAGGGTCTCACTTTTTGCCCAGGCTGGCCTGGACCGTGATCCTCCTATGACCCTAATTCCACTGTCTCTGAGATGACAGTCATGCGCCACCATGCCCAGCTTTTTGTTGTTCAGATGGGGGTGTCTCACAAACTATTTTGCCTGGCCTGGCCTGGAACCACAATCTTCCCTATCTCAGCCTCCCATGTAGCTTAGGATGACAGGCATATCTCCATGCCCAGTTGTTGTTTGAGATGCGGGGGGGGGTCTCATCAACTTTTTGCCTGGGCTGGCTTTGAACTGCAATTGTTCATTATCTCAACCTCCCAAGTAGCTAGGATTATAGGTGTAAGCCACCAGCGCCCAGCTAGCTTTAAATTTTGTCATGAACAATTTAATTCCCAAGGTCTCTTTATGAATCTCACAGCTGTACTTATTTCAGAGTCCTGTTCCTTAACTTTTCCTTAGTTTGAACCTACTGAAAACAGTACTTCTCTTTTTCTCAATATTGTTTCCCATGCATTTTTGGTGATTCCTATGTGCTGTCCATTTTTGTATTGGAAAATATCTGTTTATGTGGCAATGGGGTTTTTAGGAAAGTGTTAGGTGTACGATGTGCAGGTTTTACTTCAGTCTGTCCAACGTAAGCAAAGGAGGGTGTCTGCTGTTGGTAGAGTGAAACAGTAGAGATTGTAGGAATGGAACACTTTCCCTTGGGTTGTGTGGGCTGCCTGGTGCACTGCCCTGTGACTGGAACATCCAAGGAATATGGGTCAAGTACAGAGTTATGGAAGAATCCACTTGCCTGTCTGACCTTCCTGGTAACCAAAACCACTGGCTCCATCATGGTCTCTGGGATTCCTTCTGACCCACATCTGTCACAGGCCCAGGACACATTTTTCAAAGGTCTTTCTACGGGGGCATCATACAGGGATTCCTCACAATTTCAATGCATCAAAGCAGCCTTTAATTTCTAACACTTTATTTTTTAAAAAGTATATATTCTGTCATTCATAGGAATGACAGAATTATATGAAGGGAGAAATTGCCACTTTTGTTTAATCTCTCATTTTGAGCCAAGGACATGGTATGTTCTCAATAAATAGTTGTTGGATGAATGGGTGGATTCTAATGTCTTCTTGTGACTTTTATTTTAAAATATTCCAAGTTTGAAAAATAATTGTAGCATCATTAACATAGCAACAGCCCTCCCCCCGCCCCGACAAACACACACATGCACCCCTTGCCATTTAAGCGAATACAGGAACTTGCTGGGATCTTAAACCCCAAGTGAGTAGCATTTCCTTGTTCCTCTCTATCATTCTAGATTTCTCAAGAATTGATAAACTGGAAAAGGACCTTAATGTTTTGATTAATAACAGATGACCACACAAGCGAACCACTGTTAGTGGCTCCTGATTTCACATCCAACTTTGTAATTCTTCCAAAGTATTAGTAAGTTTTGCATTCTGGGGACAGGCTGGCCTTTGGCAGCACATAAAGGAGATGAAACCAATCTTCATCCACCTTTGACGTACATTTAACTCAGTGGTGCTGTCTCATTTTAGGACTTCTGAGTGAAAGACCAGGTACAAGTTTTTCTCGTGCCATTCACCCTCATCGCCCAGGAAGCAGTCAGAGCCAGAAAATGCACCATGGTTTCCTGCAGAATGCAGGAGGCCCCCGAGGGGCCCCAGTCATAAGTTATAAGGATTCCTGGCATGGGCTGGAGGGATGGGGATATGGTATCACTTATAGCCCCATGAAGATATATATTCATATCTCATGAAGATGCTGCCTGTTCCATAGGAGAGTTCAGTCCACCTCTTTCTTAATTATTTGACTCGTTCCTCTCTCAACTCACGTAGACTAGACCCTTGTCCCATCCCTGAGATCCACTTAAGTTTCATTTCGATAAAACCTTTTCTGGGGCCTCCCAGACCATGGGAATCTTTCTCTTCTTTATGCTCTTACAACATTATAGACACTGCCACTCACGTTAATACCACATCTTATAGAGAATATTGTTCTACCTTACCCAAAAGTTATGTCCACCTGCTCTGACTGTACAGAACACAACTTAAGAGAAAGGAAAACATCCCCAAGAAAGGTTAGAAGCCTGCTTGCCACATTACCCATGCAACGCTCACCTACCAGCTCATTAACCTGGAAATGGATATAAAGTTAAATTTGCTCACTAAAACAAAAGCAGTTCTCATTCCTCCAATACAATCTTCAGTTCTTAAGGGTCACGGCTCATTAGCATATGACAGCAGTCAGACCCTTGTACAATGAGAAATGACTGCCCACTGCTTAAGAGGACCAGTTGAGGAGCATTCAAGGAAAGGGTGAGTTAGGACCAAACCATCAAAAAGAGATGAAATTTTGTCCTGCAAATCCTGTTTTCTAAGGTAAAGCAGGTTATCTTTTTAAAGGTCTCTATCACAAGTGTTCAAATGTTTCAGAACTTGAAGGCAATAGGAATGTCCAGTGCAGGAAAACCCAGGCATAGAGGCCACCCCATGTCTAAATCAAGGTAAATAAAAATCAGTCACCTCCCATTTCATGCTGCTTTGTCACTCATGGTCAGGCCTGTCTCAACTGTAAGATCCAGAGGACAGAGCTATGCCTTCTATTTCATTTCTCTCTCAATACCCAGCCAAGTGCTGAGCACATAGAAGGTTCTCATACATACTAGTTAAATAAATGAATGAATGAATGAGTGAACGAATGAGCACATCTCAGTTCTGATCCCTTCCTCTAACTTTTGCAGTGGGTCCTTTGCCCTTTCATTATTCTACAGCAAGATCAGGAAATGGATTTCCAAAATGAATTTTTTTAATTAAGAAGTTTTAAGACCATCAATCTGATGACCCCAAAGTCCTCATAACCACCCCCTCCTCTTCAGCCCCCTCCTCACTTCCAGCATGACCATAAGGGAAATTAGTTCTCATAGTCAATCACATTCCAGGTGGTTCCTGAACAAAACCATGGTGACTTTCAACTGCTAGCCAAGGTCTCCCAGACCAGGGCTTCCTTGGGGTCCCAGCTTCTACAGGGCCCTGTCCTTTCATCATCCCATCCATGACAGCCCAGTCCTTGTTTAGCTCACAGTCCTGTTGCATGCCTAGATGTTTACATCCAGAGAAGGAGAAGGAATGTGCAGGGTTGCTGTCAGTCTCCTGGGATGAGCAGACCCTCAGTTGATTGCTGTGCCATTTTATAGCCCAGCCCAAAAAAGGAGTCTGCCTAAGAAGACCTTTTTGCAAGGAGTCATACAATCTGCCCTGTCTTGTAACCTCCCAGCACAGCCTTAAGCAAAATTCCCATCTCAAGAGAGACGGGAGAGAAAACAGCTGTGTGCTAATGAGACAGGTTCAAGGTGCTTATGAAAGGCCTGGAGCACCCATGGCTCTCCAACCTAAGTGCAGACCTACTCGCAAACACTTCCCTGGTTCACTGTTTATGGTTCTGCCACCAGACAGACCTCATTCAAGCAGAGAATCAGAGTCCTTGAAAGAAATGGTCTGCCTAGGAGCAGCTGGCTCAACCTCCACCCCCACCCCCATCACCCAACAGGTCCACAGGTCTGTCTGGCACCTTACAAAGAGAAGAACCTGCTCATCCTTTCTGAAGACCTCGAGAGGAAAGGCTCCTCCAGGTTCCCTAACTCCCAGACACCCAACTACCTCAGCAAGAAGTGGTGCCAGCATGCATCTAACTTAAGAAGAGTCTTAGAGCTGAAATTCCCTCAAACTGTGTGCTTCCCAGTTGGTCTTGGACATATATGTGGGTCTCCACCCTGGAAACTCACTGTGTTGGGAAGGAAGATAAAGTGATTTCTATTAAAGCTAGCCTTAGGCCCAGTTACCCAAAAGAGGGCTTCCCTCTAGATCCTAAACACTGTGGTGCATTCAGCCAAAGCTCTGGTATTGGAGAGACGTGTCTAAAAAGGGAAGTCGAGACACAAAATTCATGACTTCCATCCTCATCCCCCACACACCTCACTCCCACAGGACTGGGAAGAGAGTGAGCGTAACGAACAAGAGTGTTCTGGGGACACCAAGCCAGGGGCCTGCCCCTCCCTCAATGAAAGCCAGTATCCCAGACCCTTGCTGTTCATGACTGGAATGGAGGCAGCCTTGCCTTCCCAGGGTGGCCAGAGGGCACACCTCCCTTACCTGAGCTCTTGCAGAATATCAACAAGATTGCTTTCTGTCTGCACTTCTGCTACAGACCCATGGCAGCAAAAAACTTGGTACCACCTAGCAATCCAGGATACGTAAGATATCCTACATATCTTATAGGTATAGATGTAAGCATCCTACAGGGCTGGCAAGCAGGCTCTACCCAGGGATCCTTCCAACAGAACAGACAGGTGCACTTGCCAGAAACTCTCAGACCCACCCAAAAACTGATTTGAAAACAAACTCTAGATCCAATATGGCGGCAAAGGTCAGTCCTTGCCTACAGTTCCTGGAGCAATTGTCACAATCCTCCCAGCCAGCCAGAATAAGATACTGTACATCTCTGGGATTTTGCACCTCCTCTCCCAAATATTCTTCTTCCTACCCTCAATCCTCCCCTTCTGTCTTGAAAACCACCCCTCCACCCCTCCCAACCCCCTTGGACCTCTGAGCCAGCCCAAGACCCTCCATAGCTGCTGGGATGATTGGAACAACAGTAAGATGAGGACATACTGTCTTCATGTTAGAGCACCCTTCTCGCAGGAGCCAGTCAGGCAGTCAGTGATACATAGGTGGTGAGAGTCACCTGTCCAACTTCTCTTGGCAGGTCAGCATGCTGGTGGGGGCCCTGCCCTCAGTAAGTTTACAATCTGATAATGGACTAACAGCCTGTGTTCCTAAGAGAAGCAGAAAAATAAACCAAAACAATGGGAGCAAGAGGCCGAATGCCACCGGGAGAGAATACCACGTTCATGTTGGCTCATTGCCAAGTGTCTATGACAGCCTGGCATGTCTGAGGGGCTATGCCAGGTCCTCGGGATATAAAGGTAAATAAGACATGACCCCTACTCTTTAGATGCCTTGAAAGGCAATTGTGAGGCAGTGAAGCAGGGTCAGTGGGGAGCAGGACAGCTAGGCTTGCTGTGCTGACAAGAAACCCCCAGCAAGTGACTGCTGGTGAGAACCTTAAGCAAGGAGGAGGCATAGGTCCAGAAAAAAAGAGAAAGGTGCCAGAATGGGCACGGGCCTGGGAGCTGCAGACAGTGTAAACTGGTGGAGATTAGGAAGTGTGTCAGCTCCTGGGGATGGACCAGCCCCTCAGAACAGTGGGAGCAGAGGGTATTGGGGCAAGAAGCTGCTGGGAAGAGACAGTGGGGAACAGGCTGGGAGCAGAAACTCACTGTGTGCCTACAGCAAGCGAGGCCCAGTGCTAAAGACAAAAAGGCATACAGAAGAACAAAGTGACATGTACATGACTTCATTACATGCTCCTTGCACTCAGGGAGGCAGGCATATTATCTTCATTATCTATGTGAGAACACAGAGGCTCATAGAGGTTAAGTAACTTCCCCAGAGACACACAGCACTAAACGCTTTCTGCTTGTGAACCCAGCTTTCTCTGAGCCTCTTGTCCTTGCTGAGGATCACCATGTGACAAGAAGGGCCTTGGAACCCTGCTAAGGAGTTTGTACTTTATCCTGAAGGCATCCAGGAGACACCTGGAGACTTTCTAAGCAGGACAAAGGAACAAGCAAATCTGCATTCTTGATGTTCATCTGGCTGCTGCATGGGAAGTGGACAGGCTGAGGCAGGGAGAGGGAGTAGCCATTTGATGCAAGGGACTCAAGATGTCTAGAGCAAGGTAACAGCAGACATCAAGGTTGAACTCCAGAGGCAGGAAGAAGGGAAAATCAATGGGACAGTTTGGTGTGGGCAGAAAAGGAGAAGGAACCACCAAAGACAAGGAAGAGAAGCTGAGAAAGTTCCAAGATGGCCTGAGTCACAGCCAGGCCTCATATGCTGGTGGACTTGGCCACTGAGATGGACAAAAATATTTACTGAGGTGGAGGTGAGGGAACAGTTTCATGGCAGATTAGCCAAGAGAAGCTTCCCATTGGCAGAAGACTATACGGAGCTGACTCCTAGGAATGCCAGCAAGGCTTCGGTTCCCTCAGGAAGACATCACAATAGGAGCTGAACCCTAGAAAAGTCAGTCCACCCTGGGCAGGGGGGAGATAGGGTGGATTGGGAACTGCAGTGCCTAGTACCTCGGACCCTGCAAACCTCCTGTCTTTCAGTGAAGTGGACAGAGGAAGAGGACATTAGGAAAGGGCTGTCTGAAGAAACAAACCAGAGAAGTAGAAGGAAGTCAGGAGATAGAACTATCAGGGAAGTCGAGGCAGGAGAGCATTTCAGGGGTGCAGCAAGCAATGGCCTCCCTCTGAGGGAGTCTTCTGGGTTTGTAAGATCTGAGCAGTAGAGTCCATTGGGCTTGTGATCGGGAAGTCAGACGTGCTTCAGCACAAGGCGTTGACAGAATGGTCCTGCATCGTGAGGATTAGGTGAAGAGGACAGGAGGCCACAGAGGCAATACGTACAGATAATCTTTCCAACAACTTTGACTGTAAAGAGAGGGAGGGGCAGGGCCATAGTCTCATACAGACATGGAGAACTGAGAGAAGGTTTATTGGCAATTGCTAGTCACAGGACCAGATGAGGAAAAGATTTAAGATTGGAGGACAGGGCAGTAGGTGGACTATACTGTCGAAAGTATCACCTTTACTCAAAGACCTGCTTAGCGTGTCATGGGAGGATGCATTGCCAGGAGAAGGGAAAAGGGGAGCAGCAAGCGAGGAAACTCTTTCTCCATAAGGACCTTGACTTTGACCTTGGAGCAGAGGGTGAGGTTGTTGGGAGCTGGGGTCAGAGGGGCAAGTTGGTAGGAAGCGGGCTGAGGAGAGTGGTGAGATTTGTACTAGCTATTGTGAGGAGCACGGAGCTGCCAGACACCATAGAAGGACTTTTGGTCCCTCTATGCAAAACTGAGGACTAAACGAAGATGGGGATCCCGTGCTGGCCAAAGTCCTCCAAGCTGTGTGAACTTCAACAGCTCTCAGCCACCCCGAGCGGGAGCAGAGAAGGATTGGAGCTAGAGAGTCAAGGTTAGGTCTTCCATGACCATTGACTTGGGTTGAGATACTGCAGAAGTAGTGACATGGACCAAAGGGAAGCAAGCCATGATCCCAGGGGCCCTGCTGGAGTCTTGGGAGGAAATGCAAAAATGAAGCCCTTGACATTGGATGAGGACTTGAGGTAGCAAGGCAGAGAGGACTGTGAGGATAAGAAATTGAGATTGAAGAGATCTTGGCATACCTGCCTCAAGAAGGGGAAGAGGGTGATTTACAGGAGTGTGGGAAAGACACCTGTCTTTCTCCTGCCTAACACTTCCTTGCCCCCAGCACACCACAGACACACACTGGAGAGCTTGCTCACACATGGGACTCCAGAGCTGCATCTTTAAGTCAAGGGAGGCCTAGACCACCAAGACCTCACTCTTGGCCTAAAACCAGTGGCCCAGCATGCTCCCAACTCCCCATCGCCAACCCCCACCTGTACTGCTGGGGCATCCTGCTCTTCAATCCTGCTGGCTCTTGGGTTTTGCCCCCAAATCCACAGACTCTGACACTGACAACAAGCCTCTATACCCATAGATTTTGGTGCCTCTCATGAGGGATGCTGGTCTCATCTAGTTCTTCCCCGAAGCCTGACTCCTGGAACACAGCCCCCCACCCACCCACACGCCAGACTCCTCAGCCCTCACCCCAGTTGTTCTCCTGGTTCTGTCTGGGCACTGCAGCCCTTCAAAGTCCCTGAGGGATGGGACTTCCTTCTCCACAACCACAGGCAAGCCATACAGTTTCCACCATGCCTATCCATGCACGTCTGCTCCTTCTCTCCTACCCACTGGTGCTGTCCTGATAATTACGGCTCTCACCTTTGTCAGGCCCCATACTGGGAAACACATAAGTCACTTTGGGCTTCCAAAGGACTTTAAAGTTAGCCTTACCCTCACTTACAGTTGAGGAAAGAGAGGCTCAGAGAAGTTAAGTAACCTGTCCCCATGCCACAACAGTTTGCAAGTAGCAGACTCAGGATTTCAAGCCAGGGCTGTCTTCTACGAAAGCCAGGCACCTGGGCCCTCCCTCTCTTTGAAGGACTGATGACAAATTCATGTGGTCATTCATTCATTCATCTGCGCATTCATTCATTCATCAAATGTGTGTACAAGGCTCCAAACATTACCTCAAAATTTCGAACTGTTGCGTACGTGTATCGTAAGAGGGAAACAGTTCAGATGAGCTATGGTGCCAGACAGATAGGGGCACGGTCTTACAGTAATCTATGACCGGAAAGAATTCCACAAACCTTTCCAGTTTCCTTTTCCTTTTCTCATTGAGAGAGAGAGAGAGAGAGAGAGAGAGAGAGAACACCTGGGAATGAGGTGGCTCCTTCCAGCCCCACGACCCACTGAGGAACATTACCTATAGGCAGTCTCTCTCCCACGCACACTGTGGAGGTCTCAGGGTGCCTTCATGTGCCCCACACAGATTTTGGCACCCCTGGTGGTGTTGAAACATAAACACTCTCCAGAGTGCTTCCCATAGCTTTTATTGCTGGGACAAAAATTGGGGTGGGCCAAGTCTCAGGAGACTCAAGCAGAAGGGGCGAAGAAGCAGAGCTGCCTTGGATTGGGGGAGGGCAGCGGGGTCAGATGAAGGAGGGGAAGCCAGGCTAGTTGGGAAATAGAGGGACCCCTCTTACTGTGGAGCCCAGCACACAACCAGCCCTCAGGCCACTGCAGAGCCAGGGTCTTGCTCTGGGCTCTGGAAGTCAACCTGCCCTCAGTGTTGATAGCACCCTAGGGTTTGAAGGGCTCCGAATTTCTAAATACATCCTTGCAATGTACTCCCCGCCTTGAGTTCAGGGTACCCCACTACAAGGGTCTCTGTGCCCCAAAGAACATGAGCAGTGCATGGGTTCTTTAAGCCTGTCAGTAGGGCTTTGCAAACAGATGACAGTGGGATCCTGGTGTGGGGTCTTGACTTGATCATGGTCTCCCAGAACTCAGGACAAGCGGTCCAGTGAGCAAACATGGCATCATAAAAAGTCCTTCCCTGGAAGCAGGAGTCATCCCTCTAGGTGTACCTTTTTCAACAACAATTTTGAATTTACATCTTTAACACTACCAACATGTTTATTTTTAAACAAAACCTCTGTGTCCCAAAACCTGTGTCAAATGGGAATCCAGGGTCCCTTGAAATAGCTCGAGTTTCCCTGGCCCTTCTCCTGGATTGTAGGGACACAGATGGAACTTTGGGAAGAGGATGACTTATGTGTACGCAAAGTCCTACAGGGGCCAGAGATCCTGCAGGGTCTTTCTGCACCCCTAGCTCATCAGGAGTTCTGTTTCCAGAAACACTTCTCTTGGGTTGGGAAAGGGGGCAGGGCTACACGTGCCTCCCCTCGGCTGCCCTTCCTCCCACCTTAGCTCAGCAACGTTCTCAGCTGTCTGAGTGAGCACCACAGTGAGTCTTTTGGAAAAATAACCAAAGTTCACACAAGCCAAGCGTTGGCATGAGCTCCCAGATGCCCCTGAGACTGGAGGGTTTAATCACTGGGACTCCGCCATTCTGGGGTGGTGGGGAGCCCATGGGGACATTCCCACTGATAAACCAGCGTCTCACTCCCTGGCTTCTCTGGGCAATCAGCCATAGCACATATACTGCCTTTCTACCTCACTGAAACCTAGCACTTGAGGTTTTTCTATTTCTTTCAGAGCCTGGTGATTTGGAAATAATTCTCTTTTACATTTTTTTTTTCCTTACGACCCACTCCTCTGCTTTCTTATGTGCTTTGAAAATAATGCCTCCCTGCTGAGTTGTTTGGGGTCATTATTAGAAGCACCCGTCTTGTTGGGGAGTGGAGCTCTCCCAGAGTGCAGGGATTGTGTCTTAGTCACCTTTATATTCAGCACCTGGGCCACATGGCTACCGCAGGACAGTGGGGCGTGGGGACTTGAGCCAAAGAAGCCTACCGTGGTTCTGGAATGGGAGGTGGATAGAGCGGCTCTGAAGGGCTTGGCTTTAGGAGGGAGCTGCCTTTTGCTGATTTCTCAGTCCCCCTACATGCTACTGAGTGTTCAACTTGCTAGATTTTGGAGACTTAAAAAAAAAACCTCATTTTTATAAAGATATAATTCACATAATAGTCACCCTTTTAAAAGCAGTTTTTAGATATTTACAAAGTCCTGCAACCATCACTACAATTTAATTCCAAGCAAATTTTCATTACCATCCATGCCCATTGTCCACCAAAGACCTATGGGTTGAAGACTTGGTCCCCAGCCCTGTGGCACTACTGGGACCTTTAGGAGGTGAAGCCTAGTGGGAGAAGTTGGGTCAGTGGAAGTGTGCTCTTGTCAGGATATTGGAACCCTGACCCTTCCTCTCTTTGCTTCCCAACTTCCATGAGGTGAGCAGGTATGCACCATGGGCTCCTTGCCATGATGTTGTGTCTTACCCCAGGCCCAACCATGCCTCTGAAACTATGAACCAAAATAAGCCTCTCCTCCTTGTAAGTTGATTACCTTGGGTATTTTGTCACAGTGACGGAAGCTGACTCACACATCTGTTCCTTGTCATCGCTTCCCGGCCTCCTCCCTCCCCTACAGTCCCTGGCAAGTGCTAATGTATTTTCTGTCGCTCTGGATTTGCCCTATCCTGCACTTTTTCATAGAAATGGAATCATACACTATGCAACCCTCTGTGTCTGGCTCCTGTCATTCAATATAATGTCTTCAAGGTCCCCATCCATAGTGTCATGAATCATACTGGATGCTACACTTCCTGTCCTGCTCCCATTTTTTCCACCACCTTCCTTCAGTGCTCTGTGACCATGATAACCAAACTTGCTAGAAATGCATGCAAAATGGCACAGACAGATCATGTGTAAAACTGGAGTTCTTTTTTTAAAAAAAGAGGAGGGAACATTTGGGGGACTCTCACTTCAGATACTCTGAAATGTTGTCTGCTTGTTTTATGGGGTTTTTTGGGGGGAGGGTTGGTTTTTGGTGGTTTTTTTTTTTGGTTTTTTTTTTTTTGTGGTGCTGGTGATGGAACTTGAGGTGCTGGGCAAGTGCTCTACCACTGAGCTACATTCTCAGCCCTGCTCATTGGCTTTTAATTTCTTGGCTCTTTTCTCAATGGCTAAGGTTTCTGGATAGATGGCTCCCAAACAAGAAAGGCATCAATCTAAGAACCATTTGCTTACTCCTTTGTGTGCATATTTTCACAAACCCATTCAGAACCTTCCCCTGTTTTGAGTTTCCCATCGGTACTCAAGAACTGGAAGTATCACCCAGGATCTGGCCTGTTGCACAAAACTAGTCCTCTGTGCTCCCTTGGTCACTGACCCAAAAGTTCTGTTGGGCACAGACAAACTCATAGGACACCGACATCAAAGACAGTCACTCTGTCACCACAAAATAAGATCATAATTTATCTAAGCACAGACAAAAACAGTCACTGTGCAAATCACAAAAAACTATCAAACATCTCTCTATCATGGCTGATACAAAAAACTGTTACTTCTTCAACCACTGCAATGTTAGCCTTGCTCTGCCTTTGATTTTGAGAGAAGGGTTCCTAAGACACATGACTGTAGCAGTCTCCCAGGTTACGGGCACTATTCCCCACTTCTTGACCCCCTCCGACTCTCCAGACACAAGCCCAAGTCTAAAGTTCTTTACTGGTGAACTCGCAACAAGTCAATATGCTCAGAGTGGTTTTTAATTAGAGAGCGTTGGTAGAAACAGGGGTCACACTGAGAGTCACCCCAAATCCTTTGCCTCCTTGAGCCAAGAGGCCCTCACCCGGTGACAGGGCACACATTTGAAAGCCTTGCGTCTCACCTGTGTGAGGCACTGTAACTGGAAGGTAAGTGTGGAATGAATTGAGCTTCAATCTTCATTTTTTCCTTGCAGTTCTTTGGTTACAGGTCTATTGATTTATTTTAGTGGTACTAGGGTTTTGAACTCAGGGCCTCGCACTTGCTAGGAAAGCACTCTACTACTTGAGCCACACCTCCCGCCCTTGAAGGGTTATTTTTGTTGAAGAGATGCTGTGGCACTTTCTTAGTGGTGTGATCAGATGTATATTGCTGCCCAGCGTTTTAGTGATCACTGCTATGTTTATCTGCTTGTCTGATGTTTTAGGTACCAGTTCTATGTGGGAAAGCCAACCAGCAGAGCACAGACCTAGGCCCAAGAACACCTTTGATCTGGTCTCGGGGACTACCGAGCTCAGGAAATCCCCTCCCACAGCATGTTTTAGGACATCATTTCAAAATCATACATATAGAGGCTTCTTCCTAAGTCTTAACTTCCCTGTAGCTTTCTTTTTCTTAAAAGTTCCATCTGCCTGGAATCAGGAAGTGGTTTGATTGACCACTGATAATGGATAATCCACCTGTAACTTTGGCCAAGCTCCCGGGACACAAAGTCTCCTTCCACACTGCTGAGGTTTTCGTGGGGCCTTTTGCATCCAAAGCACTATTTTTGCTGGCCCGGCACCTGCTGCTATCAGGTTTCCTCAATGTCATGTAAACTCATGTCATTTCCCTGACACAATTTCTTCAGCGACAATCAGGAAGCACGAGGGCTACCATGGGGACAGGAACCAAGATTGTTCATTAGAAAGGCACCATACGGCAAAGAGCGAAGGCACCTCTGTGAAGACCTAGCTTACCTTGTCTAAAGAAGAAATCATCTTCCTTAAACTGGGACACAATGCCCTTTCCTTTGCTTCATTTTTCAGGGATTCATAAGTGCTGCCTTTCTATCACACAGCTTGATAAAAACCAGCAAGGGCCTCGGCAATTGTCTACTACAGTAGAAATGTCACTAGCGTTTGAGTGCCTATGTCAAAATTTGTTTTCTCTACTCAACTGTTCTTACCTATCCTTGAAAAAAGCCTAAATAGAGTAATAATTTCTTACTTATTGGGAAGCAGCTTCCCCATGATTTTTTGTCTCTATCCCTCTATTTTTTTCCTCTCTTGAGAAATGGCTGGGATAATTTATCGAAAGCAACATTGTGTGTGCATTTCTGAGATATCTAGAGTCCAGATAAATAGTCAAAAATGTCTGGAAAGGGGGTTTTCAACTGTATTCTTCTTTGTGGACATAGCCTTCTTAAGTCTCTTTGTGAGACTAAGAAAAGGTGTCAGCCCCAGAATGAAAAGTTTTGGACTTAAGTCCAATTTACCCAAGACAAACAATGTTGGCACAATATTGTACTTTGAACCAGACCATGAATAAAGTTCTCATGCTTTAAACGTCCCAAGTCTGGGGACTTGAGTGCACTATTTCCATTACTTGCTCAGAAGTCATATATAAATATAAAACAGTTTTCCACTAAGTGGAATAGTCATAATAGTGACTCATTTGGAGGGCATTCGTTCAAAGGGCGTTGAGATTTTGGCTCACATCGCATCATCCATTGCCTGCTTTGATATCCTGTTTTGTCAATGTAATCTCACTTTCTTTCACCCCAATAGATTTACTCCCTGTGGTCTTCTGCTACTTAAAAAAAAAAAAAAAAAACACCTCTCATGTATTTGGGTTTTTTTCCCACCTTGGCTACTTCTCTGAATTGAACAAAATTTAATCACTCTTCTTTAATCACTTGAGAAGGTAGATTTCCTTCTACAGTTCCCTTCTGGTTCCTGAGTTTCACTTGCATAATTCATTCCAAACTTGAGCCTTACAAATTGGACCTTAACCCCACATCAACGAGATGCTTCTGCTAAGGTCAGTGCAGCCCAGCAGCCAAACCCAGCCCCATCAGCAACAGGAATTAACACAGGGAGGCTCTCCTGCTACGGTAGCCAGCCTGCCCTTCCTCTGCACAGACTGTTAATTCTACTTAAGGAAGCTGCTCACCTTGATAGGCAAAAACATTGGCTCATTCTTCTTGAGCCAAATGCTGCTCATTCTCCCCATCTGGGCTATGCCCCTACTGGTGTGGTTACCTCTGATGTCCATATCAGGTTAAAACACAACTGCCAAACACTAACTTACTAACCCCCAGTGTGTTGGGAGTAAGTGTTACTGGCAGATGCTTCAAATAACTGCCCCTCTATTGGGTCCAGTGTCCCTGGAGAGAATACTTTTAGACACCTTCAGGAAAGGCCACACAGGGGACTTGGGAGAATCGATCCTTGGAGTTACAATTCCCAAGGTAGTTGTTAATACAAGACAAAAAAATTTATCTCCGATCTAACTGAATAAATGACAGTTTCAACTTTGTTAGCCAGAGTTGGCTACTTGTGGATAATCACACAGCCCTTAATTTCTCATTAGGTTCTCAAAGAAGAAATTTATGTTACAGCAAACACTTGCTGTTCCCATGTCAATATTACAGGGCATGTATGTGCCTGGCTCCCCCACCCAAAGCAGACCCAGATGGTTTCTGAGAAATGCTTTATTCTCTTGAGTTTATAATCCAGCTTCCCTTGGCTTTGAGGGACTAATCCCTTTGCTAATAATGGCCTGTGTTGCAATTAGTTGATAGGAGCTGTTCAGAGTCTTTAATGCTACTGTGTAGACTCTGTCAAGCCAGAGAAGTCAACAACTCACTCTACAACAAAAGAGCAGCAAGGGATTGACCCTAGAGCCCCAGCACACCCTATGTTCTCTGGACACCCTCCTGATCTTCAGCAGCAAAATTTACCAGTGGTCAAGAGCTGGGTGCCAAAAACCAATGTCCCACAGTTTGTCTTTGTCTCTGTTGTCTTTGGCTGGAAGGCATTGATTTTTTTATTTTCTATTTTTTTAGAAAAAAAAGCAAAGCGAGGCTCAGGGAGGTCACGTGACTTGCCCTAGTTCACAGCAAGGCTGGGACTTGAACTCAGACCATAGCTCTGGTCAGAGTTCTGAGCAAAAGGTCATTTCGTAGTGTTGTTTCAGTATCAGTGGAAGGAAAGACAAACTTGGGAGCCACCAGACCTACTGTTCCAGACCTACCAGCAGTCTCGCTCAGGTCCATAAGCCCACAGAATGCCAGACAGCTTGAGGCGACTTTACACCCCATCAGTCTAACCTCTCAGTTTACAGATAAGAAAGACGCAGGCCCAGAGAAGAAAAGTGACTTGTTCAAGGTCACACAGCAAATTAGTGGCAATATCCAGACTTTGACCCAGATTGCCAAAACAAGATGCACACCAGCTTCTGCTCCTCCCCAATGGCAGGGGCGTTCTCTGCATGTTTCTAGAGTATTGGAGTCGTTTCTGCCTCACTGTCCTTCTTTTTAGGAAGGACCATCTCTGCACAGGCATGGTTAGTGTGTGTCCCTTTCAGCGTTGTGGGATTTCTCTTAGCGTTTGAGTTAAAAGTGTCTCTGTCTCTTAAGTGCCTGAGCCTATTTCTCAGTCACAGAGATGAATTGCAAAATAAAACTCTTTTGTGTACAAGTGCATGGTGGCCCATGCTGAATAGGGTGAGGGCAGGAAGCAGCAAATATATTAGCAGGAGAGCTAGCAAAAACTTCCATTCACTTTTAAACACTCTCGAGGCAGCCTTAAAACTACCTGTGGGATTTCGGGATCTATTAAAAGCCAGACAATCAGTTACTCCCTATGTCTTCAAACTCAAGTCGCAGACCCTTAACCCATCATTAAAGCTACCTGTGATCTGGTCTAATGCTTCCTCTAGTAGAATTGCCCACTGTTTCCTTTGTAGGCACTCAATTGACATCCAGAAGGTCAGATTTCCTAGAAATAACCATTTCTCCCTCACCCCCCAAACCTGTTATCTCTCTCTTGACAAATCACTACTCTACCCAAATGCGGACACCAGGGGTTTTTTCTCTCCTTTAAGGCAGAGCAAGACATCTTCGGTTTATTTTTGTTATCCCCACCTAGCAGAGAGCTCAGTCCACGATAGCACTGAATAAATAGCAAGTAAATGAGTGTTTGCTTGGAAAGATTGCATTTACCCTCCCCCTACTCAATGCCTGGGAAGAACCAACTACTACAGAAGAGAGAATAGGTAACGCCACGGAGAGCTCACCAACCCAACATAGACGCTCAAATGAGACACGAGCTGAAGAAAGCATGGCACCACTCTTTAGGGGGGACGTGTGCGTATGTTCCCTTAAAGAAACATACTGAAGAATAAAAAATATATCATATTAGGGGTTGAAGACAGGGTTATCAGCTTTGTGGTTTGTGTGTACTTTGTAACCAGAATTTGTGACTTGGAAAACAACGACAAAAAAAAAAATCTCTTTACCTGGGTAATTTTGCTCCCTTCCTTTATTTGTTGTGAATAGGCAAGATGCAGTTGGCATCTTTCCTGTACTAATACTGTTTGTTCCGTGTTCCTGGACAAAAATAACTTGGCACTCGTGTTGCTCTCAAAGGTTGTGAAAGGTCATTCCCCCTCCCCCTTAGACAATCTACTCATGTGTATCCAAGATCCGAATAGCCCCATACCTAACCTATTAAGAGTAAAGCAGTAGGTAGAAGCTCTAGTTATGTTCAACACGAGGCAACATCAGTGTCCAGTAACCTGGAGAATCCTAAAGATGGACGAACTCATGCATGCGATCGCTCTAGGCAAGAATGTTGAGTCAACCATCCAAGGTTTGTATGAAGACCATCTCCACTGTAAGGTGATTGTAAACTCTTTACAGGTCTTCTTCCTGGTTATTCTACCTCTTAAGCAGTAAAGAGTCCTGTGAGACAGGAGTAAATCTTTCCAGAGCACAGCTGAAAAGGCTAAATGGTTTGTCCTAGAGCACACAGCTTAGCAGGGCTAAGAGGAAATTTAAATCCAGTACTCCCTCCCCACCGCCATACTGCCATGAACCTGCACTAGAATTTTATGGAAGCCCAATCTCTTGGGGTTATGGAGAAAAAGCAACTATAACCTTCCTTGATATTTTAATCTACCTAACGATCTTCAGGCCAGAGAAAACTTCCACAGTCCAAGACAGGTGCATAAGCCTGCCTGTGTGTGCCATGAATTGGCCGTCAGTCACCTGCCGAATGCCAGCAACAATAAATTCTTCATTGTCTTTGCCATCACTCTCCCCTTCAAGGCCTGTTAAGATCTGAGCTCATCAAATCCTGAATCCAAAGACTGTTCTCTTAATTTCACTCTTTCTACACACATTTTCCTGAATTTACACTCCAAAAGGGAGTGATTCCTAAAGTTGTGTGGAATCCTCTCCATCTGCCGGCAGCTACACTACAAGGTCTCTGAGGAAAGGACTAGCCAGATCTGTCTAATAAATATATTTGACTTGACACAGTTACTACTACTTTCAACTGGAAGTCACAGAGTTTTTCAATGTTGGTTGCAGTGGGGGGCTTCCAACTCTTTCCCAGAACCTTCATTTCCCTACACACCCTCTCTTTGGCTTCCGACTGCTTCCTCCAGCAACTCTTCATAGGACCAATCCACTTGAGGCAAATGAAGTGATTCCTGAGAGGAATGAATTAACGACCCCATCTTCTTCTCTAATGCTTGGACTCCACCATATGAAGGACTTCCTACTGCAAGAAAGTAGGGAGCGGTTTGTGAAGACAGAGGAGCTCCTGTCTGGTGAGCGCTCAAGGGTTCTGTCCAATGAGCTCAGGACACCAGCCGTTGGCGGCTTCCGTTAATTCCGTTGGGACAGGCAAATGGCAAGCAGCAGTTAGAGCTGAGGATGCTGGGAAGAATTTTTAAGTGAGCACTTGGCCCTTCCATCCTGACCTAACCTAAGTGCCCAAGGAAATGGAAATACCAGGGAGAAGGGATGTTCACAAATAATGCCAAAGCCTCTTGTTAGTCTTTGGCTTCCATATCCTTCCCCCAAACTTTAGCCCAAGTGCCGAGCAGCCCAGCTAATCCAGCTCCTGCCCATTCTTCCATGGTAGAGGTTCTTGTTGGTAGAGCATTAGCTGAGAAGTGGGGAAGATAATAGGCTGTAAAATTGGCCCTAGATAAGCTATGAAACACTGTGGGAGTTAGTGGGAGCTCTCTGGCTCTGAACTATCCTTGGATTAGTGACCACATTTCCCTACTGGCTGGAAAATTAAAAAAGGTGCCAAGGAAATGCTTGTTAGATGGACAAGTAAACAGTGACATGCAGTTTTCATCTGAGCCCGAAAGCTTCCTTCACCAGCACCAAAGCCCCAGCATCCCTAGGCCACACTTGCTGGGACAGTTCCAGTCTCTCCGTCCCAGTAAAAAGTGAGCATATTGACACTATCCTGACCAGTACAGGGAATGCCCTTTCTCCCTCCTTGCTTCTCTTCCGCTTGGTGGCCCAAATCCCATCAAGGTCTGCCATCCAAGCAGCAGTATATTAGTGGCACTCTTTGCTATGGCTATTTAGAAAGTTCCTGAGAACCTGGCCTTCTCCCCCGACACTGTTGCCCCAGGAACATGGTGGTAGCAAGTGGCAAGCGTAGGCTTTGAAACCAGAAAGCCCCAAGTTTGAATTCCTGAATCCTATTACTAGCCATGAGACTTTGGGCAAATTACTTAACCTCTCTAAACCTCAATTTCCTCTATCTGTAAAATGGGGATGATATTGGGTAAAGTACCAAGCACAATCTCAGTACTCAATAAACCTTTATACCCCATCCCCCATTCTCTTCCTCCTCATAACTCCCAACTGCATCACTGCCTATGAACCAACCGGAAGGTAAAGTGATCCCCAAAACTGAGGAGTGTTGCACAGCCCAGAAGTTATTTACAAGTCTTAAGAGCAAACACCACAACTCAACGGGGTCTTTTGATAGGCACAAGTAGGAGCTGGTGATGTCCATAAGCTCATGTGAGTTCCTAGGAATGGCAGGGAGGTGTCTTCATAGAGTAACTCTTCTTGATCCCCTAAAAGAAAAGTTTTTTTTTGCTCCCAGTGTATCTCAAAAGGAATCTAGATTGCAGAGGGTTTATTGTCCAATGCAGGATGTCACTAGAGAGGTAGTGTATAACCCACTAAATATCTTGGGCCTGTGAACCAGGGTCCAGGGTAAGCCACTTTCTTGGTGTCATAGTCCCTTCATGGGTCCAAAGGACACTGAAGAACCTTCAAATTTTAAGACTTCAAATTTAAATGATTCTATGACTATGATGGTCAGAGAAGGACCATAGAAAAATAAAATTCCAAAGCTTAACCTCCTGGAAGGACAATTAAAACATTTTCGTTTGAAGTTAACTATGAAGTGGTATAGTTTGATGACAGTGTAATAGCATGAGTAGGTCAGAGGGCCTGGGAGAAGGATCCTCTCAAACTTACTCTCAGTGTCCACTGTGGCAGCAGAAAAGCTCCCATTCCTTCCTCACCCTAGTTCTGAAGATACCTCTACCATGAGAAAGGCCACTGGGCCCCTGTGCTGCACCTCACTAGCTTCACAAGTTGGAAGGAGGTAGGAGGAAGACCTCAATGTCATCTAGCACTGCTGCAGACAAAGCCAAGTTCCTCCTTCCTCTCCTCTCTTCTTTTTCAATGCTTTCCTGTACTTCTACTCCCAAACTGTCCCCTGGCTAGGTGTTAGGGGTCAGCCTCACTTAATCTACAAAAGTCTTCCTATTACTGGTACTTAAAAATTACTTTTGCTAAAAAGCTCTGACTTCTCCCATGGGCCTCCATTTTGCATCTATCTCCTTTGTTCTGAGTCATTCTCTCCTGCAATCACCTTGAATTCTCAGAACAAAAGGACTAATGGACAAACATCTTGAGACAAGACCCCCCAGGCAGCAATGACTTAAGTCACAAGGGTGCCTAATTAATCCTGAGATAATTGATCAGCCAGAAAACACAATTCGACCAAGTCTGTTTAATTATGAATACCTCTTATCCTTTGTCCCACTTCTTCTTCTTCTTTTTAAACCAAAAGCTCAGTACCCCAAAGATGGGTTAAAAGGTTCACATTCCCTCTTTTCCTAGTAGGGTTAAGTAAATATCCTCTCTGCCTGGCCTTCATTTCACTACTCATCTCTCACTGACATATAAGAGATGGCTGGACCTGACATGTTGGAACCCCCCAGAGTCAGACTAACTTTTCTCACAAATTTTTCCAAACTGTTTGCATAAATTTATAGGTAGGTAAGATTCAAGAGGCCATGATTCCAATTCCATAAGAGAAAAACACAGTGACTACACTTTCCCTCAAAGGAGGCTATGTGTGAGAAAACCACACAACAACGCCATGGCAGTCTGGGGACAGGCAGGCTCATTGTGTTAGTATGTGGTGGCTTCCTTCACCTTCCAGAAAACCCCAGCTTCTTCAATATTGCTTCAACTCATGCTTAACAGGTAGGGAAAAAAGCTACTCTAGCCATGGGGGAGACTGAGGATGTGAGAAGGGTACCCTGCTCATGTCTTTCAGTTCAATCAAATCCAGTCCAACCCAAGAGGATCATAGGAGAGCAGTAGCAAGGCAACCTAGAGTTCTCCCTGCTGTAGGAGAGCAGTAGCAAGGCAACCTAGAGTTCTGCCCTCCTAACAGTCCATGCATGGCAACTTTACCCAACCTTTGATATTTCTAGTTAGCCCAACCAGGCTCTGATTTCTAAAGTAAGGCTAACTCCACAACAGTTTGGGGAAGGAAGGTATCTAGCTTACAAATGGGAGTTGGAACAATTTCTCTGCCATCAGCTCTCAGGCCACATTAACAAATAAATTACTCTGCCCTTTCATTCAGTCTATAAATGAATAATTTAATAGAAGAAAAAAAAGCCCAATCAGAAAAGCAAATGGATGAGTACCAACCAAATAGGGCTAATCACTTTTGAAGAGAGATCCTCTGGGTAACATGGCAAAGAAAGCAGGGTTTCACTTTTCCCCCAGGAAGCTTGGGAAACCTCCCCTGGTGTATAGCCAGGAAGAGGTCAGTAACAACAGCACCTGGAAAGGGAGCAGCCATCCCTTGACTCGAGAAGGGGATCAGTAAAGGGAGACCCACTGCCTGGGAAAAACCACAAGGAACACCCAAGCAGCCTACAGCAGACCTTGAGTTTGCCAAACAAGGGGAAATTCCCATTTCATTCAGAAAGGTCAGGGTGATTCCCTGAGCTGAATGCAAATGCAATATAGTGCAGAAAAGAGGAAATCTTGTCTGAATTTCTGATTGGCTCGAAAGACAACTTATAAAGGCTTTCTTGGGACTGGTTTTGCATCACAGAAGCACAAGCACAGAGCTCAGGAAGACCCTTTGGGTAGCCTGGCATATGTGCTGAGGTAAAATTTGTCTTTGAGATTCATTCCCTTTAAGGGCTAGGAGCCCAGCAGTTCCACACGTGGTGCCTGACTTGGTGCCTACTGTGATGGTTGGAGAAGCATCTCTCCTGGCCAAGTAGATGAGATAACCACACAAAAGCAGTTGGATAGCTCTGTTCAGAGGTAGCTATATAGTTTCTAAACAGGAAAACTGAGGGACACAGCCCCAAGTTCCAATAGGTTGAAGGATATACTATTAAAATGATGCCAAGTAGGGGGAAAAGACAAAGTAGAAAGTGCTAACCAAATTACAATGGTGGCTAAATCTAGGTGGTGAGACTGCAGGTGATTTTTATTTTCTTCTTTTCTGTATTGGTTTTCTGTATTATTCTTTTGCACTGATAAATGTTTTCCAAGTTTTCAGCTACATGTGGTTTTGAAATCATATATATTTAAAAAATTTTTTTGATGCAGCAAGGATGAGCTCAAGGTTAAGGTCATTATAGAGTCAAGGGTGTGCCTAGCAAAGTCACAACACTTGTCCCAGTTACAGAAGTTGAGAATTCAGAACTTGTGAGGAAGTCTGGAAGTCCCAGGCTAGCCAGAGCCCAGGGCTCCATCAAAGTCACTTACCTCTGTCTCTCTTCTCCCATGGCTCTGGGAGCACCATGAGTCTCAGACTGCGCTCTGAGATACCACGCTGTACTAGCAAAGCTCGCTCAGACACTGGTGAATCAAGCACACCAAGTAGCATTTTATCTTCTGCAAACAAAAAAGAAAAAAATGAGGAAGGGGGACTCTTTTGTTTTCTAACACAATCACAATCCTACAGGAACTCTATTTCTTGGCATTTGTACTGCCATAGTTGGCAAGGCCAGTGTGGCCAACTCCCCACTTTATACTGCCAGGACCTCAGCCACACATGTGGGACATGAATTAAGAGAGACCATGGCTTCTGTTCTATTATTCACCTACTTTCCCTGATAGAGGATTTCAATTCTTTCTATCTAATAATAAACTTTTTCGATTCTGGGGGACATTCTGGGTTGTTGTCAGCCCTTCTTGGCTGGTCCTTGCTGCTACCTCTCCTTTTGGTCACAGCAACCCCACTCTGTAAACTTTTCTTCATGGTCATCTCCCCTACCATCCACTCACATTCCTCCACTTTTTCTTCCCACTCCCCTGGGTTGATTGAGAAGGATGGGTCACCCCAATCATTTCGCAAGGGAAAGACTGTGTGAGTTGGGAAATGACTGGGCTGTACCATAGATCACTCAGGATGCTAAAGTTATGTTTGTGTGTCCCAATCTTGCATCTGGTAAAGGAGTTTTGCAAGTGGCTTAGAGTTCCTTGAAATTCTCTAGAAAGCAGTGTAGGTGGTGAATTTGTAAGTGATCTGTAGCATTCATTAAATTCTCAAAAAGGTCTGCAATCCTCAAAACTGCCCAGAACATTTTATCAAGTGGCTTTGTCCCCCTAAATTAAGCACCATCACCCCAGCAGAAATTGTACTTGGGGTTATGGAGAAGAGTGAGGCCAGAGAAAGGGTGGTAGAAGGAAGATTGCTCTGGCACATTAGCATACTGATGTGTAGCCATAGGGGAATGTGGCTCAAGGAAGGAAAGAAAGTCACACTGAGTGCCCAGCTCCTGGGCAGGCTTTGGGCTAAACAGTTAATGTAGATTTCCTTGCTTGGGTCTTACAGTTCCCCTGGGTGGTAGTCCTTATTATCCTCATCTTACAGATGAGAAAGCAGGCTCAGAGAAGTTAAGGAGCTTCCCCATGCCCTGTAGCTCGCAAGAGACAGCCCTGGACTTAGAACTAGGACCATGGGTCCCAGAGGTTCGTGATCTCTCATGACATTAGGCAGCATTCTCTATAGCAGTGACACAGTCGCCTATCCTCCTGGAGATTCAGGTTCTCCTATTTTCAAAGTAGAAATGCTCTCTGCCCTCTGTCCTCATTTGTCAAAGGGTAATTATGAGAGGGTAGGAGGACCTAGGCTATATCCACTTTAGCAGGCTCAACTCTACCTTCCCTCCCCAAAAGCAAAATGCTGCAGGGAGGGAGGCTGGGCTTCAAGGTCATTGGCCAGCCAGCAATATCCTCATTACAGAGCCGGAGACCAAGCTATGTCACTACCTCCTCTGTATAAACTGCGGTGGTGGGTGGGACATGTGAGAAGTGAGTGCCAAGTGCCTCCATTATAAGGTGGGATGAAGGAACGCAAAGTTGGCCTCACCGAACAGCCATGTGGACATGCATCAAAGCCTCCTCTCTCACACCTAAGTGAACGGCAATTTCTTTGTTCAGAATGGCAAGGACAAAGGGGCTGAATCGATTCACTTTAGGGAAGCTGAGTGGGCTCCTGCAGGCAAGTGCTGAACTAACCCTGAAAAGTGTTCTCACCAGGCTAGAAGACACCCTCCCTACTTCCATCCTCTACTCTTAGCCTGCCAGCCACAAGGGCAAGTTCATAAATCCTAATACTTCAGTGAGAGACCAGGATCAACTCACTCCCTTTGAACATCCTTATTTAAACCTTTAAACTTCCCTATTAAGAAGTATCAACCACATCACTCTCCTCACTGCCCATCCTTTGCTGGCCTCCACCCACTTCCCTCTCCCATGCTAAATGGCGAGTGATTTCCTTTATGGTTGGTTTCCCTTCCTTTCCAGCCCCTCCACCCCCTCCTCTAAAGTGCTTTCACAAATGTGGATTTTCATTACTGTTGGTGATTCATTTTCAATCAAACTTTAAATATTCCTCTTTGAAATGAGTAATGCTAACTTTGATGGGAGCCATGCAGGGACAGCCTCCCCTCTATCTGGTTCCCACTGCCTCTTGCCTCTCCCCATATAAGGTTTTCCGGGGGGCTGGAAAGGAGCCTGGGAAGGGGAGGATGCTTGGGGCAGGTGCCGGGTCCAGGAATCTCTCAGCGTATTTAGCTGGAAGCAGTTCAGCACAGGTAGGTTGTGAATGACCTTGATGGTGCTTTCTGTCACCGCATTTGAGGAGTCCGGGGCACTAACAACTTAGGGGGAATGTCCCTTTCTACACACAGGCAGAGAAGTGTGCATAACCACAGCTAGGAATTTGGTGAACAGTCGGAAAGAAGTTCAGATGAATGCATGTGGCCAGGGCCGATGACTCACTAGGGAGTTTTGGCTGGAGCCACTTTCACCTGTGCCTCTGAGTAAATTTTTCCAAAAACCACAGTTACCTCTGTTTATCCTCCAATCAGAAGATGGCAGTTACAGGGGTTCCTTAGACACCGGTCTCCATGCTTTGTACCCTGTGACACCGCCACCCTGGCAAGGGCTGCATGAGGGCTGCCAACGGCCACTGTGAGGCTATGCAGCACAGCAGCCCTCACAGTGGTTTTGCTCTTGCTAAGCACCCTACCTAGGGGCCCAATCACATCCTCCCTCCTTAGGGACCTGGAAGAAGAAACTCAACAAAACAGAAGCCAAGAGACTCAGTGAGGGCAGGCAGGAAGGGAGCCATAAGAAGTTACAGAGACCCTGGGCTGGGGGCAGAGATGGAGAGCCAGGTCATGGTTGGAGTTGGTGTGTGCTCACTGGAGCCCCATGATAAGTTCTCTACAAGGCTGAGAGCTGGATTATTGCCTGGGTTTCCTTGTTTCCTTTACATATCCTTACCATAAGCCCCCGTCACCTGAGTGACTTGAGTGTATCACTGCTTCTTGATATCTGAAAGAGGTCTGTACATCTGCTGTGAGGAGTACATGATGCAACAGATGTGGGGCTCCAACAGATGTGGGGCTCCAACGACAACACGTCACAAGAGGCCAGAATTGCATTCAATTGCTGATATAAAGCAGAAACCAAAATGATAGAGGGCTAAGAAACAGGCTAGATGGACTACAGTACAAGGGTGCCAACCACTGGGCCACACAGGACACAAACCACAAGGGGACAAAGCCCTCACACCCAGCTGGAGGTCAAGGGCTCAACTTGTGGACTCATCTGAATAAAACATGGAGTCCACTTCATGAGCTAGTTGGGACTCAGCCTCTCTAACCACAGAAGGGTGAACTGAGACATGAGCTCATCTCCTAAAGATGTCCCTTGACCCTGGGCTCACCAATTCTTGACCCAGACACATCATTTCCAAGCCCACTGCAAGGTTGCATACTGAATGTAGCGTCTGCATTTTCCCCAGTGGAAAGCAAAGCCTCAGAGGTTAGAAACATGTCCTAACCTTTTCAGAGCCCCAGAAGCAGTCACCTTCAAAGGACCCACTTGAACTTGGCAATGACTGGCCTAGAAGTCTGTATTTCCAACAAACTCTTAGTCGCCTATTCTAATACCCAGCTGGCTTTTGCAAACTGTTGCCCTTCGGGATCTGCCACTGGACTCAACAAGTGACCACTGCCGCCTGAGGTGTAGAGTCCTAGCAGTAATCTTTGATCATGGGAGGCCTATGAAAAGAGGGATGGAACTAGAGGAAAGTGGGCTGCAATGCAAGGGAAGGAACCCTGGTTCCCCCTTTATCCTTTGAGCAGCTCCCATGTCTCCTGATGACCTCTAAAATCAGAGGGTTGGTCCTCCATGAGAGTCTCTGTTGGTTTATACCATCCCCTCTCTAGGACACTGTGTCCCCTGTGCAGTGCCTTCTTCGTCAATACTCATTTCATTCCACTTGAAGTGACCCCATCCAAGGGTTTGCATTTTTCTCTAGTATGCAGGTTGGAATCTCTGGACAAGCAGGTATATCTTCTTTTCTTCCAAGGGCCAAACTGCCTTTCTCCCTCCCGGTCTATGAGGCTTGGGTTCCCCCTTAAGAGACACAGGTTCCTCGGGTCTTTAGACATTTCCACAGCCTCCAGGGGAGTCAGAGAGATCAGGTCTGTAGTTTTAACTCTCCTCTGCCTCCAGTACTCTCCAAGAGTAAACAAATGTGCAATCCAGGTCTTCGCCAGCCTGGAAGACCTGCCCCCAGGAAGCCTGACCGAGTGAGACAGAAGTCCTAGGACAGTCAATCCTGCTCCTGGACCTGGGGACTGTGCCACACCAAGAAGGAAGAGCTGACATAGGACTGTCTGGGAAACAAAGTGCTTCAGGACACATGGCTTCCCCTGCACCTTACGGTCCTAAGACCCTTAGTTACCAGTGAACAGATCAGAGCTCTGGAAGTGACCAGAAAAGGCCACCTAACACAGCCTCTGTCCCTGGACAGGTGACCCCCAAGCCAGGGCAGTTTCTGAGGAGACCACCCAGGACGTTTAACTCTTGGATCTATGTGGTAAGGCAAATGTAAGAAAACATGGCTAGAAAAAGAATTTGCAAGCTCCCTTTCAGACTTCTAAAATGTCAAGTGTTCTCAAAGTATGGGCAGGCAATTGTCTGTTCATGATCTTTGGTCATGAAAGGAAAAGGCCCCCATTTTCTCAGCTCTGCCACCTGAAAGCCACTCGGGGCCTGACACTTGGTTCCCAAATAAAATTGCAGGTCATGGGAAGAGGTTTTCATCTTCGCTGTCATTAATAATTTTGACTTGGAGCTGGGCCTGTGATCCTACCCACTACAGAGACAGTTCAAGGTCAGCCTGGGCAAAATCTGTTAATCAATAAAAGCTGGTCATCCCAGCTACACAGGAAGCTTAAATAGGAAGATAGTGACCCAGGTGGGCCTGGACATAAATGTGAGCCCCTATTCGAAAAATACCTAAAGCAAAAAGGGCTGGATGCATGGCTCAATTAGTAGAGTGCTTGCCCAGCAAGAGCGAGGCCCCAAGTTCAAACCTCGGTACCACGAGAAAAAGTTTTTTTTTACTTGGTGTCTGCTACTTACTTATGTGAAGAAGCCACATCCAGCTTCTCTGCTGTCTTGACTGCCAGACAGTGAAAAACGGTCAGTTTTCTTTTGAAACACCACAAAGTACAATGGGCCAAAGTTACACCTGGGGATAAAGGAAATTAGCAACACTAAGACAACTCAGCAAAGGCAGTCCCCATGGATAATGTTCTAGAAGCTTCCTTTAATTAAAGCGAGCCAACACACAGGTGGAAAGTGGACTCCCAGCGGGGGGGGGGGGTGGGGGGGGGTGGTCATGATAGGTAGAGATATGACCCAATCAAGTGGAAAAACCCCATAGTCCTCTTGGCAAAGAAACTCTACAAGAGGCCTAAGTGTGGGGGAGCCAAGGCAGAACAGTGCATGCCTATTAGCAAGTTAGAATAATTGTAGGTCAGCCAGCTTGAAAAAATAGGCAGCCTCCAAAGGTTGGCTGGGCAAAAACAAACAGTAAGTAAACATGTCACCAGTAATTAAACATTGTTCACCAGGACCATAGCAAGGACCGTTTTGCACATGGACGTGTGCTAGACACCACACACACAGTACAGGCAGATAACAGGGCAAGGACTGAGACTCAGAGGACTTGGGTTCTAGGACTGGTTCTCGAAGCACCACGAGCAATGAGACTTTGGGAATGACTTCCTCTCTCTGGGTTAAGGAGGCTCTCTCTCTACAAGTGGAAGGGACTATGCTTAGATGACCTTAAAGTTCCCTTCCATCCGGAATTTTGAATCCTTGACTATTTATCTCCCTGGCAATTACATAAATAGAGCTTCAGTGGTCCCATGTCTAACTCTTTCAGTAGGTTTAGTTCATTATAAAGTAAAACAGCTGAGAGTGGACCAGCAATTGTGTTCTGTGCACCCCGGGGTTCCAAAAGCCTTGAGGGGGGGGTAAGCAAGATCAAAACTATTTTCATAATAAAACAAAGGTGTTCTGGCTTTTGCCACTGTGTTGACACTCGCACTGATGTCGCAGAAGGAATGCAGTTAGATGGAACCACTTTGCCTTAGCACAAATGGAGGCAGAACCTGAACAAGGGGTGATTGTATTCTTCAGAGCCGGGTGCTTGCCGATGGCAGAGGTTAGCTGCATTTGTGAATATCCTCCATGAAGCAGTAAGATTTTTATTTTATTAAATCCCCACTCTTAACTACATTTTTTTTTGCAAGATTCTTTGTGAAAATAAAAGAAATACACTTGTAACTTGGGCTCCATGTCAAAGAACAGTGGTTAATCCTGAGAAAAAGCACTACTCGATTGTTTGAGCTGCAAGCCACTTTTCACAGGAATGGTAGGACTTTTACTTAAAAAAGAACAATGTCTGGTTTCTGATTCCACAGACTTTGGTATTTAGCAGTCATTTTCTCAAAAGTAAATGTGCCGGTCCCTTCAAGAAAGACAATTGATAGTTTTTTGTTTTGCTTTGTTTTGTTTTGTTTTGTTTGCCAGTGATAAAATCCTTGTCTTCAATAAGAAATTAGAATTTGGGAAGCTTGTATCCACTCTTTGACCTTGATAGCTTCCAAGTACTTACAAACTTTTCTAATAAGATTAACAAATGTCATTTCTTTTATATTGGACACTGAGTGGTGCCAACACTTAAAAGACCTACATCATTATTTTCTAAATGTTACAAAACCTCACAGGAGGTAAAAGATCCATTCAAAGGCTAAGATCAGCCAATTTACCTGAACATCACAGAGTGGGGACAGTTTACTGATGTGAATTTTAGAGTCCACATGGCAAGGGGCCTTTAAGAAACCACCTCTTGCCAAGTTTGGATGCAGTATCAAAGAAGAATAGCTAAAATTGTCTTTAAAAGCTATCTTTCTTTTCAACTACGTATCTGCATAAAGCTGCAATTTCACTCTATGCTTCGATCAAAATAACAGATTGCAGCCAGGTGTGGTGGCTCATTCCTGTAATCCTAGCTACTCTGGAGGTGGAGATCAAGAGGATCACGGTTCTCAAAACCCTATCTCAATCAATAAAAGCTGATATGGTGGTGCATGCCTGTAATCCCAGCTAAGAGGGAAGCATAAATAGGAGGATCACAGTCCAGGCTGTCCTGGGGAATAAATTTGAGACCCTACTTAAAAAAATGTGAAACCTTATTCGAAAAAATATGTAAACCAAAAAGGGCTGGAGACGTAGCTCAAGTGATAGCAAGTGCAAGGCCCTGAGTTCAAACCCCAGTACCACCAAAAAAAAAAAATAATAATAATAACATTGCAACAGACTGGACTCAGAAGCAGATGTAAAAATCCAGATGTCTTGTATTGATTGAGACTTGAAGATTTTCAAAATAATGAAGCAGAGGTTCCCATCTGCATGGATTTTCCTCCCCTCCCCCTACCCAGGGGACATTGGCAATGTTTTGGTTGTTTGTAACTGGTAGGAGGGAGGGGTATTACTAACAGCCAGTGGATAGAGGTCAGGGAGGGTAGCGAGCATCTGCAATGTACCAGGGAACTTCCTATAGCAAAGAAGTTTCTAGAAAGTCCAAAACTTCAATAACACTGAGGTTGAAAAACCCTGATACAAAACAATGCCACTCTTCTCACTAAATTTTTTGTTTCGAAAATATTTATGCATGCATGCAAATGGGATTATTATCTTTAAATAAGTTTCTTTTTAATTTTGCCTTGTAAATTTATAATAACTATCAATGGGTATAACCCACATAAACAAAAGCTCTTTGGTGTCCACAATAATTTTTTAACATTACAAGGATTTCAAGAATTCGTGAGGTAGACGATAAATTTCATGTACTGAGCAGCCCTACACATCAGTCACTATAATGGTGAGCACTGCCCCTGAAAAAATACCCAAGGGCAAGCAGTTTCTTCTCCCTGAAGGGTGAAGGGTGGCACAGGAGCAAAAGACGGCAGTCTAAGCATTTTTCAGGGACCAGGGTCCCATGCTCACTACCGAGAATGCAACCACAACTAAAGTTCATTTGCTTTTCCCAAAAAGCTTACTGTCTAGAAGGGAAGAGAGACACTGTTGACATTTTCATGAAAATGGGGCAGGAAGAAGGGAGATACATGTATGGGAAATATGAGCTTAGTAAGGAGGAGCCTTAAGACTAGGGTTGGGGATGGGAGTAGAGAGGATAAGAAAGACTTCCTGGAGGAAGTGACACCTGAGCTGAGTCTTGAAGGATGAGTAGGAATTTGGTCACTGAGTGGGAGAGGCACTGTGGGCAATGGCTGTGTTCCCAAAAGGGCCCAGAAGTATAAAATCACATGGTGTATTGGGAGATCAAAACACAGAGGGTGTGGAGGGAACAAAAACAGACTAGATATGCCTTCCCAACAAAATAGATGTAATGCTCCCAGTAAACCCAAGATTTATTTTTTTAAATCAAGAAATGACATCTCTGATGCATGGGATATCTATTCTGTTTTTAGAAGTGAATAGGCTGGTTCATAATTTAGATATGCTAATACAAATTACCTATTTGGAAACAAGACCAATTCTCTTATTCCGATGCTGAGTAAGCACTCCTACCTTCCCTTCCCCTGTGAAGCCATTCCCCATCTTCAAGCTAGCTCTTTCTCTGCTGACCAGCGCTGCTCCGAAATGGTAGTAGCAACTGAATAGGTCCTTTAGGGCCAGAGGAGAGAAAGCCACCTCCTTAAGATCATTAGCATGCCAGAAATGGGATATGCCTGCTAGTCCATGTCACCTCAGGTGACATTGTACTTTCCAAAGGATTAGTCAAATGGGGAATATTATTTACGTAAAATAAGAGGGAGAAGAGAAAGTAGCAGTTCTCTGATCATCATAATCAACACCACTGACAGCCTTCATAAAGGTTGAACAGATCCCAAAGATACCATGGCATTTACCCAGAGCCCCTTGGGAGAGCCTGCCCTTTCTGACAGGTATTGGTAAGTGGCAGAAGCAACCTGTCTGACACACAGCTGGGGCTTTGCTTCCAGGAGAAAGCTGGTGACTTCTTGAATTCAATTCCAGAGCTCACAGGACCTCTCAGCAGGCCTGTGCAGGTTGGCACACGGTAACCAGGAGTGTCCCACCTGGGCAGCACAGCAAGAGCGAGACTTGCAGTGGACAGGCTAGCGAGCCAGGAGGCGGGAAAGAGAGCAGCTAACGGCCATCTTCAGGTCAAGGTGATGCTATAGACAGAGGAGAAGCAGGCCTGGAAGCTTGTGGAGCTGAGATGTCCCTAGCAGACTGAAAATGTGAAACTGAGTAGCCCCATGGTAGGCAAGGGGCTGACCATCCTGTTCTTACAAGCTAAAATAAAGGGCTCAGGACCAGGCAACCTAACATAGAGGATTTTACTCTTTGGGACCTGGGCCTACACCCCTTTTGCCAACAATGCATGAACAAAGAGTTCATGCCCATCTGTAGGCCAAGGCACAGGAGGGCAGAAGGTACCAGAGAGGTGAGGTAGCCAGGGAGTGGGTCACACACCTCCACGAGGGTCTTGGTTTTCCCTTTCCATAATATCCAGAATGTGGAAGGGTCCTGACCGGGCTGGCTTTGTAAGCAGTAATAACAATGAGAGCGTGGGAGACAAGGCAGTCATAACTCTGGATTTTACTATTCGCCCTCTTGATGGAATTAAAAGTGGAGTGGAAGTCCCAGTACATAAAGGCTCTCTCTAGCCCACAATTCCAAATAATCTTTTCATGCTTCACTCAGAATCTCCCCTTCTTAACAATTATTTCAATCCTCAGCTCCTCAGAGCATAGGTTTCCCTCCCGCAACCTCATCTGGCCTTCCCCAGAGAAAAGCAGATGTGCCTCAACCGGTGGTGCTCCACTTGGCCATGGCTTTGGTTACCCGTTTCCTCTTCCAGTTCCTGGCATGAAGACAGAGCCCTTAGAGCCCCCAAAGGCCTTTTCCCCGGGGCTTATTCAGAGGCCCTTCACACTGGCAAATCCAGTGGGAATTCTCTCATGTTCCAGGCCTAGAGATCTGTCCAGCCTCTCTGTAAATGTTATTTGGGCTACCTGCAATGACCTTGGTGCCTTTCCCCTCCCCTCACATGTATTTGATCTCTAGGTTTTCCCTCTGACTAAGACTTCCATTCAGCATTTGCTGATCACAACATACATCCTAGTAGGAACTGACAATATGACTGGCAATTTTGGTTTTATAAAAAAGACTAGAAGTGGGTGACTTTGGACAGAAGCTACTTGCCTCCCTAGGATTTTACCCTAAAAAAACCAGTTTCAGAGCTGCTGAGGACATTACCCAAGACCATTACCTGGGCCAAGTGTCCTTCCCATGTCACTCACCGTTCTTAGTGGTCTACAGGGCAAAACAGAGCAGAAAGCAAGACGGTATACTTAGAGGGCCAGGAGGGTCTTGCAGTTGGGATAGGAGTGCTCACTGAGCATCTGGGAATAGGATGTTCCTTGATCCAAAGCAGGTGAAGTAAAGATTCATAGCACATCTGATAAGAAAGGAAATTAACTCAAATCCTTGTGTGAGCTCTTGGCAAAGAGGAACTGTAATAATGAGCTCTCATTGCTGGGTGTTTGTACACATGTACACGGAAATGCATGAAAACTCATGGATCTCTTCATACATAAGAGAGTGAGGCAGGGACGGGGAGGTATAGGATTGGAGGTATAGGTTGGATTGGATCCAAAGAAATGACGGATGTCTAAGTTGAAGACAGACAATTAAGTGAAATTCATTGTCTTGTGGCAGACACTCACTGCAAGGGGGCGGCAGGGGGTTGGGGGGGGCTAATGCAAGTCTCCAAGACAGGAGCAAATTTGGGGAACAAACACAAAGACAATTGTGGCTGAAACCTGTGGGGGTGCAGCAGTGGGGGGTGCCACACTGTCTTCCAAGAAGAGGAGTCCAGAGCTTACTACAAACCGGGTGGACATCCAGAGAAGGCTTTAAGAAGGACGGGGTGCAGAGCTGTTTACATTTAGAAAGAGGGAACAGAGAGGGGGAAAGAGCAGAAATGCAAAGACCCTCTAAGAGGCTGCTGCTATAGTCCAGGCAAGAAATGAGATGATTTGGGCCAGGGTGGAAGTAGTGGAGAGGGAGGGGATGGTATCAGTTTTGGAATTGTTTCAGAGGCGATCTTAACAAGACCATTTGATGGATTGGATGTGGGTTAGACAGGAGAAAGGAATCCAGGATGGATCCCTTGGAGACTTTTAGGAGATGGTCAGACCATCTCATTAGATGGCAGAGAGAAGCAAAACAAATTTGGGGATGGGCAAAGAACGCTGTTTGGGGCATGGTGAATGTGGGTGTGAGTGCTTATAGGATGAGAAGCTACCACAGGGCCATTACACCTCCCAGGAGCTGTGGTTTTCTCCCTGGGGTTTTAAGCACACCTGGCAAAACCATCAGCAGAGTTCACAGGACCGTGTGAACTCAAGGTCGATAAGCATGACTTTGTCCAGTTACTCACTCACTCATTTATTCCACAAACACACCCACACATGTCCCAGGAGGTGGGTCTACACTGCCCTCCACCTGCAGAGAACTTTAGATCCAGAATCTGTCACTTTACTTTGTAAAAATCATCTTCCATAGTAGCTACAATCACAGAGATGTAAAAATAAGAAGCAAGCATGGCCTCCCATCCCCCAGTACAGGAAATTCACTCAAAGATGGCCCAGCCCCAGCCTCCCACCACCGCCAAGCCCAGCCCTGACACCTCCACCAAGTTAGCCCATCCCAGGAAACCAGGCAACCATGGCAGGAGGAGCTGGGTTATTCACTTGGGGAGGGGGAGGTGAGAGGTAACATTAAACGGGATTAGTGACAGGTCAGGATGGGGGCCAAGTTGTGATCAGGGGCTCAGGCCAGAGCTGCCACCACCCTGGCTTCCCTTTCTCCCCCACCAACCCACACAGAGCTCTGGAAGGCAGGCTCTGAGAAGTTGCCTTCCCGTAAGCTTTTAGTTTTACAGTCTTTCTCGTTTTCAACTTTGTGTTTCTGCCTCCTCTGTTTAAAAGAAAAAATAGTCATCCAATAATCAGTTCTTCAGCTGTTTCATCCAACCTTTAGAATCTCCAAGTTCTAAAACATTTGTTCCAGGATTATTTCCCAAAACAATGCTCTGCTTTCCTTCTGATTCATTTTTGGGTGGTTTTTTTTTTTTTTCATTGTTTCTGTGGTTTTTGTTTGCTTTTCCATTTTTTAACTGGGTACCAGTTTGCTTCCACATGTCAATTTTTGTTTCAACTATTAAATGCTATGAGTCCTCCTTAAATAACAGCAGAAGAGAATAGCTGTCTTCTACAGATTTGGGTAGAGAGGGCTTTCTACCCAAATAGAAAGAGTTGTCTTGGTGATTCTCCAATCCTAAATTGAGTCTGGGGGAGGTTTGGGATTTTCACAATTACTGTTTCTACTTTCATTTTTACTGTTTCTTTCTAAATTTAGTGAAATGTGATTGGACAAAAATGGTCTCCATTAGAGAATTTTATTCCTCAAGTGGTCTTTATAGTAGCCCAAGGGTAAATTTCAAGGAATAGTACATAGTCACCCAGTATCAAACATTTGTTAAATATTTTTGGTTTTACCACATGGATAGTCTACATTCATGAGAGTTTTAAACGTTCCTAGTGGAACCAGAGTATTAAGTGTGACTGTTTGGGTATGTCTCTCCCTTACTCATTCAATCATCCACAGACAAGAAGGAACCCTGAACACTGCTCTGTGCCAGGCACTTCACCAGACCATGGGGAGATAGGTGATAAAGCCCACTGAACACAGGAGATATATGCCTGTCCCATGGGCAGCAAGAGTCCAGACTTTCCTGGGAGAGGGAACAGCAAATACAGAGGACAAGGAGATTGGCTCCTCTGGGCAGAATCGAGGGTCCCTGAGCTCTTTACTTCTGTCTCCCCCTCTCTCCAGGCCCTAGCTGCCTAGAGGTGGTGGGCCTGGAAGAAGTCGTGCTACAATCCATATAGCCATTGAGATCCAGCTGGTCCTGGTGGCCACAGGGTCCTGGAGCCCTAGAGAGTATCTTCATCCTGCTGTGACTCAGTGCTGTTGGTGACCCAGGACCTGCAGAGTTTCGTGGAAAAAGTGTAACACCTGGCCATGAGACCCAGTCTTAATCCCCTAGCTGACACCAGTGAGAGAGGGTAGAATGGGCTGTGATACTCCTTGCTGTTAGCAGTTACCTAGACGGGTTTTAGAAAGGATTTTTCTGTAGGTGAAATAATTTATGTACAGAGAGAGGAGCATGCCATTAGCAACTTGGCCCCAACCAGCTATCCTCAAGATGTACCTGTGATGAAAAAAGATGAGAACCCAGAAATACCCATGATCATATTTGTAATGAGAGCAATATGGTAGAATTTGCATCATCAAAAAAAAAACCACCTTAGAATTACATCAATTCAAATATCAAGCTTTTGATACATCAATTCAAACACCCCTTTTATTTTCATGTTTTAGTGACTGTCAGAGCTGAAAACGAACTCACAAGGTCACAGTGGGCACCCCACAGAATCTTGTTAACAAGAGGAAGCTGACCTATGGTTTTAAAGCCTGGAGCGTTGGGCTGTTTTAAGTCTACTTCTTGTCTGATCTGATCCAATTACATCTCCATTCATAATGCTACTGACAAAGAGATTATTCCAGGCCCAGGACAAGGGTTGATTCTGCCTTTTTTTTTTTTTCTTTTTGCTGTTTTCTTGTCCTTGTGTAATTACTATGATTTTTAACCCACCCATTTTTCTGCAGGAATCTTTTAAGTCACTCATCCATCTCATGAATGTCAATTTGGTCCCATGGGGCCTGGGCAAATTGCAGAGTGTCGTGATGTGCTGAAAGGAGGCCATTGTCAACACTCGTGCACAATGAACCTCCCCCTAAGTCACATACATGCAAGACATAGGGCTCCAGTAACTGTGCAGATAGATTGAAAGATAAGATTATCAACAGTGGTCTACTATCTTCATCTTACACCTCACTGGTTTGTGTGACCACTTCCATGTGTGGACTGACGCACAGAGAGCTCGCAACTTGCTCCGTGTCACATAATTAGACTTTTACAGACAAGACAAGAGCCCCCCTGGACCAAATGCCCAAGGTTCTCTTCCCAACTTCCATGGTGCCTGAGCATCCTGCTCCATAACAATGAGCCCCATGTTTGGCCCTGTTTGAGGCCTCTGAAGAATAGAAACAATAACTGCTCCAAAATGAAGCCATCACTTTTCACACATTGGAGCAATTGCACAGCCAAGAAAGAATTTACCTCTCAGCAAAGGCAATGTAGAAGGCACTATTTTTCAGTGACTATCAAGTTAAGGTTGCATCTCATCAAGTCATCTCCATCTCAGTTCTCATGTGAACCACTCTGAGTCAAATGGTAACAATGGTTTCTGTCACTGGAGGCTATAACATTGAATTAGTGACTATTGAAAAGTACAAGTTATAACAGCAGCTGCTGAAAATGAACACTGTGACTATGAGCCAATAATGGAACCTCACGCTGATGAGTCAGTCAGAGAAGACACCTGGATGTAAGCTGAGAAAGGGTGAGTCTAAGGCTTTAGGGAAATAAGGAATTTATTAGAAGTCACCTTCATTTGGTTTATTTTTAACGGATCACAGAATAGTAGATAATAAAGCCAAGTGTGTCAGTGACATATCTCAAGGTTCCATAAGGTGTCACAAGACCAATGAGACCAGCTGTACCCCAGGGAGACAGGAAGGAGAAGTGGTCACTTGCAATAGTGTTCACTAGACATTTGGATTTTATAGAAAATTGCAATCCTAAAAATTTGGAACTCACCTATGTTCACCTCTGTTTTAATCTGTCCAAATATGCACCAAAAAACAAGTGGGCAAAGAGAAACAATAAATTTAAGACTTACTAAGGGTAGAGCGAAAGCAAATGATGCAAATTTGAGCTATGGTGTAGAATGGATTTGGATTTCATTGCTTTTATTATCTAAATTCTGAAAAGAACACAAAAACATAAAATGTAAACTGCACATGAAAAAAGCATACAGAGTATGCAAAATGAAGTGATGTGTATGACATTTTGTGAATATTTTCCCTGGGAGGGTTAATGTTTTTAAAATCTAAAATATCTTACAGATCAATATAGAAAACATTAACATCCACTGGAAATATGGGCAGACTTCTTGAGCCAGAAAAAAAAAAAGTCACTAGAATTAATTTTAAAGTATCATTGAAAATTAAATGCCTCCATTTGTAAAAAGAAACCAGCAAAAATTTTTAAAAGGACTTTTAATGCCAGAAAAGTAATTTCTGGCTCTAAAAGGGTAAGAGAGAGCCTCATAATTGAATATGCTCAGCTTTCTGAAGACTCAACACTCTCTTATTTTTCTCATTTCACCATCAACCAGCGACTGAAACTAGCCTGTGGACCACTATTGGGATCCATGATCTAGAAAATTCTGAGCACATAGATGAGCCTTTGCAAATTGATGGGGCCTAATCTGTGCACACACACATACAGGGGTGGCTGGGACAGGAAAGTAGGCCACTGAAGGTGCTTTTTTTTTCTGATGGCCCTACAGCCAGCTGAGACAGACAGTACAGACTTTGGCAGGAATGAGGCTTTGCCCCCAGATCCTGTGGGGAAGATGCTCTATGAAGCTGCCATGGCTGGACCCCTAAGGGTGGGCCACTTGCCCACCCCTCCAAGGAGGAGACTTCACCTTAATCTGCATGTACAGGAAACTGGATGGACTGACCTGCACTTCTGCAGTGACTTCCTCCTGAGAGCCCCAGACCCTGCAGAGTCCTGCCCTTAAAGAAGTGCAGCTGCAAGAACTCCAGCGACACAAAGGAGGACTTCTGAACCTTAAGCCAGCTCTGTCTGGGCACTGTCTTGACACTTCCACCTCCACCCCTCAGCCACCACTTTGCAGCAGCAGACATTGACATTAGAAGGTCCCTTTAGAAAACTGCCAAACACATTTTATGAAGTCAGTATTACACTTATCCCAAAACCAGGCAAAGACACCTCCAAAAAGAACTATAGGCCAATCTCCTTAATGAACATTGATGCAAAAATCCTCAATAAAATAATGGCAAACCGAATTCAGCAACACATCAAAAAGATTATTCACCACGACCAAGTAGGCTTCATCCCAGGGATGCAGGGGTGGTTCAACATACGAAAATCAATAAACCTAATAAACCACATTAACAGAAGCAAAGACAAAAACCACTTGATCATCTCAATAGATGCAGAAAAAGCCTTTGATAAGATCCAACATCATTTCATGATAAAAGCTCTAAGAAAACTAGGAATAGAAGGAAAGTACCTCAACATTATAAAAGCTATATATGACAAACCTACAGCCAGCATTATACTTAACGGAGAAAAACTGAAACCATTCCCTCTAAAGTCAGGAACCAGACAAGGATGCCCACTATCTCCACTCCTATTCAACATAGTACTGGAATTCCTAGCCAGAGCAATTAGGCAAGAAGAAGGAATAAAAGGAATACAAATAGGTAAAGAAACTGTCAAAATATCCCTATTTGCAGACGACATGATCCTATACCTTAAAGACCCAAAAAACTCTACTCAGAAGCTTCTAGACATCATCAATAGCTACAGCAAGGTAGCAGGATATAAAATCAACATAGAAAAATCATTAGCATTTCTATACACTAACAATGAGCAAACGGAAAAAGAATGCATGAAAACAACTCCATTTACAATAGCCTCAAACAAAATCAAATACCTAGGTGTAAACCTAACAAAAGATGTGAAAGACCTCTACAAGGAAAACTATACACTTCTGAAGAAAGAGATTGAGGAAGACTATAGAAAGTGGAGAGATCTCCCATGCTCATGGATTGGTAGAATCAACATAGTAAAAATGTCGATACTCCCAAAAGTAATCTACATGTTTAATGCAATTCCCATCAAAATTCCAATGACATTCATTAAAGAGATTGAAAAATCTACTGTTAAATTTATATGGAAACACAAGAGGCCACGAATAGCCAAGGCAATACTCAGTCAAAAGAACAATGCAGGAGGTATCACAATACCTGACTTCAAACTATATTACAAAGCAATAACAATAAAAACAGCATGGTACTGGCACAAAAACAGACATGAAGACCAGTGGAACAGAATAGAGGACCCAGATATGAAGCCACACAACTATAAGCAACTTATCTTTGACAAAGGAGCTAAAAATATACGATGGAGAAATAGCAGCCTCTTCAACAAAAACTGCTGGGAAAACTGGTTAGCAGTCTGCAAAAAATTGAAACTAGATCCATGTATATCACCCTATACCAAGATTAACTCAAAATGGATCAAGGATCTTAATATCTGACCCCAAACTCTAAAGTTGATACAGGAAAGAGTAGGAAATACTCTGGAGTTAGTAGGTATAGGTAAGAACTTTCTCAATGAAACCCCAGCAGCACAGCAACCAAGAGATAGCATAGATAAATGGGACCTCATAAAACTAAAAAGCTTCTGTTCATCAAAAGAAATGGTCTCTAAACTGAAGAGAACACCCACAGAGTGGGAGAAAATATTTGCCAACTATACATCAGACAAAGGACTGATAACCAGAATATACAGGGAACTTAAAAAGCTAAATTCTCCCAAAACTAATGAACCTATAAAGAAATGGGCACGTGAACTAAACAGAACTTTCTCAAAAGAAGAAATTCAAATGGCCAGAAAGCACATGAAAAAATGCTCACCATCTCTAGCAATAAAGGAAATGCAAATTAAAACCACGCTAAGATTCCACCTCACCCCTGTTAGAACAGCCATCATCAGCAACACCACCAACAACAGGTGTTGGCGAGGATGCGGGGAAAAAGGAATCCTCTTACACTGTTGGTGGGGATGTAAACTAGTACAACCACTCTGGAAAAAAATTTGGAGGCTACTTAAAAAGCTAGACATCGATCTACCATTTGATCCAGCAATACCACTCTTGGGGATATACCCAAAAGACTGTGACACAGGTTACTCCAGAGGCACCTGCACATCCATGTTTATTGCGGCACTATTCACAATAGCCAAGTTATGGAAACAGCCAAGATGCCCCAGCACTGACGAATGGATTAAGAAAATGTGGTATCTATACACAATGGAATTCTATGCAGCCATGAAGAAGAACGAAATGTTATCATTCGCTGGTAAATGGATGGAATTGGAGAACATCATTCTGAGTGAGGTTAGCCTGGCCCAAAAGACCAAAAATCATATGTTCTCCCTCATATGTGGACATTAGATCAAGGGCAAACACAACAAGGGGATTGGACTATGAGCACATGATAAAAGCGAGAGCACACAAGGGAGGGGTGAGGATAGGTAAGACACCTAAAAAACTAGCTAGCATTTGTTGCCCTTAACGCAGAGAAACTAAAGCAGATACCTTAAAAGCAACTGAGGCCAATAGGAAAAGGGGAACAGGTACTAGAGAAGAGGTTAGATCAAAAAGAATTAACCTAGAAGGTAACACCCACGCACAGGAAATCAATGTGAGTCAATGCCCTGTATAGCTATCCTTATCTCAACCAGCAAAGACCCTTGTTCCTTCCTATTATTGCTTATACTCTCTCTACAACAAAATTAGAAATAAGGACAAAATAGTTTCTGCTGGGTATTGAGGGGGTGGGGAGAGAGGGAGGGGGCGGAGTGGGTGGTAAGGGAGGGGGTGAGGGAAGGGGGGAGAAATGAACCAAGCCTTGTATGCACATATGAATAATAAAAGAAAAATGAAAAAAAAAAGTCCCTTTAATGTCACACAGTAAATGGCAAAAGCAAGATTCAAACCTAGATCTATCTACTCTCAAAGCCCCATTTCAACTCACCACACTTCCAGAAAGAATAGATGAAAAAGAGAGAAGGAGAGAGAAAACGGGGGCACCAAGAAATAAACTATATGGCCATCAGAGGGGGAATGAGTAAATATTATACGTATTACACTCCTGGTATGTAATTGTATGCAGTTATATATGAATGAAGAAATTTTTATGTTACATGATTAAGAGGGGAAAAAAGGAAGTTACAGCAAATGTTGTGTTGTTTTTCTTCTGATGAGAGTCCTATGTGTCTATGAATCTGTTTGTAGAAAAATAGAACACACAAGGGAGCCCACAATACCTCTGGGAGTGCGGACAGGGCTTAAGAGAGAAGAAAGTAACCTTCCCGCTTATTCTTTGAATTCTCCTAACTGAAAAAGAAAAAAGAAGACCCTTATTTTGGGGTAATTTGTGCACCCTGAAGGAGGTGAGTGAATGTTTGCTGAACTGAGAAAAAAAAAAATCGAGTCAACTGAGCCTTCTCTGCTGCTGGGATTCACCACCAGCTGGGTCAGCTGCCCAGAAGTAGGGATGTGCTTTCAGAGAAAAGGGTCCTACTGCCACCAAGGCAAGGAGAGCAGTGGAGAGAAAGAGCCGCTCACCTGCTCAGTCCAGTTCTTCCATCACCCAAGCCTCGGCTGTCGGCAGATGCTGCAATCGATCGGCTGGAAATAACTTCACCTTGATGTTGGACTGACTCATGGCTTTTGCATTTCCAGGCAGCCCAATCATATTAACACCCCAACCATGGTCACACCCCACCCCCCCAGCCAAAAATTCTCCATGTGAAAGGGGACAGCCAAGCCCGGCTGGCTGCATTCCTACCTCATCTTAGAAACATCACCTGGCAGCATGAAATTTTTAGTCTATTAATAGAGCTCTCTTCCATCTGACAATAGCAGCTCATAAAAAAAAGAAAGCGGCTACCCAGGTTCTGATAGATGAAACTAGAATCGCATCACAAGGGCTCAGCCCCTAGCATACGTGGGGCTGTTAGAGGTGAAAAGATGGAGGACAGCTTTTGCCTTCCAAAGACCTGAAATTGAAAGTTACTCTGTGCACCATGGTAACTGTAAGGAAGGTGTATTCAAAGTGAGTGAAGATGTACAAGCAAGGAAAAAGCCAGTTGTTTCTCCAGGACTTTTAGATGAACTTGGTGGACCCTAACTGTCCTTGCAAAATGATTAGGGTGACTAGGGAAGTGATTTTTTTATAGGTGGCTAAAGGAAGTCCCTCAGAGCCTAGTACCCTTCACTCAAAAGTCACTAGATGGAGGCCAAGCCCTAGACCGGCCACACCTCAGATCGTGAGCTCTCCACCCTGAACCCAAGCATCTCAATCCTGCATTCCCAAATCACTGCTCCTAAGGAGCAATGCGTGGGTTATCAGCTAGGAGGCCTCAGTTTCCTCACTGACACAAAGGTTATCTGGTACAGGCCCCTCAGTTTCCTACAGTTGAAATACAAGTGTAATTCCCACCCTAGGCATTGGAAAGGAGCCAAGATCCCGTGCTGGTCAGGGATGGCGTGGATCAGAACACAGGATGTTGTCATTTCTGTAGCCACGTGGCACTTGATGGCTGCAAGTTGGACTTGTTGAACCTTACAAAGCAGCCACTTTTGTCAAGGGAGAGAGGCAGAACCAGCCACAGGCAACAGGCAGAGCCGACTGTAGGAACCCCTGTGCCCCCGAGCCCAGAACTCTTCCCAGACACAAAGTTCTCCAAAGATGCCTCCGACCCTACCTCAGACATTTCTGCCTTCCTGGCCTGAGTGGGGAATCCTACCAAGCCACAGTGGGGGTCTCGGCTAATGGAGGCTTCATCCACGCCCCTGCCCAAGTCGCCCCTAAACACACACTCTGCACACATGCTCTGTCTCCTGCCAACAGCTACATTCTCTGGGAAACTCCTGCTCTGACTTGCCACACCAGCCATGTCCCACAGAGGCAGGGGAATGACACCAGAAAGGCTGCAGAGCATCCGGAAGCAGAGGCATTTTATGGTGAGTGTGTTTAAATAGCTTTCCCTTCCTAATTTCGCGTTGCTTAGGGTTATGTTAAAATTAGTGTGACCAGGAAATAGCAGTGAGGAAAGATGGTCCAGAAACCCTTTTTAGACAGCAGGGAGAAGGCTGGCCTGCTTTTCATCTTGCACATGGGGACAGACCCAAAGCGCACGGAAATTGACAAAATGTGCATCTCTTTACGTGGTTTTCTTGCTTGTGCCTGGTGATGGAGGGGTCCACCAGGGACCTCTGGGACACCTTGGGAACGGCCTTCTCCTCTCAGAACCACCTCACTTGGGCTCTTCAACTGTCCCAATTTGGTTTTAATGGTAGTAGTTTCCTTATGATTGGCTGGTCCCCACGTTCAGAGTTTGTCATGCTCTCTGAGCCAAGACGGAACACCGTCATTACAGGTGCAAGGCCTTGCATTTGCCCACACACCCCCCTCCCCAGTCCCACCTTCAGGATCCACCCAATGTCCTTGGAGTTAAATTCTGTTGCTAGAGGATGCCTAACGAATTTTAGGAACATCTGTGCTTTTATTATGTAAGAGAATGGTTTTAAGATCTTGTCATAAACCTAGTTTGTGGTTTCTAACTACTGTAGAGCACAGTCACCACCACCCCCTCACCCCCTGTCTGTTGGAGACACATTCAACACCCCCCCAGTGGATACCTGAAATCTCAAAAAGTACCAAACCCTATATATGCAATATATATGTGTATATATATTCCACATAGATACATGTATACGTATGTATGTGTATGTGCATATATGTAATATTTTTATCCTATATATAGGCATCTTTGATAAAGTTTAATTTATAAATGAGGCACAGCAAGAGATTAACAAAAGTAATAATAAAATAGAACAATTAGTACAATATGCTACAGTAAAAGTTATATGAATATAGTCTCTCAAAAGAAATTTTTTTTGGCAGTACTGGGGTTTGAACTCAGGGACTCACACTTGCTAGGCAGGTGCTCTATCACTTTAACCACACACCCTCCTTCCCCGCCCCCAGCCCCTTTTACTTTGGTTATTTTTGAGATAGGGTCCCACTCTAGGCCTGGGCTGGCCAGGATCATGATCCTACTCTTTGTACTTCCTGCGTAGCTGGGATGACAAGCTTAAGCCACCAGGCCCAGCCTCAAAGTATCTTATTGTACCGTACTTACTCTTCCTCTTGTGGGGTGATATGGATGCTGTAGTCATTGGTTAGGGTACTCGGGATGGATTTCTTGACCACAAGCAGTGTGCATCTGTGACAATTAATATGATAGCCCAGATAGTTACTAAGTGGGCAGTGTATACAGTGTGGACACGGTGGACAAAGAAATTATTCACTTCCCAGACAGGGGAGGGCAGGGCAGGGCGGGATGGTAAGAGTTGTTTCTTTCTGGAAGTTCCATTCCATCTTTTCATACTACCATTGGCCTTAGAAAGTGATAGTGCAGATAAAGGGGGGACCACTGTATTCCACTGTATTCAACCCCCGCCCCGTATCATCTCAGGCACTTACCAGCTGTATGATCCTGGGGAAATTACTCTGGTTCCTAATACACAACAGGAGACAGCAAGATTGCTTACACTGCAGGATAAAATTCAGGATTAAATGAGTTTTAATGTATCTGAAGAGCTTTGTGAAATTCTTGGCACATAATAAGTCCTTAAAAAAAAAAAAAACCTGGCTAACATCACCACTGCTTCCCTATTTCCCTGGCGAGGGGCATGCTGGTTAGACAGCTGTCTGCAACCTCACCTGATGTCACAATGGCATCCTTGCTCACATTCCCTTATAGAATTGTCTGTGAGTTTCTCTGTGACATAAGGGATTGCCCAGTTACAGAGAACACAATTCTGAAAGAAACCCCAGGGAGCCAGTCAGAGGCAGCCTGGAGATGTCTGGCACCCCAAGTCCCCTTCGAAGGGGACCTGCCTTCAAAGACTGCTGATCCGATGGACGAAAGGTATCATCTTGATCTTTTCGGGTCTTCGGTCACAAGTGAGGTGGAACATCTGTGCATCTGTTAGCCTCCTGTTAGCTTTGGTTAATTTTCTAAGAAAGTTTCCTGGTTTTTTTCCTTCTTCATTTCTCACAGTCCCTACTGTATTCTAGAAATTCTTTTATCAGTAAATCTATCACCAATCTGTCACCTTGTCTACAGGGTCCTTTGTGAATAGAAATCCTTAATGTGGTCACACATTCCCACACACGTGTTCACACACACGCAGTCTTCTTCATTCTCTCAGTATCGCTTTACCCTTCACATTTAGATTTACCTTCAGAGTGTATTTTATTTTTGGTGAAAATGGGGTTTGAACTCAGGTCTTCACCCTTGTGAGACAGATGTTCTACCACTTCAGCCATGGCTGCAGCCCCTTATTTTAATTCATTCATTTAAAAAATTTGGGGGAAGTCCTGGGGTTTGAACTCAGGGCTTCTTGTTTGCTAGGCAGGCGTTCAACCACTTGAGCCCTGGAGTTTACTTTTGTGTATGATAGAGATCTGAATTATTTTCCTCCAACAGTAAGCCAATTCTCCAAATGCCACTTATGCATAAGCCATCCTGCCTTTTCTTCACTGCTGTCTAAGTGCCTCTCTCATAAGGGATGACAGACAGCCCTGTGGCCTCTGTTCTGTGGTCACCTTGGCCTAAGTGGTCCTGCACCACCAGCACCACCCACAGCCTTCATTCAGCACTTGGATCATGTCCACAGAAGATGGAAGGGTGAAGCCCTTGTGTTTCTCTTTTCAAAGTTGTGTTAGGAATCAGCAGACTCTTGTTATTCACACACATTTTAAGCCAGTCCCCAAATTCTTGTTGACTTGCCACTGCATCGTGGATTCATTTGAGGAGCCTTCTCATTTCCAGTAACAACTTATGAACATGGTATACCTCTCTATTTATCTAAGTCTTGTCATAAACTCTAATAGACTTTAAAAGTTTTGTCCCCAAAGGTCTTGCACATAGACACTTTCCTTGGTCATTTTTGTTGCCTTTGAAAACAATGGGTTTTTTTTTCACTTTTACATATTCTAATTAGTTTTGGTGAACATTATTGATTTTTGTAAGTTGCCTTTGTATTGAGTTAACTTTGCCAACATTTTTTATTAGTTCTAATGGTTTGCTTCTTGATTCTGCTGGGTTTCCCATATCTGCCTGACTTTTTGTTTCTCCTTCTCTCTGTTCTTTCGATTCCTTTTTCGTGTATTATTGCATTGGCTAAGAAATCCAGTAGTATATTGAAAAGTAACCATGTTTTGTAGGCACGTTGTCTTGTTCTAGATCTTAAAGTAATTAATGTTTTCTCCATTAATGTGTATGTTCACAGTGAATTCTCGGCATGTAGACTTTATCAAGTTAGAGAACTTGCATTCCCAGTTGTATGGCCATTTACTTTGATATATTGAGCAGTCCTTGACTGCTCATGAATTTATTTCTAGGGTACGTCTACTTGTCCATCATTCATTTTAAATCACTCTTAGATAAAGTGACTTAATATTTAATTAAGAAATCCAAATTAAGTAGACTACAATTTTATGTTACTGTCTTTATCTGATCTTGGAGCCAAGGATATACTAGGGTCATAAAAATTCATCAGACGAGCCAGGTGAGTGGCTCAAGCCTGTAATCCTAGCTACTTGGGAGTCTGAAATCAGTAAGAGGGCAGTTCAAGGCCAGCCCCAGCAACAAAAATTCACAAGCCCCATTCCCAACCAATAGCAGGGCATGGTGGCACACACCTGTCACCTCAGCTACGGCAAGAACTGTAAAATAGAAAGATCACAGTTCAGGCCAGTCTGAGTAAAAAGCAAGACCCTATCTCAAAAATAACCAGAGCAAAAAAAAAAGACTGGACATATGGCTAAACAGTAGATTGTCTGCCAGCAAATGTGAAGCCCTGAGTTCAAATTCCTAGTACTGTTAAAAAAGACATCATCAGGCAGAGTTCTCCTGTTTCTATTTGCCGAAACAGTTTGGTTCCTTTAAAGTTAGGTGGAACTAGCCTTAAAACTGTGCATATGGCCTTTCTAAAGGGCATAGGGTAATAGTACTGATTCATTTCCAATGTCTTCCCTGGCTATCGTTTACTCAAGCTTTCTGTTTCTTATGCTATGCTACAATATACCCAACTCAAAACTGTATGCAGTTTTCAAAAGTTTTGCTTTCTGGTTCATAATATCTTCTTTTTCTTTTTTTGCAGTGCTGGGGATGAATGCAGAGCCTTGCACTTGCTAAGCAAGCATTCTGCCCCTGAGTGGCACCCCAGCCCCTTTCCAATATTTCTGACCAATTGCTTAAGCCTTTGCCTCCCCTTTTGAACATTTTGTTTTGTTTGCATGTCATCTCTTCATGGCCACTTTTGCCCAACTAAAAGTTTGTTTGTATACACTGTCCAAGTTTTACTTTTAATTTGGTTGATCATCTCTATTTTTTATGTCCTCGTCTTTATCATTTGATTGTATATTACTTATATCTTGTAATTCCATTTGTCTTTTTCTACCTTCTAATTTTTTGGGGGGGTAGTCTTAGGGTTTGAACTAGGCGTTGTGGTTGCTAGGCAGGTGTTCTAGCACTTGAGCCACTCCACCAGCCCCATTGGTTTTTCCTCTAAATACTTGAGTTCTCAGTTCATTGCTTTTCAGTCTTTTCTTTTTACTGGGTAGTATGATAAATACTTTATTTAAAGCTATGCATTTTCCTTTAAGTGCTAATTAACTATGACCTTCAATTTTTGATTCATGGTATTTTCACTATTGCTCATCACTGTGCTGTATTTTCCTATATGGAATCTTTTCCAGAGAGGTGGGAATTTTCGTAAGCCCTGTCTTTGTTAGTAATTACTAATTCCATGGCATTATGGGTCAGAGAATATCATCTCATCTCTCCTCACCAACATAGCCACGTTAGCTTCCTCTATGCTTACAGTGTTGAACTACCACAGGAAGACCCCATATTCTAAGTTCCTATTAACAGTTTGAAAATCGTATTTTGTTTTCTTCTTGAAGCCAGTGTACCTCTTGAGAAGATGATGTCAATTAGATTCTCAGGGTTTTTTGGAGAATTTTGGCTTGTTTTATTGGGTGCTGTTTACATGGGGAGCTGTTTGTTTTTTCTCTTTGGAAGTTTTGTACTTTTAAATTACATCAGAGATGTGTCTAGTAGTGTTTTGATTTTTTTTAAATATATTTTTACCTACATCGTCTAGCATTCTATGACTCCTTTCAATATGAAGTCATTTTGTTGGTTTTCTTTCTTTTTAAAATTATCATTGTAGTGCTCACTTTGGCAGCACATATACTAAAATTGGAATGATACAGAGAAGATTAGCATGGCCCCTGCACAAGGATGACACACAAATTCATGAAGCATTACATATTTTTCTATTTTATGCGTCCCCTTTGATGAGACAACTACAGAACAACATCTGAGGCACCATCTCCAGGATTGGAGACTGAGACGGACACCCAAATTATTAAGACTGAAACTTCACTACATTTGAACTTGGAGGATTTTTGGTTTTTTGGTTTTTTGGTTTTTTGGGTTTTTTTTTAATTTTCTATTTTCCATTTTATTTTAATTCATTTTTATATATAGATATTCCTTTCATTTACTTATTTTTTATTTTTATTCTTATCTTTATTTTTTTATTTTTGATTTTCAATCCTCTCTCTGTCTCTCTAATGTCTGTTCAGCTTACTGTCAATTAGTACACTAACGCTCCCTGTTTATACTTTTGAAACTTTCTGTCTGAAACCTTGTTCTGCTTTCTCCCTCTTGTCTGTGTATTTGTTTTCCCCTTTAACTTCTTGCTTTCCATCTCAGCTCACCCCTCCATTCTAAATATTACCATTGTTATTATTACAAGCTAGAAAATACTTAATTGCACACAGTACAGGGACAGTAACAACACCAAAGACAATGATGGGAAGACAGAAAAAACAGGGAAACCAGTTTCCCCACAGCAAAAAATTAGTTCAGGAACCAGAGGGGAATGAAGAAAACAGAAACTCGGATCCAGACTCCAACAAAATGAAGATAAACTATGACAAAGGACCCAATGAAGCCCACAAGAATAATTTAAAAGAAGACATACTGCAGGTACTCAATGAGAATTTTATAGAGATGATACTGGATAGGGTCAAACAAAATGTACAGGAGACACTCAAGAAATTCCAAGACAACAAAAATAGAGAATTTGAAAAAGCAAAAGAAGAAATAAAGGAAACCATAGAAGCACTGTATAAACACCAAAGTGAAACAGAGAACATGATGAATAAACAGGACAAAAATAGACAACATTAAAGAGGAAACCACCCAGGATATGGAAAACCTCAGAAAAAAGAATGAAACAGAACTACAAAACAAAACGGAAGGCCAATCCAGCAGAATAGAACAAACAGAAGACAGAATCTCAGAACTTGAAGATGAAATGGTAATTAAAGGAAAAACCGAAGAACTATTAATGAAACAACTCAAGACCTGTGAAAAGAAAATGCAAGAACTCACCGGCTCCATCAAAAGACCAACTTGAGAATCATGGGCATCGAAGAAGGAGAAGAGGTGCAAGTGAAGGGAATGCGTAATATATTCAACAAAATAATAACAGAAAATTTCCCAAAGCTAGAGAAAGATATTCCCATACAGATACAAGAGGCCTCCAGGACACCAAACAGACCAGATCAAAATAGAACTACCCCACAACATATCATCATTAAAACAACAAGTTCAGAAACTAGGGAAAGAATATTGAAGGCTGTAAGAGAGAAAAAACAAATAACATACAAAGGTAAACCCATCAAAATCACAGCAGATTTCTCAACAGAAACATTAAAAGCAAGAAGAGCGTGGGGTGAGATCTTCCAGGTACTGAATGAAAATAACTTCAACCCCAGGATACTCTACCCAGCAAAACTATCATTCAAAACAGATGGAGCAAAAAGTCTTCCATGATAAGCAGAAACTAAAACAATATGTGACCACAAAGCCACCACTACAAAAGATTCTGCAAGGGATTCTGCACATAGAAAGTGAAATGCAACTTAACCATGAAAAGACAGGCAGCACCAAACCACAGGAAAAGAAAAAGCAAGAAAGTAGAGAGTAACATCAACTTAGGTACACACAATCAAACCTTCAAACAACTAAGACAACTAAATGACAGGAATCACCACATACCTATCAGTACTAACACTTAGTGTTAACGGACTTAATTCACCCATCAAAAGGCACCGCTTGACGAAATGGATTAAAAAAGAAGATCCAACAATTTTACAAAAGGAAATAATAATTATCAACCTGTATGCACCCAATGTCAATGCACCCAATTTCATCAAACATACCCTGAAAGACCTAAAAGCATATATAAATGCCAACACAGTGGTTGTGGGAGACTTTAACACCCCATTGTCATCAATAGATAGGTCATCCAAACAAAAAATCAAAGAAAAATCCAAGATCTAAAATATGCAATAGATCAAATGGACCTAGTTGATGTCTACAGAACATTTCATCCAACCTCTACACAATATACATTCTTCCCAGCAGCCCATGGAACCTTCTCCAAAATAGATCATATCCTAGGGCACAAAGCAAGTCTCAGCAAATATAAGAAAACAGAAATTATACCGTGCATACTATCTGATCACAATGCAGTAAAAGTAGAACTCAACAACAAAAGTAAAGACAAAAAACATGCAAACAGCTGGAAACTAAATATCTCATTACTTAATGAAGAATGGATCATCAATGAAATAAAAGAGGACATTAAAAAGTTCCTGGAAGTCAATGAAAATGAAAACACAACCTGCCGGAACCTATGGGACACAGCTAAGGCAGTCCTGAGAGGAAAGTTTATAGCCATGAGTGCATATATGAAAAAGATTGAAAGATCCCAAATCAATGACCTAATGATACATCTCAAACTCCTAGATAAACAAGAACAAGCAAATCCCAAAACAAATAGAAGGAGAGAAATAATAAAAATAAGAGCTGAAATCAACGAAATAGAAACCAAAAAAACCATACAAAGAATTAATGAAACAAAAAGTTGGTTCTTTGAAAAAATAAACAAGATCGATAGATCCCTGGCAAACCTGACTAAAATGAGGAGAGAAAAAACCCAAATTAGTAGACTCAGGAATGCAAAAGGGGAGATAACAACAAACACCATGGAAGTCCAGGAAATCATCAGAGACTACTTTGAGAACCTATATTCAAATAAATTTGAAAATCTTAAAGAAATGGACAGATTTCTAGATACATATAATCATCAAAAACTAAACCAAGAAGAAATTAATCACCTGAATAGACCTATAACATAAAATGAAATTGAAGCAGCAATCAAGAGTCTCCCCAAAAAGAAAAGTCCAGGACCTGATGGATTCTCTGTTGAATTCTATCAGACCTTTAAAGAAGAACTGATACAACCCTCCTTAAACTGTTCCACGAAATAGAAAAGGAAGGAAAACTGCCAAACACATTTTATGAAGCCAGTATTACACTTATCCCAAAACCAGGCAAAGACACCTCCAAAAAGGAGAACTATAGGCCAATCTCCTTAATGAACATTGATGCAAAAATCCTCAATAAAATAATGGCAAACCGAATTCAGCAACACATCAAAAAGATTATTCACCACGACCAAGTAGGCTTCATCCCAGGGATGCAGGGGTGGTTCAACATACGAAAATCAATAAACCTAATAAACCACATTAACAGAAGCAAAGACAAAAACCACTTGATCATCTCAATAGATGCAGAAAAAGCCTTTGATAAGATCCAACACCATTTCATGATAAAAGCTCTAAGAAAACTAGGAATAGAAGGAAAGTACCTCAACATTATAAAAGCTATATATGACAAACCTACAGCCAACATTATACTTAACGGAGAAAAACTGAAACCATTCCCTCTAAAATCAGGAACCAGACAAGGATGCCCACTATCTCCACTCCTATTCAACATAGTACTGGAATTCCTAGCCAGAGCAATTAGGCAAGAAGAAGGAATAAAAGGAATACAAATAGGTAAAGAAACTGTCAAAATATCCCTATTTGCAGACGACATGATCCTATACCTTAAAGACCCAAAAAACTCTACTCAGAAGCTTCTAGACATCATCAATAGCTATAGCAAGGTAGCAGGATATAAAATCAACATAGAAAAATCATTAGCATTTCTATACGCTAACAATGAGCAAACGGAAAAAGAATGCATGAAAACAACTCCATTTACAATAGTCTCAAAAAAAATCAAATACCTAGGTGTAAACCTAACAAAAGATGTGAAAGACCTCTACAAGGAAAACTATACACTTCTGAAGAAAGAGATTGAGGAAGACTATAGAAAGTGGAGAGATCTCCCATGCTCATGGATTGGTAGAATCAACATAGTAAAAATGTCGATACTCCCCAAAGTAATCTACATGTTTAATGCAATTCCCATCAAAATTCCAATGACATTCATTAAAGAGATTGAAAGATCTACTGTTAAATTTATATGGAAATACAAGAGGCCATGAATAGCCAAGGCAATACTCAGTCAAAAGAACAATGCAGGAGGTATCACAATACCTGACTTCAAACTATATTACAAAGCAATAACAATAAAAACAGCATGGTACTGGCACAAAAACAGACATGAAGACCAGTGGAACAGAATAGAGGACCCAGATATGGAGCCACACAACTATAACCAACTTGTCTTTGACAAAGATGCTAAAAATATACGATGGAGAAATAGCAGCCTCTTCAACAAAAACTGCTGGGAAAACTGGTTAGCAGTCTGCAAAAAACTGAAACTAGATCCATGTATATCACCCTATACCAAGATTAACTCAAAATGGATCAAGGATCTTAATATCAGACCACAAACTCTAAAGTTGATACAGGAAAGAGTAGGAAATACTCTGGAGTTAGTAGGTATAGGTAAAAACTTTCTCAACGAAACCCTAGCAGCACAGCAACTAAGAGATAGTATAGATAAATGGGACCTCATAAAACTAAAAAGCTTCTGTTCATCAAAAGAAATGGTCTCTAAACTGAAGAGATCACCCACAGAGTGGGAGAAAATATTTGCCAACTATACATCAAAGGACTGATAACCAGAATATATAGGGAACTTTAAAAACTAAATTCTCCCAAAACTAATGAACCAATAAAGAAATGGGCACGTGAACTAAACAGAACTTTCTCAAAAGAAGAAATTCAAATGGCCAGAAAGCACATGAAAAAATGCTCACCATCTCTAGCAATAAAGGAAATGCAAATTAAAACCACGCTAAGATTCCACCTCACCCCTGTTAGAACAGCCATCATCAGCAACACCACCAACAACAGGTGTTGGCGAGGATGCGGGGAAAAAGGAATCCTCTTACACTGTTGGTGGGGATGTAAACTAGTACAGCCACTCTGGAAAAAAATTTGGAGGCTACTTAAAAAGCTAGACATTGATCTACCATTTGATCCAGCAATACCACTCCTGGGGATATACCCAAAAGACTGTTACTCCAGAGGCACCTGCACACCCATGTTTATTGTGGCACTATTCACAATAGCCAAGTTATGGAAACAGCCAAGATGCCCCACCACTGACGAATGGATTAAGAAAATGTGGTATCTATACACAATGGAATTTTATGCAGCCATGAAGAAGAACGAAATGTTATCATTCGCAGGTAAATGGATGAAATTGGAGAACATCATTCTGAGTGAGGTTAGCCTGGCCCAAAAGACCAAAAATCGTATGTTCTCCCTCATATGTGGACATTAGATCAAGGGCAAACACAACAATGGGATTGGACTTTGAGCACATGATAAAACCAAGAGCACATAAGGGAGGGGTGAGGATAGGTAAGACACCTAAAAAATTAGCTAGCATTTGTTGCCCTTAATGCAGAGAAACTAAAGCAGATGCCTTAAAAGCAACCGAGGCCGATAGGAGAAGGGGACCAGGAACTAGAGAAAAGTTTAGATCAAAAAGAATTAACCTAGAAGGTAATACACACGCAAAGGAAATCAATGTGAGTCAATGCCCTGTACAGCATCCTTATCTCAACCAGCAAAAACCCTTGCTCCTTCCTATTATTGCTTATACTCTCTCTACAACAAAATTAGAGATAAGGGCAAAATAGTTTCTGCTGGGTATTGAGGGGGTGGGGGGAGAGGGAGGGGGTGGAGTGGGTGGTAAGGGAGGGGGTGGGGGCAGGGGGGAGAAATGACCCAAGCCTTGTATGCACATATGAATAATAAAAGAAAAAAAATTATCATTGTACTGGGGGTGCATTGTGGCATTTACCAAAGTTCTTACAATATATCATAGTTGAATTCATCCCCTCCATCATTCTCCTTTATCTCCTCCCCCCATTCCTGGAATAGTTTCAACAGGTCTCATTTTTCCATTTTTATACACGAGTATATAATATTTATACCACATTCACCATCAAACCTTTTCCTGCAATGATTATTCCACTTAGGCAAGTTGTAGACATTAGTGAAAGGAGTAATATTCTAGACCCTCGTTGTGTCCTTGGCAATGAAGTAGAGGGAAGAAGGCCCTTGCCTCAGGCAGAGGCTCCCACAGGACAGTCTGGGCTCAGATGCACTCCTTCTGGGACAAGAGACCTGCCCCTCAAGAAACTTCCCAGTTGGACACCTCTCGTTTCTTCTCCGGACTTCTTCCTTGGGTTGGAGAATAATCTGGGAAGATTCACCAACCCTTTCCCTCTTGCTTTGCCTCCAGCCCACCCTGACCTCCTCTGGCTGCCTCTGGGTGAGGGCTACAGTTTTTCTGCCTATGCAAAGCTGTGCTCCCATCCAGGGCCACTGGGGGACAGAGTGTCATGCTGTTTTCTGAGGCATCTGGTCTACCTCCTTCTTACCTGCTGCTTACTTGCCACCTCTTTATCAACTAAGATCCAATTTTTTTGTCTCCCTCTGTGTTCCTTGACCCAATAAGCCATCCCCAGTTTCTTCCCACTTCTTCAGGTTGATTTGGGGACAAGGGCCCAGGATCCCTGTTGGGGGATCATAGCTGAGAAATGGGTGACCATCTCTTCCACCTGCCGGTCAAGGTCCCTGCTCAGTCACTAATTCATCTGCCCAACTCCAACATCTCACTTCCTGTGTCACATTCCAAGTGGCTGCAATGATTTTAAGAAAAAGAACAGTAAAAAGGGGTCATTTCCTGGAGCTGGAGACCTATTTGTATTATGTAACCAAGACCTCTAGATGACTGTCCAGAAATGAAGACTAGGCAGGCGCTGAGGCCTGTGGAATCTTCTCAGAAGAGCCTGTCTCATCTTCTGCCAATCTCTCTTGTGGCCACAATTATCTGTTGAGCAATGTCTTGCCCACCAGTGCTGCCATCCCAGGGCTGCCAGATGTCCCTCCCAGGAACCTTAAGTGCTTTCCGTACCACCAGCCTTCAATGTAATCCCCTCTGCCTTCTGACTCTGGTTGCAGCTTTCCCCAGTCAGAATTCTCTGAATGGTCATTTCCAAGTTCACCCACTTGGCACAAACATCTCACTTCATGAGTTACAAGTCAGCCAATACCCTGAAGGCAGAACCACAGTCCCCAAATGCCTCAACAGGCTACAGTGGAGGGTAGACATGTGCTTTCTTCGAGACAAGGAGAAAAACCAAAGGAAAGCAAGGAATTCCATCTGGCAGCAAGGCCCATGGTAAGCAGCCCTGTGGGACTGTAGCCCCACCCAGAAATCACCATCTCTCAAGACACAGCAGGCCCTGAGCAAAACCCCTTCCAACCCATCCTTTGAAACTGTGCTACTTTCAGGGGATGCACCACCCCCATGACCTCTTCTGGGGACACTTTTTCCACAGACAGCCTTCTTTCAGCTCTACATCCAGCAAATTCATCCACCCTTCAGTGACCTCCCCACCCTTCTACACCCTCACCTGCCTGCCTGCCAAGAGGGTTCTCCACTCCTGCTCTGGCGCCACCCTGTGTCTCTCAAAAAGTCTGGAAACTGTCCCTGCCTCAGCTAGGCCCTCACCCTCATGCTCCCCGATGTCCACATTCTCTTGAGAGACCTTCTCCACTGCTGTCTGATATCCCACAGCCCTTGGCTCAGGCTCTGCAGAAAAATGATCCTGGTCAAGGTCACTAGAAGTGACCCTTCTACTTTGGTTACTTAATTTCCACTTTCTCAGCCCTCATCTTGATTGACTGTGTATTTCTCCTTCTCAGTGTCTCCTTGGTCTCTAGATGCCATCCCTGGTGGATTTTAATCCTCCCCAACCCCCTTAAATATGAGAGTTCCCCAACCCCAAACTCGGCCCTGCCCCCGTGACTGGTAATTTGAACTCAGGGTCAATACTTTTTGGTAATACTGGCATTTGAACTCAGGGTCTTGCACTTGCTAGGCAAGTGCTGTACCACTTGAGCCACACCCCCAGCCCTTTCCGCTTTAGTTACTTTTTTGTATAGGGTGTCTCATTTTTGCCTGGTGCCACCCTCAGACTGCAGTCCTACCTTCTGCCTCCCACATACCTGGAACCATAGATGCACACAACCTTATCCAGTTTGTTTGTTGAGGTGGGATCTCACTAACTTTTTGCCTGGACTGGCCTCTAACCATGATCCTCCTGATCTACACTTCCCAAATAGTTGGGATTACAGGTGTGAGCCACCACACCTGACCTCCTTGTGAAGTCTTAATCAAAGTCTGGCCAACTCAACTTACCCTTCCAGCATCAGGCTGCCCAACTCCAGGCCCCTCCCTCTTCTGCTGCTGCTGCCTCTGGTTGGGTGCTGTTGCTTTTGTGCCCAGAGGCCTGGGCTCACTGCTCTCTAGGGCTCCTGATGCTGTGTTAAAGGGTCTACCCCATGAGGAAATAAACTCTTGCATTTTGCTTGTATCTAACAACTATCATCACTCCTGGACCAGGTCAGGGGCTCTATATTTTTGGATGGATGGGTGAGTGGATGGATGTGCTGTGAGTCAAACCCTGCCTCAAGTATGTTATATTATGGTTAGGGCTTAGTGTCAAACTGGGAAGGTTTAGATAAAGTCAAACAGTGCAATTAAGTGACTGTGGCAAATGTAAAAGAGGGGCCTACTATTTATTGGGTGGCTACTTATAGATCCTTAATTTGCATTTTTTTAAAACTTTATTTCATTTAATTACCTAAGAATATTCAGAAAGGTTGTTTTTTGGCTTGATTTTGTTTTGGTTTTGGTTTTGGTTTTGGTTTTTGTGATACTGGGGATTGAGTCTGAAAGGTAGTTTGGTTGTTTGTTTTTGTTGTTTTCTTGGTTTGTTTTTTGTGATGCTGGGGTTTGAGCTTAGGGTCTTGCACATGCTAAGCAAGCACTCTACCATTGAGCTAAACCCCCAGTCTGCTGGATTACTCTGGAACCAATGCAATGTTCATTTTATCAATCCAGAATTCAGACATAGAAAAATTAGCTTGACTGAGGCTGCAAAACTAAATGGCAAAGTTCAATGTAAGCATGAGCCCCTGTCAGGTACCCAAATTCAAGCTCTTTCCAGAACATTAGTTCCAGGTGACCATACAGGGTGACATGGAGAAGGCAGAGGGACCAGTGGCAAGACTACTGCAATAGTCCTGGGGAGGCCCCAGAAATGTATGCTATCGACAGTACAGATGCTGAAACAGACATGGGCTCTGTAGGCCACTTAGAAGGCAGCATTGCCAGCCCCTGTCCACTTGGATAAGCAGACGAGAACAGGAAGGATGAAAGTGGACTCTGTTCTATCAGATGTTCAAAGGTGCCATTTCTGAGAGGTTTGTCATCTAGGAGCACCAGGGGGATGATGCAAGGGGTTAGTTTCCACTCTTAGTGAGGAAGGACTTTCTGGCCAGTATGGAGGAGAATGCCCACAGAAGTGGAGGGGGCCAGCCCCAGCACAGAGCCCTCAGCTGGAAAAGTGGACAGCAGGGTATAAGTATCTGTAAGGTGGGTGATGGACTCTCCAGGCAAGTCTCCCCCTACAGGTGTGCTCCTCCCTAGGAGCCCATGGACTGATTCTCTGCAGTTGGCATTGAATGAGCAATAAGTTAATACTTTAACTTTTTCCCACCTGCACCAAGAGACCAGGGTGAGGGGGTTTGGTGTGGTTGAAGGGGATGGATTTTTTAATCTGAAATACCAATATAACTCCCTTCGTCTTCACAGCCCCAGTCCATCTGGCACTAACAACAAGCTTTAGAATTCTTAGCTTAACTTTCATACTAACTTCCTTTAAATTCAATGAGCTAATCAAGTGAACTTATTTGGCTAAAATGAAATATTTTTGGACTCATTTCTAGGGTTTTTATTTCTGTTACTTTATTTCTTGTTCTTATGTTGCCTTTTCATTTCGAATCAAATTGCCCTCTTGCACCATCTTGCTCTTTGGTGGCCCCACATGTGGGATCTAAGACAGTCTAGAACCTTCATCAGTGTGGTCCTGAGATGAGAGCAGCCAGTTGTTTTCCAGGGAGCCCAACCAGGAAGCTAGCCCTCTGGCCTTCCTTCCTTCTTACCAGAGAAACCCAGGCTATTCCAGGGAGGAAATCCCCTGAGGCAGCGGGACATTTGTCCAGTGTCCTGTCCTCTGGGACTGTAACCTTTAATCTATTGAAACAGTTGATGAACAAGAGTGGCTATAATTCAAACCCCAGAACCACAGTCCAGCAGCCTGACATCCGAGAGGCTTGTGAAAAAGAAACAGTCACTAAAGAAAAACCAAAGTTAGCAATAAACTTGGGGGCCATGGAGTCTTCCTTATTTTATAGATGAAGAAACTGAGGCCCACTGAGCTGAGAGGGTGCTGGCCCTCCCTGACTTGGGCTGGGCACATGCCACTCCCAGCACCCCAGCTCAGACCCTCACTCCCGCCTTCCGCATGGCCCCTCTGTTCCCCCAGAGACAACCCTGTACCTCTGGTGAACAGAAACTTAGCCTTGGCCCGCTGGTTCCTGAATGAGTTTAATGGGTCTGTACTGGAATAAGCCTACCCACAACTTGTTCTTCAAAATGTTTGTTTAAAATGCTAGAATTAAACACTGTGTCTTCATCTCCAGAGTCACATTTCTAGCTCCTGTGCCTTGATGTTTCCCAAAGTGTCCGAAACAATAGCTCCTGGGTGATGCATCTATCACCTCCAGCCCAGACCTATTAATGTGAAATCTTGCCAGGAGTGCAGCCTCACTCTGGCCCTGGCACCTGTGCTCTGAGGGCCACGGGGATTTAAAGGAGCCCCAGGTACAGCAGGAGGGCAGTCAGCATGGTGAAAGGTCTACACCCCCCAGAGATCGCCACTGCCACCTGAAGGAGTGTGTCTGTCCTGCTGGATCACCAGGTGACACAAGAGGCTGCAAGGATGGGCCCGCTGCAGGAGATAAATGTGCATGCCAGCAGTCTGCTGAAATGGACATGTGCCTTTCCCCACTTTGGTTACACCAACTATGTTTTTAAGCTAAATTTAAGACATGGAGGAGGAGGCGTGGGAGGTCTCTCTATTGGTAAGATGAGGAGGGCGTCATACACTCCTTCACCCAGTGTGCTCACAGCATCCCAGCCTCACAATGGGAGGCCTGGTGTTTGATATGATTGACTTGGTCATTTTAACCACAGTCATTTCAACTTTTTGTTTGACCACACTTTGGGCCCAGTCCCAGTTTCACCCACACCACACTAGACTGTCCTCCCACTTCACTGAAAACGCCCCCTCCACCCTGCTCAAACCAGATCCCTGTGAAGTGTGTGAGTGTGTGGCCAGAGACTGTTGATTCCATCCACAGAACCTGACTCTGGCCAGCTTAAAAGCACACAGGGAATCTGAGGAAGGGAATCAGGCAGCCTGACCAGACATAAGGCAAACAGAAACCAAGATCCTGCTGAAGGGAAAACTTGACCTGGACAACATGGTGACCACTACCACTGTCACAGCCACTGCTGCCCCCACCACATCTCCTGGAAGGATTCTCGATTACACTTGCCTTGCACACAGCCTCTGATCAAGTCACTCCATGGGCAGACACAGTCTCTGCCTTCTTCGGCTGGTGGGAGCTATGGAAGGTTTTCAGCAAGAGTGACCTGATCAGGTCTTAGGAAGTTGGGGATGGAAGAGATTGGGGACAGGAAAGGCTAATGACTAGGTTGTCATGGCACACATGAGGTCATGGTGGGGGCAGAGAACAGTGGAGAGGGAAATATTAGATGGAATAAAGGTCTTGGGCATGGATCAGACAGGGTGGTAGTGAAAGCAGGCAAGACACCTCATTTGTGCAGCTGGAAGGTCAGCAGTGACATCCTCCAGGAGACAGCACACAGGTAGGTAAGCAGGTAAAAGAAAGCAGAAAGCTTCAGTGCTGTGGGCTCAGGAAAGAAAGTTTGAAAACAGTGTTGTCAAGCCTTCTGTTATTGTAACAAAATACCTGAGACAATTATAAAAATAAAAGGTTCATTCTGGCTCACCATTTTGGAGGCTCCAGTCCCTGATCGGTTGGCTCCTTTGCTTTGGGCCTGTGGCAAGGCAACATATCCCAATGGGGAGTATGTGATAGAGCAAAACTGCTCACCTCATAGCAGGGAAGCAAGAAAAAAACGGAAAACACCAGAGTCCCAATACCCTCTTCAAGGACACACCCCCAAATGTCCCCAGTGACCTAACTTCCTCCCACGAGGCCACACCCCCTAAGGTTCCACCACCTCCCAGTAGCACCTCAGGCTAGGGGCTGAAACTCCAACATGTGGACCTTTGAGGAGCATTCCTGACCCAAAGTACACAGAAGCTAAAAGGTCAGGCACAGCCTTCTGCCTGGTCAGAGTGGTCCCCTCCATTTCTCTCCCCTCTGTTCCCCTAGCTGAAGGCTGTCACCAGCCAGCTTCAGTGTTCCTCACTAAGAATTGAGAGACAAATTAATGGAGCCAGATAAAAGTCCCCTCTTGGGGCCACCTACAGGGGGACCTGGGCGATCTCGTAGACTCTGCAGCAAACTTATTTTTGTGACCTTGAGCAAATCCATCCAGGGTCTATGGTATCCCAACCATCACCAACATTGCAGGGTTTGATGGATGACTATTTGAGGAGGGGTGAAGTGCCATGTGACTGTTTACTGCTAATAACAAACCACCCGCAAAGCGTCAGTATATCGCCTGGGCAACTCGACAGCTTTAAAAGTCTTAAGTGGCTCTTGTTCTGATTCATCGCATCCTATGCATTTAACTTCCAGAACAAATTTAGCCCTCAAAATATCTTGGTACATTTTCTACCCACCCCTTAACATTTAAACCTTCCGTCTCCCGTACCACTTCTCCATCTTGGGATCACCTGTCTCCCAGCACACCATTGTCCTTTTCCTCTTCCAGAGTCAGCGCTTCCCTCTCCCCCCGCCCCCCCCCCGCCCCCCCGCACCACCACCCTCCTCATCTCCAGAGGAGGCCAAAGCCACCAGAGAATGGTCTTCTGGGTCTGCCCCAGTCAGGTCAGAAAGAGAAACCAGCAGAGCCTGGGGGCAGGGGAGGAGAGGAGAAGCTGGGATCTGGTGAAGGGCTACAACAGAGTCAACCATGAGAACAAACCCCAGCCACCCACTCACTGTAGCTGTGTGGCTACAGCACTGGGAGGGGCATTAACACACAATGTCAATTTTGTGTCCATTCCGAGCCATTCCAGTCACCAGCACCATCATCCGTGGGGCTGGATCAGCCTGGAGTCCCAGCTCTTTTAAGCCCGGAGCTCATCAAAGAATTTCTAGAATTAAGGTCAGTACTGTTCTGCCAGAAGCATTTGCCATGGCAACTTTCCGTCCATGCTATTTCTTTTTCTTTCTTTTTTGGTGGTTCTGGGGTTTGAACTCAGGGCCTTGCACTTGCCAGACAGGCACTCGACCACTTGTGTGACACTCCCAGTCCTTACTACTTTAGTTCTTTTTCTAATGGGCTCTCATTTTTATGCACAGGCTGGCCTGGACTGCAATCCTCCTAATTACACTTCCCACACAGCTATAATGATAAATGCACCACCACCCAGCTTTTATTGGTTGAGATGAGGTCTCTCAAAACTTTTTCCCCAGGCTAGCCTCCAACCCAACTCCTGATCTCTGCCCTCACAGTAGCTAGGATTACAGGCATGCACCACCACAAGCATCTCTTTTTTTCAAAGCAAAAGTCATCTCCAGGAATTCCCAGAGTTTAAACATAGGATTTAGGATAAGTCACAAAGGTTGTTGAAGAAAGGGCTGAAGAACCTTTCAAAGTGTTTGCATTTGGAAAATGGAGAACTTGGAAGTGTTTGCTGCATCTTGCAGCTTTCGCCATGGCTCCTCCGCACTTGGCCAGAGCTTTAGTGGGAAATTCTTTCTGAACGGCAGGTGCCACCATCCCGCAAACCAATGAGGGGGATAGAAAATGTTTGTTGAGTGCTTGCTCCATGCCAGAAACTGTTCTAAGTATTTTCACATGAATTAACTCATTTCATCCTCACAACAACCCCCTGAAGTAAAAAGGATTCTTTTTCTTCATTTTACAAAAGGGGAAATCTAACTACAGAAAGGTTAGGTAACTTGTCCCAAATGCCCCAGCTAGCAAGCCACAGAGCTGGGATTTGAAACCAGGAGAGTTGACATCAACCAGGGCCAATGTGGATCTAATACATCTGAGATGGCTCTCACAGCGAACAAGTCGGATGATGAAATTGTCATCTCTTGTTCCCACCTCTCCTTTTTCTAGGTCCTGTTCTAAACCCCTCAATGCTGTGAAGAGTGATTCCATAAGCCTCCCTGGGGTATAGGGTGGGTGACAGAATACAATGCATACCTAATGGTGAAATTTCAGGACTGTGGCTCCTGTGTGTGCATCCTATTCTAAACTGGAATCAAATTACTAACCCCCTTTAAATTGTATTCCTCTGTTTCGATGACACGTGATGTTCATCCGCCCTGGCTCCATCTCCCTCACCCTCCCCAAACATTTCTACCACCAAAACAAAACACTCTGCATGTCCTTTCAAAACCACTTCCCAAGCCCTTACTCTTCAGAGCAGGGTACTTCTGCATTCCCATTCTGTCTTGAATCCACTTGTGTTGAAAGACAAGCTTTTCAGAAAAATTAACCCCTCTGAGCCTGGCCTCAGAATCTACCCAAATCCCCCCAGGCAAGCCAGCAAGATACTCTCTCACCCCATTACCCCTGCACCCCAAGCTGCCTGGCACTTGAACCAACATAAGCTAATTCTAGTATGGTAGACTTCGAATCCCTTTCCCCTAACAGACCTCGGTGCACAAGGGGGAGACCCCCCAGGTTTATGAACTTCAAAACTCTCTCTCATTGGGTTATAAATCTCCTAGACTTCTCTGTTCAATTACACGCCTCTCCTCAGCTACCTAATAGAAGCCATCAAAAACCTGAAAACTCCTGGCTTAAGATCAATATAACAGTTCCCTTGATAAGGTCCCTTCTGCTAAGGAACTGCAAGTACTTTCTCGAAATCTCAAATACATTGGCTTAGCATTATTTGCCTGGGAAAATCTCACACACTATTTGTTCTCTGCCCAAACTCAGTTCCAGTTGTTTGTTTGGGAGGTCAGCCCACCCCACCATTGCCAGAGAAAACGTGCTAAAACCCACAGAGGTCCAATTCTCTCCAGGCATCTTCAAACACTCCAGATCTGGCTTCCTGTTACACAGCTGCTGCTGCTTCTTCGAATTATCTTTACATCAAAAACACAATTCCAATGTACCCCCACCCAGCACAACAATAAAAACAAAACAAAAAAAAAGTACAATTCAGTTTTCTCTTTTCAATGTCTGTTCCTGACTCAGGGCCCTCTTACATTTTGAAAAGCAAGAGAGGGAAAGAAAAAAACCAAAAAAATAAAAAACAACAGCAAAAAGCCTTTGAAGACAAGTGCCAGTGGCTCACACCTGTAATCCTAGCTACTTCAGAGGCAGAGATCAGGAGGATCGTGGTTCAAAGACAGCTTGGGCAATTATTTCTCAAGATCCTATCTTTAAAAAAAAACCGCATGAAACAGAGCTGGTAGAGTGGCTCAAGTGGTAGAGCACCTGCCTACCAAGGGTGAGGCCCTGAGTTCAAACCCCAGTGCCACCAAAAAAAAAAGCCTTTGATCAGCTCCCATAATGAGTTCTGTGTTGCCTGTCCCTCCTTTTCCTAGATGTACAAAACCCTCTGCCAGTTCTCTCTAGATGTTCCCCAGCCTCCCAAAGCACAGTTCTCTCAGGCAGCCCACCAATATTTACTTAGCACCCACCTCATGCCTCATGTAAGACATTGTCTTCTGAGCCAGGTTACGTGGCTCTATGTGGAAGAATTGACCCCTGCCTTCCAGCCTCTATCAAGAGACTCAATATCACAGCCAAGGAAAATGGGGAGATAGGAGGATCCTCATTTTTAAGGGAGCCACAGAATCCAGGAGCTGAAGGAGTTAAGAGTTAGAGTTTAACCTGTCTCCAGCAGGAGAAGAGACAAAGGATGCTTTTTTTTTTTTTTTTTTTTTGCAGTACTGGGGGTTGAACTCAGGGCCCTCACCTTGAGCCACTCCTCCAGCTCCCCCCCCCCTTTATTGTGATAGATGAAGTAGGCTCTTGATCATGTAAGCAAAGACACAAACTTATCTGAGGACTGTATCCCATCATGCAGCAGGGAATGACCTGAGTAGCATTGAGGGGGGTTAGAGGAGTTATAGAAGCAGTGAGATAAGTGGGTGGCACAGAGAGACCCACCAGGCTGCAGAGGCCTTGGAATGCAAAGCTATCAAGGTGACTTTTCACAGTGCCATCCCTGTAGAAGCCAGCCTCCTACCAACATAATGGAAACAGAGCAAGGAGAAGTGGCAGGGCCTCCCACCAACAGCCATGGCCTCTTCACCCTTCCCTTTGAGCCCTAGCTCAGGCCATGGTCCAGTGCTGCAGGAGAAATTCCTGTGATTCTGACAGTCCACCTTGGCTCAATGGATTCTTCTGGAAAGAGCATTAGCCTGGGAATAGGAGACCCAGCTCCTGCCCCAGAGCTGCCACTAACTTCAGAAGCCTCTGTTTCCTCGTGAGGAGTTGGAAGAAGGAGAGTGAAGTCCTTCCCAGCTCTGCAGGGCTATTTTGCACTCTCTCTGTAGCCCCACCTGCCTTTCTCCATCCTTTCCTAGGGTCTCATGGGAGATCATATTTTTCAGTTTCTGGGGTATCTATAATATTTATTATAGGAAACTTGGAAAATACAGAAAGCAGGAGAGGATATGAAAGTCACCTATAATCTGGTCATTCACCATTAACTCGGTATGTCTTTCCATCATATTTACATGCTTTTAGTGTTAATTGAGTTTAATACAGCACATACTGTTTTGAAACCTGGCTCTCTTTTTTAGTTAAAAATACATATTGTCGAGGGAGTGGAGGTGCAGCTTATGAGAGGTCCTGGGATTACACCAGCACCTCAACAGTACATATATGTAATTGGGAGTTCCACCTCAATACTGTTTGATTAAGCTGTTTCGGGGACCAACCCTCCAAAAGAGAACTAGAGGAAGTAGATAGCATATAACAAAATTTGTATGTATCTGAAAGACTGTTAAGGCAGTTGATCTGAAAGAGGAAGGAAATCGAGAGAAAAGAACACAGAATTCACTTCATAAGTGGTCTCTGTGGTAAAGAGCTCTATGTCATAGCTAGACTCCACAGCAAGAACAGTAACTGAGAGGCTGAGAAACCAATGAGAGTTCAGCAGTCCTGTGGGGCTGGAGTGACCCAGCATCCACTAGGGAAGAGGAAATATGGTGAATATCTCAGGCCTTCAGCTGGGGCCACAAAGAGCTATGCCTTAGTTACCAGAGCAAACCAGCCCTGACTTCAGGGCCTGAAGTCAAGTTCAAATTGTGTCAGTTCCTCTCTTGATTAGGTTGGCCCCCTCTTGGACTAACTGACAGCTAGAAGCAAGCCTAAATCCTCTCTGGAGAAAGAGAACACTACCTGGAACCTTTTATTATTTCTGCAATTTTTTCAAATACAATGTTTGTCACTCAAACACAGATAGCAGTGAAGCCTAGAGGGCTTTGCAACCACGATGGGATGGCTGTGGTAGAGGGATGCCCATGGAATGCTGTTAGAAAAGCAGATGGAGTACTAAGGTCATGGTTAAAGTCATGGACTTTGGGAACCAAGGAGATGATACAGGATAGGATTCTGGGGGTTGGGAACTGCAAAGGGGACAATCTGAAACTGCCTCTGTTGGGAGCCTCTGCAAACAGGAAAAAAAAAAAAGCTGAGAAAATTTTGCTCAGGGCAGGGGTAACACTGCCAGGGGTCTGAGTAAACAGCCATTGGTGCATCAGAAGTCTCGAGGTTTCTGTGATTGAAGCTGGACACCTGAGGAGTCTCTAAAATATGGTTGGCTTTTGCTTCAATATATTTGCCAAATTCTCCAGCACAGGGCAGAAGCTGCACTTCCACGCAGAGGATATGTGGGAGTTTTATGGTGCTGAGGAGACAAGATTAGAATTTAGGACCTGACAGGGAAATGGACCCCAGTGAACATTCTAGAGACTCAATTAGAAACCTTGGGATCTGTGCCAGTGACAAAGAGCCAACCAGAGGCAGATAGATGGAGCCTTGCCACACTTCAGCTCAGCCATCACTCAGCTCAGGCCCCAAATGGACACGGGCAACTGGATCTCCTGCCTGACAGAGGAAGGGGCCAACCATCTCCAAATGCTGATACCATCTCCTAAAGTCTAAAAAAAGTGTATGCATTATATCCAGAATTCAATTAAAAAAATGATAGCATGCCAAGAAAATAGGACCATCAAACCAAAAATCATGTTAAAAACAATTGATGGAAACAGACCTTCAGTTTTATCTGGATATTGAAGTTAACTGACAAGGACCAAAAAAATAACTATGATATGAATGTTTAAGGAAATTGAGGGAAAGATGGTGAAAATAAATGAAAAGACAAACAATTTCAACTGAAAATGGAATCTATTTTTTAAAGAATCAAATAAAAATTCTAGAGCTTAAAAATACAACATCTGACATTATGAATTCAATTATCTGACATTAAGAATGCAATAAACTCTTCAACAGCAATTTCTACACAGAGGATTGAAGTAGTGAACTTAAAGATAAAAGATACAATAAAAAATGTTCAAACAAGATAATTCTTAAGTAGAAAATATTCCAAACAGTACAAAAGACTCACAAGTATAGTCAGAACATTTATCTTAACCGAAGTCTGCTGAAGAAAAAAAAAAAAGAAGCAATTTTGAAAAGATAGTGGCTAAGAATTTTCCAGAACTGATAAAGGATATTAACTCACAGATTCAAGAAGCTCTGTGAACCCTAACAGTGTGTGTATACATAAAATTTCACTGAAGAGCATCGCATAGAAAGGACTGAAAGCCAAAGGGGAAAAACATCTCAGAAGCCTTTAAGAGGTGACACTAAAACTTATATCTGACTTCTCACTTAGGTGAGGGAAACCTGAAGTGAAGTAATCCCCTGCCTAGAAATAAGCACACACCAAAATCAGTACTAAAAAATGAAGGCAATAAAGTCATTTTCAGAAAAATGACAACAGAGAATTTGTTACCACTGAGTGTGCCTCAAAAGAAATATGAAAGGTATTTCATTCAGCAAAAGAAAAACTATCCCAGGTGGAAGTACAGAAATGTAAGATCAACAAAGCAGTTAAAAACATAGGAAAATGCAAATGAAGATTACTTTATAAAAGAAATTAATATTAACATGTTGTGGGAATTAAAGGATACATAAAATTAAAATGCATGTAGATGGCAACAAGTAAGGTGGTCCGGGTGAAAAGGAAGATAAAAGATTCTAAGGTCTAGCATGATTAGGGAAGTGGTGAAAGTAATGGTTTAAACAGACTGCAAGTAAGTCAAGGATGCACATTTTTTAGAATAATCACTGAAAGAACCATTAAAAATGTATAACCATAAAGATAATACAGGAGGGAAAGTAAAATAAGCAAAATATTTGCTTATTCAAAAAGTCAGCATGATCTGGAGGCATGGCTCAAGAGGTAGCCATACTTGCCTAGCAAGTGTGAAACCCTGAATTCTAATGCCAATGCTGCTAAAAAAAGAAAAAAAAAACCAACATTCTACTGAGAAAGATGAAAGGAAAGAAAAGACAACACAAAACATACAGATCAAAAAGGAAACAAATATGGTAAATAGTAGCTATGAACCCAAATATCACAGTATTTGCAATAAATGTAAATGGACAAAATAATCAATTAGATTAAATAGATCTATAAATCTACTAAGATTATAAAAATGGATTTTGAAGATCCAACTATATGCTGCTTACAAGAGGCACTCTTTAAATATAAGGACTCAGAAAGAATGAAAATCAAAGAAAAGAAAACATGTCCAAAGACCAACCAAATGAAAATTGGTGTGGATAGCCAAATCTCAGAGAAAGTAGACAGGCAAAAAAAAAACATGACTAAAGATAAAGAGGTGTATTGTAATCATAAAAGACACCAGAAAGTTATCACAATTCTAGATCCAAGTGCATGCAATAGCATAGTTTTAAAATATTTAAAGTGAAAAAAATTGTCAGAATTTAAAGGAGAAATAATAAATCTACCCTCAGCCATTCTTACCCCTGCCTCAGCAGCCCTGCAACACCCCCCCCCACACACACAGATTTGAAAACTATGTACTTTGTTCATTGGGGGAACAAAACCTAAGCACATTATTCAGGGACAATTATTCTAGGTCAAAAGTACATTGGGAAGCTGGACTCCATATGAAGCAGAAGTATAGTTGGGAAAGCCAAAGAGCCCTTTCAGCCTACTTAGATTATGTTGGAGTGAAAAGGTGATGGCTTGGGACAGCCTCAGTGGTGTACAGTCAGGGCAGGAAGGTGAAAAGCATGGGCCCCAGCCTGGGAACAAACCTACTACCTTAAAGGAATAGCTCCCAACTCTTGACTTGACAGGGACATCCATCTCCACTCTAAAAGGGCCTCCCCAAAACAACTTTTCCCTCTCCTAGCACCCTGGTCACATATTTGGAAGCAGAATGGTACAATGGAAGATCTACCAGATGGCCACCTTTGTGTTCTCCCTCCCCTGTGCGACATGGAAGCTCCTGAAGTCATGGTGACTAATCTCTGCCTTCCAGACTAGGTAGTTGTGGAGCTCCGTGCCACCTGGGGGCAGAGAGCAGGGCATATCTGGACTCTCTGCCAGCTTTCACCAGCACAGAGGAAGGAATGAAATAATCCTGGCAGCTACATGGCTGATGGATTTTACACAAGGGCTAGACAGGCTGGATGAGCAGCCTAATGAAGTCATAGATATCCCCAAGTTGTCCCCTTTCATTGTGCTATATCAGAGGGCCCCTCAGAGGGGATCCCCAAAGGCTGCTGTGAACTATAGACAGCCACTTTCCTTCTGTGCATAACAACCTATGGTTGGCACAGTACACAGGGCCACATTGTGACCACCATGCACGGCACCCCCTAATCATACCCAGCACCATTCTTGGCACTGCTTGCTGTCCTTGCTGCACTGGACGCAAGCCAGGACTGACTTACCAGCCAAACCTAATGGACCAAATTCTGTTCTCTGGAGTGGATGCACAACTATTCAATCCTGCAATGGCCCCCAACTGCCTGCAGTATGAAATGCTAGCTCCTTCCATGACAGGCAAGCAAGTGCATGACCTGGTCCAATCTGGGCTCCTGAGTGCCTCTCACGCTGTGTGCCAGAAACCACTCTCTATTCGCTTTCTTCATTTGCTCTGCACCTTCATGCAGAACAAAGCGTTGCTCTTGTTCCTTGCTCAGCCTACTATCATTTTTTCCCTCTCTCTGTCTATGGAAAGCCTTCTTGTTCCTCCAGGCCTACAATGAAAGGCACCTGCTCCCATAAAACACCCCTCATTTCTCAATCAGAATGCATTGCTGCTATTTCTTGTGTGTTTATTCTTTGATAGTCATGTATCAAAACATCCAGTATGTGCTGGCACTGTAGGTGGCACTAGGAAAATACACGTGGTCCAGGCATTGAGAGCCTCATGGATGGGGGAGGGGCACAGATAGCAATGTCTACAGTAAAGCATAGCACGCAAAGTCAGATTATGACCCTCTGAACTCTTTTCCTATCACTGTCCTCTCTCACTCTGGTGAACTCTGACCCTCCCCTGTTCCTCTAACATCCACCATGTATTTTTTCCCCAGGGTGCTGGTTCTGGCTGTTCCCTCTGCCTGGAAAGCTTCTCCCTGAGGTCTCATTCTGCCTTTCCCCCATTTTCTTCTGGTCTTTTGTCAAATGTCACTGCTACGATTTGGATATGGTTTAAGTGTGTCCCCCAAGGGTTCATGTGCTGGAAGCTTGGTCTCCAGTTTGGCAATGTTAACAGGAGGTGAATATTTAAGAGGCGGAGCCTCATGGAAGCTCACTAGATCACTGGGAGTGGGGTGCCCTCCGAAGGAAGGTCCATGGGACCCCATTCTCTCTGCTTCCTGTCATGTGATGTGAGCGCTCCCATTCAAATGGGGCCATGAGGAAGCACTATGCTGTTTGGACTCTCAGTCTACAAAACCGTAAATGAAATAAACCTCTTTTCTTTATAGGTTATCTAGTCTCAGGTATTTCATTACAATAACACAAAATGGGCTAATACTTTAAATGACCACCTATCTTCCTGACATTTCATATTGCCCTTCCGCGGGACACACTGTGCATTTTACTTATTTATCAGTCATTGTTTGCTCCTCCAGTGGACTGTAAACTACAAGTCAGAAGACATGTAGCTTACGTGTCTTGTCCACTTGTTCACTGCTCTGCCTGGAACAGCACCTGGCATATAATATACGCTCATTAAAAATCTGTCAAATAAATCACAGAATGAGTGCCTGCAAGAGCAGCAGCAAGCAAGGGCAAAGAAAGGAACAACTCAGAAAGTCTCCCCAAAGCCCACTCCCAGAAGTTCAGAGAGCTCACATAGCTGTGTGGCCTTGGACAAGTAACTTACCTCCTCTGAGCTCCAGAATTTTAATAGTACCTAATTATTGGGTTATGGTGAGCATTAAATAAGTGATCCATAAACAGATTGGCACAGTAACATGTCATTTAATTGTCATTGCTGTATGGACAAGGGCTGGCTGGGGAGGTCAAATACAGCCCAAAGCCATGCTGTATGAAGTCATTACGACAGCTCCCTGATAGGTAAGCAGATGTTTCTTAATTGGCCTGAATTGTGTAATCGGTCAACAGCAGAGACAGAAAAGAGTAGTCTTTGCCTTGGTCTAATCAGAGCAGCGTACTCCTTCTACCAGCCTGTGATGTGATTATTCCTTTGTGTAGCATAAGATCTGGGCTTCATTTAGATCCCATAACTAAAGGGTCATTATTACAGCACGCTGAGCAGCCAGCAGGAAGATCACAGGGCCTCCTGCAGCTGGAGCGGCAATTAGTGCCCCTGGGCGACTATGTACTGACTTCTCTGCCTTCTCGTCGCTCTTTCCCGTGCCTTCCACCCCCTGCCCACAAGCACCAGCTGCCCTGGGCACTGGGTGGCCTTGGACAATGCGTTAGATCTGTCTGAACCTTTGAACTGAGCTGAGCCAGTAGGCAGCTTTTGACTTGGAATGGCCAGCAGGACGGGCAGCACCCAGCCACACCAACTCCTCCTCAGTCTGTTTCTGGGACCTCCAGAAGCCACTCTCCCAAGTCTTTCTCTGCCCTTCCTTTCCACCCCATATTCTTCCTCCCTTGCCTTTGAGGAATCCCACCTTCCTTAGCAAATTCCCAAGTGGCCACATAATGTCAAGGCCTCCTTCCTTTTCTGTGTCTCAGGAGCCCTGAATGAGCAGCGTCACCCCAGGGCATAGCACATCATATCATGGGGCTGGATTGCACAATTGGTCCACAGGATCAAAATCTGTGGATTCAACCAACCAGGATAGAAAATATTCAAGAAAATAAAATAAAGTGCATCTGTACTGAAATGTAGTCTTTTTATTTTTCTAGTCATTGTGTCCCTAAATAATATGGTATAGCAACTACTTATAAAGTATTATAAGTCATAAGAGATGCTTCAAAATATGCAGGAGCCCAAGTGGTGGCTCAAGCTTGTAATCCTAGTTACTCAAGAGGTGGAGATCTGATGGATAATGGTTTAAGACCAGCCTAGACAAAAGGTTCATGAGACCCCATCTCAACCAACAAGCTGGGTGTGGCAGTATTTATCTATGATCCCAGCTACTCAGGAAGAACAAATAGGAGGATCAAAGTCCAGATTAGCTTTGCATAAAGCAAGACCCTATCTCAAAAATAACCAATGGAAAAAGGGCTCAAGTAGTAGAGCACCTGCCTAGTAAGCACAAGGTCCTGAGTTCAAACCCCAGTGCTAGACAGAGAGAGAGAGAGAGAGAGAGAGAGAGAGAGAGCCTGGAGGGGAAGGGGTGGGACAGGATGGCAGAAAGATCAAGGCTGAGCAAGTACATTGCTCTGCTTGGCTGTGGGCAAGAATTAGATAAAGGCCTCACCTGAGGGACTGTGTGGCGTGACAGCATGGAACCCAGAGCCCCCAAGTCGTCACTCACCAGCTGCTACTGACCATACTAGTCACATGTGCTGACCATACCAGGGCTCCACTTCTACAAAGGTAGCAGTTTGCTTCATGCAGCCAAGTGAGCCCTAACAATTTTTTAAATTAATTCTAGACCAGCAAATTTGATACTCATAGGAAAATATACCCCCTGCCCCATCTCTGGGAAAACACTGTCTCCCTTTGTGGAAGAACCCAGAAACATGCTCCCCACAGTCACCCTGATGGACTCGGCAGTGGTCTTCCGCACACTGGAATAGACCAGCACCCAGTGTAATTCCATCACCCAGTGTGATGCTGGCCAGCGGTCAGGGTCCTGGGCACCTTTGCAAATCCAAGCAGGACGCCATAGTCTTCTTAGAAGCTGTTGGGCAAAGCATAATTTATTCACCATGTCTCAGGCAATAGAGAGGGATGAGTTTCAAGGCATCAGACTTCAGGAAAAAAAATGCTCAGGGAGTAAGAAGGAAGACACTCGAGAGATAAAATGGAATGTGTCTCCTATGATCTTAAATACCATTTTTCTTGTCTCACCTGGAGCAAAAGAGATGAGAAAGTCTACCTCCAGACCGTGTAGTGAGTGAGAGGATAGGCTTTAGAGAAAGTCCCCTCGTGACAACACAGCCATCCTAGTTTGTGTGTGTACACACTGAGATGTTCCCACAGTAAGGAAATTGCCTAACAACGCATATCCCAGAATGCAGCCCTATCATTAAGCAACATGCGTCTGCGTATGGGTAATTACAGTATCTACCTCACAGGGCTATTGTGAGAATTTAAAACGATCACACACAATTATCACGCGTGGCTGCTGAAACCACCGGATGAAGGGCTGATGGGAGATGTTCACACAACCCCAAAGTATCACCCCACAGATTACTTCTTACTGACAAGGCATACATTTGGCAAGCGCCACCTGAGCCAAGCACTCCCAGTTCATCAGCGAGGGGCACACTGACATTTTTATGCCCCCTGATTTGATGAACCAAGAACACAGCCAAGAATGTTTGACTTGAATGTTTCCATGAGGGAACATCACACAAATCCAAATGGAGGGCATTTTGCAAAACAACTCACTTGGAATTCTTTGAAACTGTCAATGTCATAAAAGGAAGGGGGGGCGGGGCTGAGAGTCTGTTCTAATTAAGGGAGATTAAACAAATATGAAAATAAATTCAGTAAGATGAAAGAAAAAAAGAGGGGGAAGGAAGGAAGGGAGGGAGGGAGGGAGGATTATTATTGAGAAAATAGGGAAATTTTGAGTAAGGATTGCTATACTTTGAATTTCAGCTGCCAAAATTCATGTATGGGAAACGGTGCCACTGAGTTGAGAGATGGAAGTTAAGGGGTGTTTAGGTCATGAGGACTCTGCTCTCATGAATGCAGTAGTTCCCTTATCACAGAAGTGGTTTAGTAATCTCAGGGTATTGAGCCTGATGAAGGATGAATTCACTCCCCCCCAAACACACACACCTTTCTCATTGGATGACACAACAATAAGGCCTCCTCTGGATGGTGTCTTGGCCTTGGATTTCCCAATCTCCAGAACTCTGACTCTGAGGGTGTGTGTGTGTGTGCGTGCGTGTGTGTGCGTGTGTGTGTGTGTGTGTGTGTGTCTTATATACCTGTATGTATACATATATATCTCAAAGAGTGGGTAATTTATAAAGAAAATACATAAACACACACCTATCAAGAGAGACAACAAAAACATGAAACTAAGTATTCAAAACTAGGTTTTAGTGAAAGTGGATACTTTGTTGATTATTCTTGCAGGTTTTAAGTGTTTTTGAAACAAAGATTTAGAGAAAGAGTAACTTCTGGGCACTTAATAAGGGCTCCACTAACAGTAAATACAGCACACTGGCAATGATGTGATTGAAATTATGAAAATCTAAAACACCTGTCTCATCCCCACGTGTCAGCTTCTGCCATGTCAGGTGGCTCAAGCCACTAGCCCGTTCTGGGCTTCAGTTTTCCTATCTATCAAGCAAAAGGGATATCAGTGTTCTATGTGGAATGCCAGAGAGAAAAAGAATAACAAAAATCAGAAAAGTGAGGAACTCAAATTTCTTCACAGAGTTGGGGGAAATCCATGCATATCACTTTAATTATGATAGCAATGCCCTCTATTTATTCATATGACTTCTACCCTGGTTTGTTTTTCTCTTATGCATCTTCTTTCATGCTCTGATGAAATCATTGTCTCTGTGCTTTTTTTAATGCCTTATGAAGCTTCAAGGAGAGAAAGTAATGCTTGTTTTAAAGGATTAGAAGATGCTAGGTATGGCAGTGGACCCAGGAGGCAGGAGAACTGTGAGTTTGAAGGTAGCTTGGGCTGCATAGTGAGACCCTGTCTTAAAAAAATAAAGAAAAGAAAGGAGAGGAGAGGATTGGAAAAGAGAGGAGAAGAGAAGAGAGGAGAGGAGGAAAAGACTGCAAGAGAAAATAGGCCCTATTTGATGAAAAATACAGCTCTACAATATTGACTGAATACCTTCTTCTGTGTTAGGCACTTGGGATTCAGAAAGAACAATAAGACCCTTTTCTGTCCTTGCTGGAAGGGCTCATAACTTATCAAAGGAAAGAAGCACAGGATCAAGAAACCAAACAAGGCATGCAATCTCTTTTCTGGACATTGTATAACATATAAGGCACAGTAAATTTATAGTAAGAAGGTATTCACCAAAGCATCATTGAATGAAAGATAGCTGAGTGGATGGATGGATGGATGGATGGATGGATAAGCAAGTGAAAGAATGGAGAGGCTGGTTGTGAATAACTTTAAATACAGGCAAAGTAGAAATGCACATAGAATTGCCTCCTTATGAATGTGTCTACTCCAAATCTACACTGGCTGTTTTGGTTCCTGGAAGCCTTGCACAAACAAACAAAAAAAACTTTACGATGCCTGGAATCACTGAGAAAATATAAAAGGCTGAAAAAAAAGCCAAAGCTTAGATAATTAAAAACAGTGTTTGAGTAAGACAACTTATATTTATTGCCATATTTTTAATTTTGCCCTTACCATATCTTTTCTGAAGAACTCTAAAGCCTAGCTTGTAATTAAGACATAGCTTAATAGTTAAACTGTTGATCTAATAATGAGTTTTCTTTTTTAGGAAAAGCAAAATAATATGGCTGAATCATGCTTTTCATCTCTTAGTCCTTATCAGTCATATAGAACTGGAGTAAGTTTATTCATCTCCCCTGTATGGGTCCACCAATTGGTAGAGAGACACTGGAATTGTAGGTGCTATCTAAGAGGACCTACCTGGCCATTGGACAATGTCTTGCTGCCACCTGGAATAAATGACAGCAAAGGACAATCAAAGCTTGTTTATTAAGCTGGGTGTGGTGGCACAGGCCTGTAATCCTGCACTTGGGAGGCTGAGGCAAGAAGATTGTATTTTGAGGATAGAAAGTCCCTACCTTTAAAAGGAGAAAGACAGAGAGAAGAAGGAGGAGGAAGGAAGAGAGGGAGGAAGGGAGGGAGGAAAGAAGAGAGAGAGAGAGAGAAGCTAATCATGCTAATTGTGAAATTAGAGTTTGGGCAACTTCCTTCATCTAAACCTCAATTTCTCACTCTGTAAAGTGGGGCCTATTAAAGCATCTATCTCATAAAGATGATATAAGAATTAAAATTATAAAAAACATCAATTAGCACACTATATCTCTTAGTAAGCCTCCCACAAAATATAACTGAGAGATGAGAAAGAAAAGAAAAGCCAATAATGGGGAACTCTATACATAGTGTCCAACTGAAGAAGCCACTGTCTTCTCTACCACTCTATTGGCTGACCCTGAGAAAATCATTGTAGTATTTCTGGACTTCAGTGTCTTCATCTCTAAAGTAATTTCCATGACCTTCCAGGACCCATGTAGTCTAAGACTGTTCAGTGTTAGAACAAGGTCTCAGAGAGCAAAAGGAGTAACCTGGCTAAGAACACCCCTTTCTCTTCCCTTCTTCTGTTGTAATTTTTCTCTCACTGTGGGGCCATAGGTGGTGGGAAGGTTGGGCCCATGCTGTACTTGGAGGTACCTGACGGCAGAGAAAGTAATTCCCATTGGATTTGAATGCTGGGGTCTCCTGTTCTCATGTTTCCGGTTCTACTTAAAGATGCTTTTTGCCCTCTGGTGGCTACACTGTTGTCTCCCCAACAGCCAAGACAAAAATGTGTCCAGCCCCCAGCCCCCAGCCACACAGTGTGCTGACATTTGATGTGGACGTTGAAGGATGAGGAAAAGACATTGAAGGACCAAGACTGATCTAAACAATGGCTCTCGATGACTCTCAACTTCCCCAGGGGATGTTGGAAAGAAGTTGTCACAGTAACTGGAGGGTTTTACTGACATTTAATAAGTGAAGGCCAGGGATCTAAATACCCTGTAAAGAGCACAGCAAGACATTGTCATCCAAGACGTCCAAAGCACGCCTACTGAGCAAGACTGGATTCAATTATTCATGGGAATTTCACTCTCTTTTCCATTCCCTTTGGTTTGGCTTGGGCATGGGCCTCCTTTGGCCAACAATATATAAAAGCTTGTTGGGTTTCTGAGGAAGATTTTTCCTCACAATAAAGAAAAAGGAGCAAATCTTCCACTTCCTGCCTGCCGTGACACCTGGAGCCTCAGCAGCCAACCTACAGCCATGATGACAGCCAAGAGAAGCACAGAGCTGTGTCACTGTAACACCACTGGGTTTCTGGTTCCATGGGGGGTGGAGGGGAGGGCAAATTAACTTGATCAAATTCTAATCTGGATTAATCTATTCCCTACAGTCCAAAGTATCCAGAATAATGCATTGTTTGGGCTAAAGAAAATTAAAGAAGGAAAATCATATGATCATACCCATTGATACAGAAATGCATTCAACAAAAGTCAACACTCATTCATAATTTTAAAAAAGAAAGGAACTCTCAGAAAAAAAAAACGGAACAAGGTCTTCACTCTGATAAACAGCACCTCCAAAAATATTCACAGCTAGCTTTGTACTTGATGGTGAAAGACTGCTTTCTGCTGGAGACCAAGAACAGGAAAGAATATTTTCTTTTGCCCCTTTTATCCAGCATAAGACTAGAAGTTTCAGTCAGTGCAATAAGATACGAAGAGGAAATAAAAAGTATACAAACTTGAAAGAAGAGACTCAAGCAGTCCTTATTTAATATGGCATGATTGTCCATGAAGAGAATTCCAGAGAATCAAAGCTCCTAGAGCTAGTAAATGAGTTCAGCAATGTGTCAAGATATAAAAATAAACATACAAGTCAATTCCATCCAAGTTAAAAATACTAAGCCATTTATAATCATTCAAGAAATAAAAAAAGAAACATTTGGGTATAACCCTAATAAAACAGGATTTCATCTTAGTACATTCAGGCTTCTGTAGCAAAATACAATAGACTGGGTAACCTCAAAACAGCAGAAATTTATTTCACAGATCTGGAGGCTGAGAAGTTCAAGGTGAAGGCACCAGCAGACTCTGAATGTGCTGGGGGGCTCGGCTTCGTAGATGGCGGCATCTTGCTGTGTCCTCACATGGTGGAAGGGTAGATGAGGTCCCCAGGGCCCTTCGTGAGGGCTCTGCTGCAATGACCTCACCACCTCTTAAAAGCCCCACTGCTTAACACCATCCCATTGGGGGTTACACTTCAACGTATGAAACATTGCAACCACAGCAGACTTCTCTGCTATGAGCTATGAACACTGCTGAGAGAAATCAAAGATCCAAACAAATGGGGAAACAGTCTGTGCTTATATTTTGGGAGACTAAACAGAGGAAAAACATTAATTATCCCTTAAGTATATGTACAAGTTTAACACAATTCCTATCAAAATCCCGCAAGATTTTTTACAAATATAGACAAGCTTTTTTTCCTTTCTTGTGACAGGGTCTTGCTATGTAGCCCAGGCTGGCCTCCAACTGAAGCCCACTGCCTCAGCCTCCCCAGTGCTGGGATGACAGGAGTGTGCCACCACACTCAGAACAGAAAAGCTTATTTTAAAATTTATATGGAATGAGAATAGCTAAAGCAATTTTGAAATGGAAGAATAAAGTGGGAGGAATCAGTCTATCCAATTTTAAGATGTATTAACTCAAAATATGGAGCTATGGTAACCAAGTGAGATGGTGTGGATCGAGAGACAAACATACAGAACCCAGAGGGACCTGCCCAAACACGCATGAGTGATTTTTTTTTAAACAGGTGCAGAGCAACAGAGAAGAGGCAATGTCTTAATAAACAGTTCTGGAGCACTTGAACATGTACAGGGAACACACAGAAGCACCCCTCGGGGTTGCAAAGATTAATTTGAAATACACCATGGACTTATGCATAATTTAAAAGCTTTTAGAAAGGGTGCAGGAGAAAAGTCTTCACTCTCTAGGACTAGGCAAAGAGTTCTCAGACACGTCACCAAAAATAATAAAATTGATACACTGGACTCCATCAAAATGTAAGAGTTTTGTCCTGTTAAAGACTCCATTAAGAATCTGGTTTGATCCCTCGGCACCCTCCCCCCCTACACACATGAAAAAGTAACCCACACATAAGGGAAAAACATTTGAAAACCATTTATCTAAGGAGTATTATCTAGAATAGAAAAAGAACTCTTAAAACTCAACAGTAACTCAGACAGTGAGTAAAAGACCAGGGTCCCATTGGCTCACACCTGCAATCCTAGTTGCTGGGGAGGCAACAGGATCACTGTTCAAAGCCAGTCTGTGAAAATAGTTTGTGAGACCCTGTCTTGAAATTACCCAACACAAAACAGGGCTGGTGGAGTGACGTGAGGCCCTGAGTTCAAACCCTAGTACCACCAAAAAAAAAAAAAAGAAAATCAGCAAAAGGTTGGGCATGGTGGCATACATCTATAATCCCAGCTACTTGGGAAGTACAATAAAAGGATTATAATTTGAGACTAGCCTGAGCAGAGTTAGCAAGACCCTATCTAAAAAACAAAAGCAATAGGAATAGGGGTGTGGCACAAGTGGTAGAGTGTTGGCCTACCCAAACTCCAGTACCAAAAGAAAGAAATGAGCAAAGATATGAACAAGAATTACACTGAAGGAAATACACGGATGAGGAATAAGAACACGAAAAAGCATTAATGTCACTAGTTATTAAAGAACTGCACATTTAAACCACTTAAGGTGTCAAGCACACCTCATCAGAAGGACCGAAATAAAAGGTTGAGAACAAATGCAGGCAGGATGGAAGGAAACTGGATCTCCTCACACACAACTGGTGGGCTTGTAAAATGGCACGGCCACTTGGGAAAACAGTTTGACAGTCTTTAAGAACAAAATGTGCAACTGCAATACAACCCAGCAATTGCCCTCCCGGACACTTAGCCCAGGAAAATGAAGATGTATGTTCACACAAAACCTGTACACAAGTGTTCTCAGCAGCTTTATTCCTAAAAGCCTCAAACTGGGGACAGCCATAATGTCCTTCCATGAGTAAACAGTGAGACAAAACATACCACAGCATGGAACGTTACTGTGCAATAAAAAAAAGGAAGGACCTATCATTACAACAGAGTGGCTGAATCCCCAAGTATTATGCTGAGTGACAGGTACACAAAAACAGCCAGTCCAGAAAGCTACAGACTTTTTAACTTCTAAAATATAGTGCTATGTTTGGATCTTGAAAGTTCCCCAAGGGTCTAGGTGGTAAAGACTTGGTCCCCTAGGTGGCGCTATTGGGAGGTGGTAGAACCTTTAAGAATGAGGCCTAGTGAGAGGTCCTTAGGTCATTGGGGTAGGGAAGGTACCGTTAAAGGGGATAGCGACACCCTAGGTCCTTCCTTTTTCTTTTCTCTTTTGCTTCCTGGCCACCAGGTGAGCCGTCTTCCTCTGCCATGTGCCTCCACCATGATGTGCTGCCTTGCCACAGGCTGAAAGCAATGGGGACAACAGGGACGAGAAACCTCAAAACCATGAGCCAAAATAAACCCTATCTCTTTACAGGTTAATGACCCCAGGTATTTCCTTACAGTGATGGAAAGATGACTAACACATACAAGGACTTGAAATGACAACCTTAAAGAAATAGAAAACAGCCAAGCTCCAGTGACTCACTCCCGGAATCCTAGCTACTCAGGAGGCAGAGATCAGGAGGATCGCAGTTCGAAGCCAGCCCAGGCAAATAGCTCAAGAGACCCTATCTCAAAAACCCATCACAAAAAAAAGGGCTGGTGGAGTGGCTGAAGGTGCAGGTCCTGAGTTCAGCCCCAGCACTACAAAAAAAAAGAAAGAAAGAAATAGAAAACAGATTAGTGGTTACAGGGGTGGGGGGTGGGGGGTAGTTGGGGAGGGTAGTAGGAGGGAGGGAAGGGTGTGGCTATTAAAGATCCTTGTGATAGAACTATTCTGTTTCTTGAATGTATCAAGGTCATTATCCTGGCTGTATTTTAATGTGCAAGCTGTTACCATTGAGGGGAACTGAAGGAAAGCTACCCTGAACCTCTGTATTATTTCTTACACTGACATGAGAACTGACAATTATCTCAAAATTAAAAGTTTGATTGAAAAAAAAACACCGGCACCAATGTGCCGGTCTGTGAGTATGGAGCTCACTGCAGATTGTCCTGAACTTGGAAGCAGAGGCCAGAGCAGGCCCTGAAGATGAGAGAGGGGAGAAGCCAACAGCCGCCCATGGGGTCGAGATAATGGTGCCCTGATATTTCCCTTGCAGAGAGAAGAAAGGAAAGAAATTACCATGCAGGCTGATTTGCAAAAGAAACCTTGTGCAGCCTGAATCCATCTGAAGCCAGAGGCTCTGTTCAGCCTGGCACACAGTCAAATTTCCAGTTCCCACCCCTCCCTGGTGCAGACAGGGGCCTCTTCAACACAGCTGAGTAATTTGATCCGATCACCCCGAGTCAGCAGTTTGGACATATGTTTGCAATCTGACGGCTTCCTGTGAGGTACACAGAGCCTTAATAACATCGCTTACGGGAAATTCTTAGTCTGGGAAGCCAGGCCAGGCTGGAGTTGGACCGAAGCAGTGGTTATACCTTCACAAGTGTTTTAAAAGCCAGTTCCCCCAGCAAGCGGGCTGGACTGTGAGGACCTGGGGGGTAAGGGTGGGAGTGAGGGCTGCTCTCAATGGGTTTCTCAGAAAAAGATGCTTGGCTGTGTTTCCCTTTATCAGCAAAGAAAAACCCATCAGACTCTCCACTTCTGCACTCCTGCCTGTGCCGGGAGGCCCCACTGCTCTTTGCCCATAGTCCTCCTAGTCCAGTCCTTAGAGAAAGACTAGCTTCCCTCCCTGGCCACACGCTAAGCAGAGCTGCTGCCTCTGCTCTTGGCCGCAGGTGGTAGCTGGCCTTTGCACTGGGCCCATTTTCCATGAGTCATACTCCAAGGGGATGAGGTAGCTCCCCTCCTCCGGGGCTGCGTGGGCATTTCAAGTAAATCTGTAAACCACGCACTTGAAGTTCCTTCCTTCCTTCCTTCCTTCCTTTCTTCCTTCCTTCCTCCCTTCCTGTCTCTCTCTCTCCCTCCCTCCTCCCTCCCTCCTTCCCTCTGTCTCTCTGTCTCTCTTTTTTCTTTTTTGGTGGTGCTGGGATTTGAACTCAGGGCCTCTCGCTTGCTAGGCAGGCACTCTCTGACCTGAACCCTGTCCCTTGCCCTCTTTTGCTTTAGTTATTTTTTGGATAGGGTCTCACATTTTTGCCCAGGGCCTGTCTCTGCCTGAGATTTTCCTATGTAGCTGAGATCACAGATGTACACCACCACACCAGGCTTGTTGATTGAGATAGGGTCGTGTTAACTTTTTGCCCAGGATGACCTTGAACTGCAGTCTTCCTGGAAAAGTCCATTCTTTCTTTCTTATCACTTACACACTTTTAACAAGTTCATGGCCTCCCTCTGCCTCGGGAAATAGAAGTCAGTTAAAGGGAGACACTCTGTTAAACTACTGCCACACACACACTGCCTGAGTCTATAGTGTTTCAACAGGAGTCCTAAGCCTTCCCCCATCCCTAGGTCTCTGGGGTCTGTCCTCAAAGTCCAGGTTCAAGGGCAAAGGAATGGTGACTAACTGGCACTTGACCAGAGATTGCTTTTCTGCAAATTTTTAACTCATTTGAGGCCCACAATCTCAAGGTCTGTAGGCTGGTACAAAACCAGCATGAATGCATGTTCCTTCCTCTTGTACCAGTCTCTCCCACCTCCTCCGCGTTTGCTCTGCAGGGGATCAGAAAGGGTACAGAGAGAAACAGGACAGGAAAACAAACAGTCCAACTGACAGTGGACCCTGGTGCCAGAGTGGATGCTGAACGCTATGGTCCTAGCTTCTGACCCACAGGATCCAATCTGTCATCCAATAGTGTCCTGACGGAGGGGGGGAGGGCATGGTCAGCAATGTAGCTGAAGTTTCCTATCAGGCCTCAGTAGCCATGCTGTCAAGGTCACATCACACGTAAGGCAGGAAGACAATGGAGCAAATGAGCTGTGGGGCCAAGAACACGGGGTGTAGGTCCCTAGGTGGGCTCAGCTCTCATTTCTAACTCATGTGAGTCTATGCAAGAGCAAGCCCATTGTCCTTCTGTGCCTCACTTTCCCTTTTAGTAAAATGGAGACACTAATGCCTATCTCAGGGGGTGCTGAGAACTATGCATGGAAGAAACAGGAGTTCGCAGGGCACCCGTGCTGAGATAGGGAGGATCGTGATTCAAGGCCAGCTCAGGCAGGGAGTTCACAAGATCTCATCTCAACCAGTAGCTGAGCAGGGTGGCATCCACCTGTCCTCCCAAGCTATGCAGGAGGCTGACACTGGGAAGATTGCTATTCTAGACCCATCCAGGCAAAAAAGTTTGTGAGACCCCATCTTGAGGGAAAAACCTTGAGAGTGGTGGTGGCTCAAGCCTGTCATTCCAGTGACAACGGGAAGCCTAAAATAGGAGGATTGAGGTCCAGAATGGCCTGAGCAAAAAAGTGAGACCCTAGCTGCAAAATAACCACAAAAATAAGGGCTAGAGGTATGGCTCAAGTGAGAAAGTGCCTGCCTTGCAAGCACAAGGCCCTGAGTTCAAACCTCAGCCCAGGAGTTGGCTGTTCTCACATAGGAAGTTCAGAGGACAGACTCCAGGCCTTATCAGCTCTAAGGCCCACATTGTTTTCCACATTTTAACATCTTGGGAGTCTGAGTATGCATTACAAACAATGTCAAGCTGTAATTTATTTCATTAGTAGCATTTTATCTTTCTTAGTGACATTAAAATCATGGTGTATCTTATAATACTGTGCTTCCAGTGAAAAACAATATATCAGGGGCTAGTCTCTATCTTGTATTACCTCCATCCCGTGCCTTGCCTATAGTTGCAAAACAGCTGCTGTACTTTCAAGCATCACATATATACTACAGGCAGGAGGAAAAGAGAAGTAGGAAAGGTTGATTTTTCTCTTCTTGAAACTTCTGAGGTTTTTTTGGTTAGAAAGTGAGGCCTTCTCTTATAAACTTTCACTTATGTACTACTAGCAAGAACTAGGTCACAGGGTCATCCACAAAGTGCTAGAAAGTTGAGTATAGATTTCTATGCTTCATAAAAGAGGAAAAACAGTGCTGGAGTATAGCTCCATGGCAGAGCACTTGCCTAGCACGTGCAAGGCCTTGGGATCCATCCCCAGACCACAACTAAAAGAAGAAAGAAAAACAAAAAAGGTAGGCAAGGGAGAAAGAAGGCTGTGGTGTACCAGTGAGCCAATCTACCATGTCTGTCACAGTGTTTAAAAATATCTAACACACTCTCTGGCTCATAGCAAAGGCTCAACAAAGAGCAGTGGTGTACCTCCACACACAAAGATGCAAGTGTTGAAGGCCACCAGGCCTCCTGACATCTCGTTTTGATCACAACAATCCACACTGGGCAAGAATTCAAATGAATTTCCCTGAGAAGAACCATAAACTACCTTCTCTCCTCACTCTGCAGCACCACTTCCCCAAGCTTAGCACTTGACGATTCTGGAGTAAAATAAATAAACAAACTGTTTCGATTTTTCATCCTGCTGGCCTCAGGGAGAGCAGTTTACAACTGCCAGCGGTGATGTGACCCAGGCACTGAGCCGCTCCTGTGGGCACACTTGAGCTTTCTAAGATACTGGGAAGGTGCTGGCATCTCTTCCGTTTCATATATATTAACTCTTGTGATCCTCACTGCAGGTTTGTGAGGTGGGTATATGCAGGCGAACAACTTGGTGAACAAGTTGCTGAGACCCAAACCAGGTCTGTCTGGTGCCGGTTATGTTCCCAGTCCACCCCGCTGCCTGCAGAAGGATTGCTTTCTGTGTAGCTCTCACATTTAGGCCAGAAAATGCAAGAGTCTCCTCCAACAGCAGCACGCCATGGAAAGGTTGTCATAGTGACCATGGAAAATAGAGGAGCTACAGATACAACCCCTCCCCCCAGAACCCCTGGTCCTCCAGGAAGAACTGGCCTCCTGGGTGTCACTGAGGGCTGAGTCACAGAGCCCCTGAACCTGACCTCAGAGACCACCCACAGGACACAGGGGGAAATGGAGACCTGAGAGAGGTCAATGGCAACAATAGGAAAAGAGACTTGGGGACTCTCCTGGTTGTCCATCAGCACGCCAGGCTGGAGGGCCGCCACCAAGATTCTCTGTGGATTTTTGCTCATTCGTTTAACTAATGTCTGTAGGGTGATTACCAAAGGCCTGATCTAAGCAATGAGCAGCAAAGATACTGGCTAGCTCTCATGGAGCTGGAGAGCCACAAATAACAAATGAAAAAATGTAGAGAAATAAGAACATTCCAGATCTCAGTCCGGAGTAGGGACATAGACCAAGAAGTCACTGGGAGGGGCTGTGGCTGTGCTTTAGAATCAGGCCAGGGAAGAGCTGCCCAGAGGGTGGCACTGAAGCTGACACCTGCAGGAATGGAAGAAAAGAACCAGTGAAGGTCAGTCAACTACGGAAATCAAGTAGAAAGGACCTGTCCAGGCAGAGGACACGACAGGTATGAACCCCTGAGTCAGGAGTGAGTGTGGCTGCATGAGGAAAAGGAGGCAGATTGGAGTGGCTGGAGTCCAGTGCAAGGGAGGGCAGGAGATGCAGGCAACAAGCAGATGCCAGGGGCCTATGACAGGGGCTTTGTGTTCTCAGTACAGTGAGAGGTCACCAGAAGTGACCCATGCTTCACAAAGCTTCCAAGAGGTCAGTCTGGGGGCCACGGAAGGAACCAAAAGGGGGCAGGTGTGAAAACAGGGAGTTGAACTGTTTGTCGGTGCCAGTATCCTCCAGGTTGTCCTATCACACTGCTCCAGTGGAAGCCCTGACAAGGACAGCAGCCCAGGAAGTGTGCATGCTGGGTCTAGTTGTCTTGGTCTCCCAGGATTCTCAAAGCCACTTCCAACATTTATGTGGTCATGTCAGAGAAGCAAATTTAAAACTTCCTAATGTCAGGCTTGGTGGTAGTGCACACCACTAATCCTGGCAGTCGGGAGACTGAGGCAGGAAGATCAAGACTTCAAGGTCAACCTAGGTTACATAGTGAGACCCTGTCTCAATAAAAACAAAGGCTGGGGATGGAGCTTAGTGGTGGGGGGATTGTCTAAGATGCTAAAGGTCCTGGATTTAATCCCCAGCAGAGAAAGAAAGAAGAAGGAAGGGAGGGAGGGGAATGAGAGAGGGAAGGAGAAAGGAAGGAAGAGAGAGGGGAGGGGAGGGGAGAGGAGGGGAGGAGCCTTTAACATTGGTTTTCCACACAAAAGTAAGACAAACTACAAATCACTGTGTCCCAGACTTGATCAATTATGCAGTGAAGTAAATATGAGAAATAATAGAATCCAAAATAATCTGCACTTTTCATTAACTCAAGCTCCTTGGAAAAATATATTCCTTCTTTGGTTATCTGCGTCAGCACATGGATGATTAATAAAACTGATTTACATAGTTTACATTGGGTTTAAACTTAACATCTAATGAGTACTCACAGGCAAATTGCAGGCATTCAGTAGTCGTTGGTATTTTGGTTCCTATCATTGTTCAAACTGAATCATGAATGTTAAAAAAAATCATCATTCTCTCATCAGATAGGTATTGGGTGTCACTACTGGGGTCCTGGAACAAATGAACCACCAGCGGGTTTTCTGCCTTATGGGCTTTGCAGTCTAATGGCCTGCAAACTAGACTAAGAAATGAGAAAAATCACACTAAGAAACAGCACTCACAAATCATAGTGAGTGCTGTAATGGGAAAGAACAGAGAAAACGGCAAAGGGGGAATGAGCTGGGGCCTCATTTAGATAGTTAGGGTCAGGTGGACCCTCGGATGAGGTGTAAGGTAGCCAAGGCCACCCTGGCCTTGTTCCCCTGCTTCCTCCTCCTTTAAACAAATACTCACCCAGGGACTCACTGTCTTATCCTTTATCCCTCTCCCATCTTCTAGTCCTCTAATCTAAGCCCCTAAATCTGTAACCCCAAGTGCAAACAGATGACCCCTACAGTCAGCATGTCCAGTGAGGGAAGAGATGGGGAGGTTTGGGGTCCCAGACAGACCACAGCATAGGGCCCCTGGCCTGAGTCTCACACAGGGTCTTACTGCATTTATAGTCTTTGGGAATTACTTCCTCCTTCTTGAAGGCTCCATTCCTTCCATCTACCTATTAGAAGGAAGCAGATAAACCCAGAGTCCCTAGAGATTGACTCTGCTGTTGGAGGCTCCCCCCAGACCCCTAGGCCACCATGGAAGCAAAAAGACAGAATGTGATTGAAGATTCCCCTCTAGGCTCTGAGTGAGGGTGCAGTTAGAGCCCGTGCACAGGCCTCCAAAAAGACTTCCTTGCAAGGCCTGTCTACTGACCCCACATGGCCCCACTAAAAGCTTCAGAAACAAATACAAATGTGGTGGGAATTCTGTGGCTGAGAAAGTGTGTGGATTTTGCCTCTGGATGCTGCACTTGACCCCCAGCCAGATGTTAGTAAGCAGCTCCCTGCCTCATCTGCCATCTTCTCACTTAGCTGACACCACCCCACCTAACCCCTCAGCCCCCAGCCTCCATCCCCGGAGAGTCTGGCTGAAAGTGCTCTCTGTTAGCACAAGTTCAACCGTGCTAGGTGATATCTCCCATCTCTGACAGACGCCCAGGCTGGCTCTTGGCACTGAAGGATGGGGAGGAGGCAAACCCACTCCCCTGCACCATCCCCACCACTGCTGGGGTCCAAAGGGAACATCTCTAAGAGCAGGGTTGGAAAATGGCTCACAGAACAGTTCACGAGGCGGGTGGGGAAGGGAAGCTGCTGTGGCCAGAATGAAAGGAAGAGATACAGGCACATACATGGTCACAGGAGGCAGGCAGCCCTGACTGTCATTTTGACCCACTGACCATGTGACATCACTCCCCTCTCCTGATTGTGAAAGAGAGTAGGTGTTCTTCCCTCTGACTTCCAGCCAGGCATTTTCAAATTCTCACTGGGTGCTAATGTCCATGTGTGCTGTGGAGGCTGTGGAACAGGGTGCAAGACAGTGTAGGGTTCATATTTGATAAGGAGGTGTGTTGATACAGCGGCCCCAGCCTTTCTTTCAAAGGCTCCGCCTGAGAACTTGGCATTTGCCACAGATTTTTGTGACCTTGACCTCCAGCACAGATATGAAGGGTCCATATGGGTGGGGCAGAGGCAGGGAGGGGAAGACAGCAATAATCTTATCACATCATACCAGCGTATCAGAGTCAGCAGCCCAGACTGGAAAGTGTATGCCAACGACCTTATAAGGCCAGACTCAAACCGTGTTGCACGGTTCAGCAGAAGCACTTGATTGCTTTTTAATTTATTCCATATTTATTAGTCTGGTACTGTCCGGCATTAGGCTAAGTGCTAGGGAAGTCGAGATGAACAGAACCCAGAAGTTTCCAGCACACCCACTGTGACATCCCAGGATGTCCACAACCAAGGTATCCTTAGTCTGAATGGTACCTTCTATACAAATGGTGCCCCTTCTGGGGAGATGCAATCCACAAGCACACAGTCTAGTGGGCATTGCTTCCCCTTTGTCACTTCAAGTGAACTCCCAAGTGAAGCTACCAATCTGTACCTCTGCTCCTGGGGATCACGATGGGCTGCTAAATTTCAATGGATGTCTCAAACTTGTTTTTGTTCTTACGGGACACGCATGCTAGTTAAGTCAGTCCAACAGAGCACAGACCCACACAAGCCACCTTGACAGTGGAGGGCAGGGGAAGCAGGCTATGAGAGATGAGAAATGGAAAATCTGGCCAACTTGCAGTATATCAGACCATAAGAAGGAACACGTGAGGCACACAGAGATCATCCAGTGCAGAAACCCAGGATTATAGGGAGAACAAGGAACGGCATGAAAATAGTGCTTTATAGTCACCGTGAGACCCAGTTATACTGTGGCAGTGATTGCATTGTAATTATTCCTGACACGTTTAATGTGTTTTTAGTATCATAAGGCCTTCAACGTGCCAAAAAAATCACAGTAAACGCACACACAAGAAAAATTGGGGACCCATCAGCGTCGTGGAGAGGAGGTGTCTAAAAAACCAACTTCCACTCCATGTTCTCATTGGAGATCAGAGATCAAAAAGAGCAAGTCCCTTAGCTCTGCCTAGAGAGGCCGAGGAGGGCTTCCTAAAGGAGATGATAACAAAAGTGAATTTCAAATTGAGTAGGATTTTGCCAAGTAGATGGGGTGGGAAAGGGCATTTTGAGCAAGAGGAAGTAGCTGGACAAGTATATGGAACAAAGAGTGAGTTCTGTGTGCTGAACAGCAAGCCATGGTGTGGCCTGGACAGGAAACTATGAGCACGGGTGCATAAGAGGTGAGGGGGAGGCCTGCTCACCACTGAGCACCAATAGCCGTGCTCCTCCCCAAACTCATCCCCCACCCACCAGCCCTGAAGGAAGCTAAGGATTTTCCACACATAATGGAGCTCGCTTTGGCTCAGCAAAATGCCACACATCTTAATCTTTTAACCAGACTAGAAAATGCATAGCACGGCTGGCTAAGGATTTTGGAGAGACACCAAGGACAAGGCTCTCTGAACAGAGCCTATATTCAAGATTAGCTACCCAGTTCGTGCAACGCAGGGCAAAATGAAAAAAATGGGGCCTCTGGTTCAAAAGTTATTAGGAATTTCAGAACAGCAACAGCAGAGCCTTCAGTGAAGTGTCAGATCCATCTAAGCCAGGGTCTGTGTGCCCATGAAGCCAGCATTGCCTACAGTTGAGGGAGACCAGGAGGTCTTATTGAACATTTCAGCTTCCTTGGAACTTGATCTACTTATTTGGGTAAGAAAGGAAGAAAAAGAGAGAGGAGGAGAAAGGGAGACACACTAATTCAAAACAGTCAGAATTCCTTCTTTAGCTGAACTTCCAAAAATTTTGTCCTCAAAGTATCCCTAGTAATGAGAGGGATCTGTAGTCTGACAGCCCTCCACAACCATGCAATTTGTTTTGAGTTTGTGTCATTGAAAAGTGTGCATGTATTTTGCATTCTTCTTAATGATACATCAGTCCTACTGTCAAATGAAAAGCGCTATTAGTAAGGTAACTGGTTATAAGATAAATATACAAAATTTAACATCTTGTGATGGAGCAAGACGTCACACTGCAAATCATACATCCTTAGCTACTCAAAGTCCCATGAAATAACAGAAATTGTATTGTGAAAAAAGAATACGTGTGTAATGTTGCTGCAAAGTAGAAATACTGAGAGTGGTTTTTAAGTAAATTAGATTGATGAAGAATCATGAAAAAAAAATCTTAAGCTAAAAATGAGAAGCACACGGTAAGAATCGTCCCAGAGCACCCCAAGTTCAAAGCGATAAAATTCACGTGAAGAAGAGCCTTGGAACTCAGTGTTTTCACCTGAATAATTCAGAGTAGCTGGGCCAGTCATCATGCCTGCCCTTCTCCATCTTACAGAAACACAGAGCAATCTACAGATGAGGGAAATTTCCTCCCAGGCCAATGCTGCTGTCACTGCTCTTGGAAAGGGGAGTTCTGACTCAACCAGTCTTGACAGCTGGGCCACCAGGCAGAGAGGACCTCAGGTAAGTTGGGCTCCCAAGAGAAGTGGGGATCCCTTACTACCAAGATTACCCATGACCTTGCCTTGCACAGACACCACCCCAAAGTCACTGGGAAAAGCAACAGTAATTGGAAAAAGCACTAGGAATTTCCACTTGGGTTACAAAAAAGCATTGTGGTTAGATATTGCAACCTGTGTAATAGCTAATTTTTATACATTTTTGCCATCCTGTGGTCAAGTAACAGATCGATTTATAAATATCATACAACTGAAAAGAATATAAAATCTCTAAGTCAAAATGTTCCTTTTATATAGCTAGTTCCTATTTGTTACTTAGATTAGTTTAAATCCTCTTCAGGGCAGTCCAATAAAAATATAATGTGAACCACATGTTATTTTAGATTTTCTAGTAGCTACTTTAAGTATGATAAAGAGGAACCAGTGAGATTAATTTTAATAGATTTGGTTTAGCTCATAACTAAAATAGCTTTCCAACACATAATCAATATTTTAAAATTGTGATGAGATGTTTCATATTTTTGTACGACTTCTTTGAAATTTAATGTATGTTTTGCCCTTACAGCACATCTCAGTGTGGACGAGCTCTGTTTGAGTAACTTGGTGGCTACTGGCCATACAACATAGTACTGGCTACTGTGTTTCAGTGCACGGCTAAATCCTTGGTTATTTCTGTTCTACTTATGTTGCCATTTTTGCTTTATACATTTTGAAGCTGTGCACAAAGTTTTATGGGTAAATAAGAACAAAACATCTTCTTGGATCATTAATTCTGTGGGTTTTGAACTCCTTTAATCTTATGTTGTGTTTCGAGAACTGTTTCAGGATATTTGCTTTTCTTTGGTTAATATATTTTTTCCATTCCCTTATTTTGCAAATTTCTGTGTCTTTTTTATTTTAATGCATGGCCCTTTTGGATGGCAAATAGCCTGATTTTGTTTTGTTATCTGCTGTGGTTTGGATGTGGTTTGTCTCCAAGTTTCACTCTTTGGGGGCCTGGTCTTCGGTGTGATGGTGTTGAAGTGGTGGACCCTTTAAGAAATGGGGTCTAGCAGGAAGTTGTTAGGCTCCTTGGGGTGCTGTCCTTAGAAGGGATAAGGTATTTCTTAAGGGACTTGGTTAGTTCCTGCAAGAGTAAATTGCTATACAAGAATGAGCCTGGTCCCTGAATCACACTCTCTGACTTTTCATGTGATCTCTTTCTTTCATGTGTTCTCCAGCCATGATGCCATCCACAATGATGGGATGCTGCCAGGGACCCTCACAAGAGCTGGCAAATGCTGGACTTTCAGTCTCCAAAAGTGTGAGACTAAATAAACCTCTTTCTTTATGAAATACCCAGACTCAGACATTTTCTTATAGCAACGGGCAACAGACTAATGCAATATCCAACCCGAGAGTAGCTGTTTAATGGAAACATTAGTCAATCATTCAATTCTGATATCAATTTTACTGGTATATTTGGACTCATTTTGTCCACACACTTAAACTTCCTGCTTGTGGCACTTTCTTATTATTTTCTTTATTCCATTACTTACTTTTGTTGGATTAAAAGTAAGGCTTTAAGTGTTGTGCTTTCTTTTTTTTTTTGCCTGCTAGCAGTTTTGACATTTATATATCCTATCTCTATTCTTTTACTTATTACCTTTTCTTTTCAGCAGATAGTTTTGTTTCCAGCAATGTGCGGTTATCAGTGAATGACTACATTATTTTGTCCTTTTTGGTTACACAGATATATTTTCTCTGTGAAAAAAACTAAAACATCAATTTGGTCAAAAACCTCTTTAACTACTTCCCCGTGTCTGTATCTTCTCAAGAGGTAATGACTATATTTAATTTTAAAGACTATTCTTCCAGCTGAGTGTCAGTGGCTCACCCTTGTCATCCCAGCTACTTGAGAGGCTAAGATTAGGAGGATCATGGTTCAAGGCCAGCCCAAGCCAAAAAGTTTGCAAGACCCTCATCTCAACAGAAAAAAGCTAGGCATGGTGGTGTGTGCCTGTCATTCCAGCTTTGGCAGGAAGCTTAAAAAATAGTAGGACCAAGGTCCAGGCCAGCCTAGGCAAAAAGCAAGACCCACCTCCAAAATAACCAGAGCAAAAAGGGCTGGAGACATAGCTCAAGCTGTAGAGCACCTGCCTAGCAAGCACAAAGCCCTGAGTTCAAACCCTAGTTAACACCTGGAAAGAATATTTGTGTGTGTGTGTGTGTGTCCATCAAAAGAAACATTTTCTGTGGTTCTATTTCTAGGAATTTATCATAAGGAAATAGTTGAGTAAGAAGGCAAACACATATGTGAAACAATGCTTGATAACTATGTTGTGACTTTAAAAACTGAAAACATAAATATTCATTAATATGGAACTGCTAAATAAATTGTGGTACATTTCTATATTGTGACAAAATGATGTAATGTATTCTTAAATCCACTGATACAAAAAGATGACTAGGATATGTTCTCAAATGAAATAAATCAGGTCATGAACACACACACACACACACACACACACACACACACACTATTAGAAATATATTTGCCAAAATAATACAGTAGTTGTCTCTGATGGCTAAGAGATCAGGTGATATTTTTTCTTCTTTAGTATTTTATATTGATCAAATTTTCTACAATAAGTATAAGTAAATGTTATACTTTTCCAAATATGAAAAACCTTCCCTTCTTCCCTAAAAATCTTAAATAAAATGTTAAATGCTCCCAGAAAATCCCTGCCATCCATCCAAAACCTTCTCTTCCTCCCTGTCATGTGACCTGGGGTGCAGACAACCTGTACCCCAGTGATAGAAGTGTCTGTTAGAAGCCATTCTAGAGAAAATGAAAGAGGTTTAGCAAGCTACGTGTACCAAAAAAAAAAAAAAAAATCCAGCTGTCCACATTTAAGCATCACTTTACATGTTATTTATATATTTGCTGAGCTGTCTGTCCTTGTTTGCTGTATCCTGGTTGTGTTTTTCTATGTTTTGCTTTAAATAATATTTGCCTGAGAATGACCCAGGCTGTGAAGTCCTTCATGCAGAATGCCAAGAGTGTATAGCAAGCAACTGGACATTTGGGCAGTGCTTCGACACTGGTAATGAAGATCAATAATTACTTCAAGCGCTCATTAGTGTAACTAATGCTCTCATTGTCACTGCATTGTGCCTCAGAGCAGCTGAAAAATTCCATCCCTGGTGTAACATCTCTCCCCTGTGAGACTGCGAGGCTCAACTTTCCATCATTTCTTTACATGCTAAGCACCAAGTATTGCTCTAAAAATGAGCAGGCCTGGGTCGTCAGTTCAGAGTCAAATTGAAACTAGTCTTCACTGACCAATATTTAACATCTGAGGGCTTCCCAGTCCTTCTGGAAGAGGGAAAGGTGCTGGCCAGAGGCTATTTGGCCTTATTTCTAACATGACTGAAGAAGCTAAGGCCAGTCTCCATTCTCAGTGAGGGCACAAGGCATGTAGGGAGCAATTTGTCCTCATTTTAAAAATGGAGAGGTCTGCTGAGCCCCAGAAGTCTGTGATGTGTACCCAGAAGGGAGTGTTTCTACTTGGGTGTTTGTATCCCCAAGAATGTAGCTGAGTTTTTCCTAGAATGGCTCAACCAAGAGTCTTATTGGGGTAGAGCTTAACCAAGCAGGGCTGGGGGGAGGCAGGAGTTGAGATTGTCAGGTTTTCTCCCGGAGATAGGCATACGGTCAGGGGTGGAGAAATCCAAGCTGCACAGATTGACCTCAATGATATGTGTGTGAAAGAGAGAGAGAGAGAGAGAGAGAGAGAGAGAGAGAATACACAAAATAAAAACAAAGCTACAGTGGTATTTTCTGCAACTCTATTTCTAGAACAGACATTGGTCCCATTGCCAGAGGGAAGGATCAAGGATCTCAGGCCCTATGTGGGCATAGAGGAGTCCCCCACTATCTGCCCTGTACCTCCAAGTAGTAATAGATGCAGGCCACTGTAAAGAAAGGAAGTCTTAGTATTATTTCACCTCTACAACTTCCAACACTCTCATATCCCATGGCAGATGCTATGGGTTAGATCATAAATGTTCCCCAAAGACTTCATCCCCATCTGATGGGGACATTGGGAAGTGGTAGAACCTTTAAGAGGTGGGGCCCAGTGGGAGGAAGTCGGGTCACTAGTGTGTGGGGGGTGGCTTGAAAGAGGTATTGGAACTCTAGTCTTTCCTTCTTTTTTCTCTCTTTGCTCAACCACATGCTCCTACCATGATGTTCTGCCTCACCACAGGCCCAAAAGCAACAGAGTTAGATAACCATGGATTGAAACCTCTGAAACTGTGAGTCCACATAAACTTTTGCTGCTCTTAAGTGATTGCCTCAGGTATTTTGTCACAGCACAGGAAAAATGACACAGTGGATCTCTCTAACAGAAAGGCATGTGGCACCCAAGTGTGGACTGAAAGCAGAAGCTGCCGGCACTCAGCCAGGAACAGAAGACAATCTAGAGGCCTAGGGCCTCTTCATCTTCACACCTGGGGTTTCACTGGCTCCTCCTTTTTCTTCCAAGGACTTTGCCGTCCATTGTACGAATGAGGAAACCAGGTCCACATCCACATTCGTGGCTCAGCCAGTGCTCAGAGTTCAGGAAAGTACCAGAAGGGAGATCATGCTGACCAGAGCACCCATACCCATTATCACAACATGTGATGGGCTCAGTGTCTGCAGCCTGGACTTCACAAAGAAGCCCCGTTCCTCAGGAAAGTGTGCCCCACTTGCACCTTGTTTTCCCCACTCCTCTTCTGGTCTAACTCAAACTCCCACTTCCCCTTCCAGGTGGAAGGGTCCTCTCTCCCAATTCTTCCAGCTGTGCTGTCTGACAACATGGAGCAGATGAGGCTCTGCTCTGGGGTGATACTGGGGTGCCAGGGGCCCAGCACTCCACAAAAAGTAAGCAAAGCAAAGGCCAGACCTGCCCTAGACCTGCCTGCTCTGACACCTCCCGCTGCTCGCACGTGACTGTTGAGCCCTCCGGACTACATAATTCATTCAATCCAAATTAACTTAAATTTAAATATAAAATCATTTGATTCAGTTATTGGAAAGCTTCCGTATGTATGGAGCTACTTAGGTTTGTAAATTTGCTTCTTCAATTATAAATCATATCAAATCTAAATACAGCTTGGTATTTCCAATGAAAATTCAGTGTCTGAACTTAGATGTGCCATAAGTGTAAAATGAGCACCAGAGCTGGAAAAAAAGTGTAAAATATCTCATTATAGATTTGTATAGCAGCACAGGTTGAAATGATATTTTAAATATATTGTGCTAAATAAAATATATCACTAAAATTAATTTCACCTGATTTTTTTACATTTTAAATCGTACATTGAGTACAAAGTGAAGTTATGATTTTTTAATACAATGTGGGATGGTTAAATAAAGCGAAATAACCTATCCATCTCCTCAAATACTTGACATTTGTTGTGATGAGAACATTCGAGATTTGTTCTCTTAGCAGTGTTGAAACGCTCAGTACTCAATTATTAGCTGCTATGGTCTTGACGTGGCTTGCCCTGGCCTAAACTCAAGTTGAAATTTGGTTGCCATGGAGGGTATTGGTAGGTATGGCCTCTAACAGGTCTTTCTCAAAAACCAGAACTAATTCTCTTGAGAGAAGGTTGGTAGAAAGTGTCTGCCCCCTTTGTCCACTGTCACTTTTGCAAGCACTGGTCTGACTTCCACTTTCCACCCAAAACAAAACAGACACAGCCACCCCATCTTGGACTTCCAGCCTCCAGAACCATGAGTTTAATAAAATTCTTTGCTTTATAAATTAGCCAGTCCTAGGTATTCTGTTACAGCAACAGAAAATGAACTAAGACATTAACTATATTCACCATGATATGCAATAGATGTCAAAACTATCAGATTTACTCCTCATAGCTAAGGGTTCAGGCCCTTTGATTGCCATCCCCCCATTACCCTTACCCTCCATTTTCATGCTTTTAAACATGGCTTCTGGAAACTCTTCCTTACATAGTATATTTCTACTGGTACGCTACTCTACTTTTATTTTTTACTTTCTTTGGCAGCACTGGGGTTTGAACTCAGGGCCTCACCCTTGCTAGGCAGGTGCTCTACCACTTGAGCCACTCCACCAGACCGTTTTTGTGATGGGTATTTTCGAGACAGGGTCTCACGAACTATTTGCCTGGGCTGGCTTTGAACTGCAATACTCCTGATCTCTGCCTCTTGAGTAACAAGGATGTCAGGGGTGAGCCACTGGCACCCAGCTTGGTTTGCTACTCTAGACATTTATGTTACTAGGGATAGTCTAGAGAGAGAACATCCTGGCCCAGGGGTTTACTTATCACTTGCTCTCTCCTGTGACCAAAAGGTCCCTCTGGCCATTTTCCAAACTTCTCCTTCCTAATTCCTATATTCCTGTAAATAGTGCTGGCAAGAACTCTTACCCATCCTCATCCCACCCACAGCATTCTTCCCATGCCCCCATACTCCACCTTCTCTCTTCCCATCTTTCTGTAAATAACCCTCCTCTTTGTTCTCCTGTCCTTCAACAATGCTACCTTCTCTGACTTTCTTGCGTTTCTTGCCTGAGGGACCTGTTTCATTGGCAGTCAAGGGGGAAAGGCCTTCCCATCACGTGCTCACTCCCGCCTCTCTCCCACCATTACAGTTGGCCTTCACGCCTTCCTCTCATGCTAGAGGTTTTTATTTTATTTTTTTAGCCTCTGTTGTAACTATCATCCCACCTTTTCTTTCTACAACTCACCTTTTCTAAATGATCCTCTATCCCAGATTGGATTTGTGGGACAGAGACTGTGCATGGAGCTGGAGTTATACACGCAGGAGGTACTTCCAGGAACAGCATCCTTAAAGAGAGAGAACAGGATTAAAAAGAGAATAAACTTGGGCTGAGGTTTCCACAGAGGCCTCACGCTGGCTGACCCTCAGGAAGCTATGGCGCTGAGTTCACCTTGAGTGTTCCAAAAAGGAAGCAAAGAGATGGACCTTTGTGTCCCTGTTCACCAATTGGGTCCATTCCAGATGTCACCCGAGAGTGATGTGTCAGCTTTCCATCATCATGACAAAATACCTGCTATACATTTATAAACTTATAAAAAGGAAAAGATTTGGCAGTACTGGGGTTTGAACTCAGGGTCTTACACTTGAAGGTGCTTCTCATGAGCCACTCCGTCAACCAGGAAAAGATTCATTTTTGCTTCGTGGGTTCAGTGGCGTCAGTCCACGGCTGCTTGGTCCTATCCCTTTGTGCCTGTGGTGAGGCAGAGCATCGTGGTGGGGAGCGCGCTCACTTCATGGAAGCCAGGAAGCAAAAAGAGAGAGGAGAAAAGGCTATGGTCCCAATCTCCCCTTCCAGACCATATACCCCAATGACCTAATGACCTCCCACTAGACTCCATCTCTTAAAGGTTCCACCACCTCCCCTAGCACCATAGGCAGAGACCAAGCCTTCAACACACCAGCCTTTGGGGGACCTTTACAATCCAAAGAGACTGAGAATGTGGCTCTGTAGTAGAACGCTCGCCAAGGTCCTCATTCCACCTCCCCCGCCAATAAAACAAAAACTTATTTGGGTTCGGATTTGATTCCTAGCACTGAAAAAAAGAATGTAAACCATAACAAGGGACAATCTGACTTACATAAAGATTATTTTGAAAGTTCCCAAAGGTCTCCTAATTTCCAATTCTAACCCTATTTCCTTGTTGTCCCAGGAGCACTGGCCCCATTGAACATCCCCTCTTCTCCCACGCTCGGTGACCTTGCACAATCCCAACTTCCTTTGTGGCTTGTCTCTCCTGATGGTTTGGTTTCCTGTAGGCTCCTTTTCCTCCTTACATCCCAGCTCCATCTTCAGCCTTGTCCACTCTTCCTTTTCAACCCTCTCCCTCCATCTTAGCTTCTCTTCAGCCTAGCTTCTCAGACCATCCCAACTTCCCATCTCTTGCCTCAGCCCCTCTCCTAGCTCTTCTGGACCCCTGCCCTGGATACTCTCAACCTGCTGTCCCCACCACCACCACAACCACTGGACTCAGCCCCACACCACTCCAGGTTCCCCTCCTGCTCTCCACAGTTCACACCCCTTCCTGAAGTGCCCCCCCAACCCCTCTTTCTACAGCACTACAGACTCCCCTTCCCTGCTTTTTTACCTTTCACCCCCAGGTCAAGTCTTCATGTCACAGGGACAATTGCATTGTCTCCTCTGAGACACCACACACACACACACACACACACACTCACACATTGTCTTAGTCCATGCTCTGTTGCTATAACAAAATACGGGAAAATAGAAGCTTTTTAAAGGATAGAAGTTTATCAGGCTCACTTTTCTGCAGCTGAGAAGTCCAATAATGGACAGCCACATCTGGCAAGGACCTCACGCTGTGTCATAATCTGGTGAAAAAGTACATGGGAAAGTGACTGTCTTCCAGAGACCCGAGGACACACTGTAGCAACCTGCTCCCCAAGGTCACCAATCCAATCTTTCAGAGAAAAAACTCACTTCCCAGAGAATTAACCCAGTTCTATAGGAGCAGCATTATCCCCCATGACCCAGACACTTTTGAAAGGTCCCACCACCCTTCCACGTGGCTACACTGGGGACCAAATGTCAACATGAGGGATTTTTACTTGGGAGGTGGGGCAGTACTGGGGTTTGAACTCAAGGCCTGTCCTTGCTAACCAGGTTCTTTACCACTTGAGGGTTTTTTTGCCTGGGGCCAGCCTCAGTCTGGGATCCTCCTACCTACTGCCTCCCATGTAGCTGGGATCATACACACACACTCTGGGCTTGTTTTTTTTTTCAGATGGAGTCTCACAAATTTTTGACTCAGCCTGGCCTGTAACCACTACCCTCCTGATCTCCACCTCCAGAGTAGCTAGGATTACAGGCTTGAGTCACCTTGCCCAACCTTCCAGAAGAGTTTTGGAGGGGATAGACCACCTCCAAACCACAACCCCCACCTTATTATGTCCCTGTGTTAACCCACCCAGCTGGGGTACTGGGAACACTGGTGTTTCTGTAGCCAGAGGCTCTGTTACATGCTTGCCTTCAACCACTTCCCCCACCTACCAAGCTGGTAAATAGGTAACCTTGTTCACTGGGTCAGGTTTCAGCCAGCATGGCTGGACAACCACAAGCCATGGGAATAATACGAGATGCACCCCCACACACACCCCGCACCTGCCCAGCAGGGACGTAGGTTCCTCTGTCTGCCCTTCCTTTTGCTCCATTCCAGGAAGACACTTTTATTCTCCTTGGGCCCAGAGACACAAAGCCGATGGTCCACAACGCTCTGAAAAAGGACAGGGCAGTGACGGGGACTTCTGTGTCTGGGGGATGGGGGTGGGTGCTCTCTGTGCCAGACAGGCTTGTCCCTACAATCCCTGGGAAACCCTAAGAGCCACCTTCTCCCAGCACCCTGTGGATCTCCGAACTCCCCCCCGCGGGGGGCTTGGGGGAGGGGAAATGACCTAAGTAGGGGACAGAAAGGGATGGGGCGGGGGATGGGGGCTGCAGACCGCAGGGAGACTGAAAGCCGCCTCCCTACCTCCTCCCCAGCCCACCCCACCCCCAGCCCTGCAAGTTTCCCCGGAGCAACCGCAGCTGCCCAACCCGACTTGGAAGCTCTGTGTGCTCTGAATTGCAGAAAGGCAAACCCCAAACAAAGGGCCGCCCCCCCGCCCCCGCTCATTGGGGCCTCAGGGCGCGTCCTGCCGCCAGTCCTGGAAAGAGGGGCGCTCTGAGCCGGGCCGAGCGAGGAGCCGGAGCCGCAGGAAGCGCCACGGGTCGGGTGGGCGGGAAGGAGAGCGCTGCGTGCTGGCGCCGTGCGGCCAGGCGAGCTGCCATCTGCGCTTCCAGGTCCCTTTCCCTCGCTGCGTCTGGAGCCCCTCGCCCCCCCGCCCGGTAAGTGCAGGTGGTGGGGCTGGAACCGGGGCACAGCGGGAAGAGGGTGTTCTGGCAGGATGCCACTGATGGCTGGGGCGCGGAGGTCAGGGGAAAGCTGGCTTTGGGGACGAGTGAGGACCCTCGGGCGAATGAGCAAGCATTGGTGTCCCTGGCGCGCAGCAGTGGGGTCTATGCGAGGCTCCCGCGTCTGCCTTTGCACTTGTAGCTTGGGCCTCAGAGGGTCTCATGCCTTCCAGCGTGCCCTGGGCATGCCTGTCCCTCCTCAAAATGACCCTCTTTGTCCACCCTGAATTCCAGGGACTGCCTCTTGTGCCTTAGCCCACGCGAAGGGTACAGCCCTTGGCTGCAGTGCCCCATGCAAAGGGAGAGGCGGGTGATCGCTGGCAGCTGCTGTCTGGGATACAGTCCCTAAGTATTAGTGGGGGCAGAGCTTTGCAGGCTCTGTCACCTGTGTCCCATCCCTGCATGCACATCTGGCTGGCTCAGAATGGAGGATGGAGAAGCTTCTGGAGTTTTCTCCCCCAAATGTGTGCCTTGTGAACTGGCCAGATAGTAGGAAATGGAGGAGGGCCCTGTGGCTTGGGCAGGATGGCATCTGAACTTGCTCTACACTGCTGAGTGCCAGGAGCCAGTGTCTTGTGAGGTCCCCGGTATGGGGGCCCATACGGGGCAGGGGATTGGAAGAGCTGTGGAAGAAGCAGCTTCTGGAAACTAAGTGCACTCCAGGGCATAGGGCGGAGAGGGAGTGGTGGGGGAGAGAATGAGGGTGGAAGTGGTAGAGGGGATGGGGCGGGAGCTGGAAGGTCTGCATTTTTAATGTGTGGGTGGCTGGATTCTAACCAAATTGGAGTCTGGAAGCCTGGGTTTGGATCAGAACTTGGTGGTAGTGTTGTGTAATAACACTGTTCCCTGGACAGGTCCTCTGGCTCAGTTGTTTTGTGTGCACTGGTGGAGGCAGGAGGAGGTGGAGTAACCACAGTCCTGCCTGTCTCCCATGTGACTGGAGGCACACAGTGATGAATGCCTCAGAGATCACTTTGGTCTCTGCAAGGCTACCAGGGCAGGGGGTTCAGGTGCAAGGCCACAGTTTGGGGAGTACCTTGGTGGCCTGGAGCTGCATGGTTTGTGGTGGTAGAGGGAGCATTTACATGTGGCTTCCTGTGACACTCAGCACAACAGGACTGTCTGCCTGGAGCCTGAGTATGGACTCTTGGTGTAGAAACTTTGTATAGGTCTGTGTGGCTTCCTGCAGTCTCTGTGCCTTCTGCAGCAGGAGCGGGAACCTGGCTTTGATGGTCTTCAAATAGTACCAGGCACCTTGCCTTTGCAGAGAGTTTGCCTCCAGATGAAGCCAGGGAACTTTACCCACTGTTCTGCCATGGAATGAAGCAGTAGGAAGCCTTTGTCTCAGTTTGCAGACAAGGTGAAGACCAACAAAGGTCACCAGTCTGGGGTATCAACAGGGGTACAGAGACTGCACACCCAGGGCCAGCCCTGGACCAGGCTGAGAAGGCAGGCAGGTGTCAAAGGTAATGCACGGACAGCACTCAACATGGGACATGGTTGGGTGGTTTGTCAGCTCTTGAAAGTCGCCTGCCATGAAGACTTCTTTGTGTGCATTAGCTATTCAGTCAATGTTTGTGGAAGGAAGGAGCCTTGGGCGGAGCATCCTAGAAACTCAGGTCAAGTACTGGCTGGGCTCCCTGCCCACAGTGTCCTGGGGAAAGTCACTTCCCTCTTTAGGTCTGCTTCTTCAGTGGTTGATATCAGGCCATCTCTCAGACTAGCTTCCTGATCTGAGCTCCTACTTCAGTTCCTCAAGGCCTTTCCTGATTCCCAACTAAAGTAGCTACCTCCTAGGTACCTCCCAGCACCCTAATGTGCTCCCCTCACAGCACCCACCAGTCTGAGCTTACCCTTGCTGTGTCCTGGCACAGTGTGAGTATAGCAAAAGCAGAGGCCACCTTTATCCAACTCCCTGCTGGCTCCCCAGCACATAGTAGGTGCTCAGGAAATATTGCATGTGAGTGAGAGAGTGAACAAACCAGGAAGAGGAGGCTGCCTGCATGTTTTTCCAGTTGTGCCCCTGAGAGCTGTGAAGGGGAAGTTACATATCAGCTTTCATGTAGGATTTCCTTTGAAGAAAGGATTCTCCCAATAAAAACTAGAAAACCATCATACCACACTTATGGGCATCTTTTCAACTCCAGGTTAAAACAATAGCACTGTAACTGGAAGTCCTACCTACCTGTCCCTCAACAAGGACCCACACAATAATTCAGACCTCCAAAATGGTTCACACACACACACACACACACACACACACCCCACACACATACATAACCAAGGGATTCATCCTTTGCTTATTTTTATGCACCTGGTTTAATTTCCTGGATTTTTGGTTAAAGTCCATTTGAGAATGATTTTGCACACAATACAACAACAAAGGAATTTGGGGGATCCCGGGCCATGTGTGACACAAGCTCTAGATGGCAAGGACCCATTGAGCATCACTGGGGTGAATGAGCCATCAAGGATATTTGAGAGCTACCTATGTAGGGTGGCTATGTCAGCCATTGTCCTGCCTTGGGTGCGTTCCCAGGCCTCATCCCAGTGGATACCACTTAGCGTTGCCTTTCTTGAGCAGCTGACAATGGAAAGGAACTCTCCTCTGAGCGATCATGATCCCTGAGCTTGGAGGAAGCCCATGACGGACCTGCCCTAACCTGAACTTACAGCATCCATGCTTCCTGGGGCCTCCCCAGCTCACCTCCATGTATTCACTTCCTTGTCTCTTCTTATAAATACAGCTGCACATGGCAGCTCTGCTCCTGTGTCCAACCTGTGCTTGGGATTTTGGTAGAGAATATAGGCTTACAATTGCTTTTCCTAAACCCCTGAGGAGGGTACTCATGGCCATTGTCATGGTGGAGAAAGAGGTGACATTGTTTCATTTAGTTGGGTTGTTTTGGTTGTTGAGCAGGGCACTATAACAACAGGAGAGAAGAGAAAGATTCAGGATCTAGAGAAATAAAGCTTCTGTTAATTCTTTCAGACTGCTGACCTTGCCTCTTGAACCTGGCCCTGCTCTGGCAGACTCTGGTTCCTGGGGTCAGAGGTTACACTCCTAAGACAGCAACTGCGCAGTGCAGATGACTTGGGGAGGAGCAGGGTAACCCACATACAATGTGCGCATATTCACCACATGTCTCCCGTGAGCCTTGAATGTCCAGGCCCTGAGAAATCCATAAGAACCTGCCATTGCCCCAAAAACTCTAGTTGTAGAGATTAAACTCACTCCCAAGGAGAGATGAGAAAACAGCTGAGTGTAAAACGCATGGCATCGCCTCAGCCACAGCTGGAGCTCAGAGAAGGCAGCGAGCATGGTCCTGAACCCAGATGGTCCAGACTCTGCTTTTCCCCTCCGTGTGACCTTTGATGTGTCCTGTGACCTTGCTAAGCTTCAGTTTCCTCATCTGTAGATCCAGGAAATGATCCCCACTCCTGCCAGCATGTGATTACATGGGTCTGGAATGCTCAGCATTCCAGGGGCATGGGATGGGCTCAGTTTCCTCCACTGTCTGACTGATACTGGATGAGAGATGAAGGGGTCCCCTCAGCCTCCCAGTTTCCACACAAAATCGCACATGTGAAAAGAATTTCAAGGAGTCTCACAAGGCGGAAGTTTTAGCAAGGATTTGTTTAGTATAAGAAGATAAAGTAGAAAGAAGTAGATACAAGGGGAGAGAAAAATTACCTCTTGCTTAAAGTGCAAGGGTGGGAGATGAGCTCAGAAAATGGTGGCCTTCTTGTAGGTTTTATATTAGCTGAGCTGGGGACATACACACGACCATGCGTCTAGCAACCTCTAAGTTAGAGACAATGGTTCCGGATGGCCAAGATGGGTGCTGTTTATTATTCTACAACAGAGAAGTGATCTAGGCCCACCCAACACACAGGGGCAATGGGTGAGTGTCAGGACTTCCATTTGACATCCAGTTTTCTGTCCCTCTACCCATCTGTGAAGTTTGCAGCTTCTTAACGTCTAGAAGGAGAAGGGCCATGCAGACAGCCCCTTTATGCTTTGTTATTCTTGTAGCTTAACATCTAAGAGGAGGTGATGGGGGTGTGCTTGCTGCTCTGGCCTCTCCATTCACTTCCTCATTCTAATTTCCCAATCTGGCCCTTTTAATATTTATTTTTAATTTCCCTGTTGCTCATGTTATCTGTCCTGCCTCCTGGCACAGTGGAGTGATTGGAAGGGGGATTGGAGGGAGTGCTGGGTTGTGGCTGCTGTATGATTGTGACCGACACTGATCTCCCTTAATGTTGTCAGGGATCTGTGGCCAACTGCAGGGTATGTCCCAGGCCAGCCAAGTGCCCGTTTCCACCTTAGGGACCCTCTCCAGCTGGGCCATGCCTACTCTCCTTGCATACCTGTGGGGGTGTTCTGTGTTTTAACAGCCTCCCTCTGCCTTTTCCACCGTCCTTTGAACAAAAAGAGAGCCCCTTCTCGGGGCTTCAAGATTCTTGGAAAATACCAAGAACTGAGAATTTACAGAGGTTCAGGAAGTGTTAAGGAAAATGGGTCTGGGAGTTCAGTGATCCTTATCTTCATCCCAACTTAGGAATTCTTTCTTTTTTGTAATATGAACTTCATATTTTGAAAGATGCTCATCAGCCACCATTCAACATACATGAAATTTTTGTCTATCTCAAAAAAGTGAATCAAAGACTACATGACTGATCATTTGATTTTACCAGGCAGTGACCAGGTTTCCACTGTATATCATTTACATTTTTCAAATCAGTTTAGGTCATTTAACTAACAGATTCTAGTGTGTTTAAAAGGCTCAAACAAACAAAAAAAAAACAGAACAAAAGACAGAAGTGGTCTGGTGTTGTGCAGTTGGTATGAGGTCTGGAACAGACTGCAAAAACAAAATGATGCCCGTTCTATGGTAACTTAGGTGGAAGCTGGATTATGATGCCTTTGAGGCAGGTTAGGGTTCAAGTTTCTATAAGCATTCTTGAAATACTGTGAAGAGATTTCTCAGAGTTGCCTTTTATAGACAAGTACCAGACTTCTGCCATTTGGAATCCATAGTCCTTGCCCCTGGTTTTGGAATTTTATTCCTCACCGCTACCTAAGGATGGAATTAGGTTTATTGATTCTTTATCCCTAGCAACTAGCACAAGGCGAGCAAACAGTAGGCATTCAATAAATGCTTATTGTATGGACATTTCAGGAAGGATCTCATCAGTCACCACTGAGACTGTGTCTTAGAAAGACACAGATCACCTACATAATTTGGGGAACCCAATATGGCATGGAAAATGTGGGACCCCACATCATACAATCAGAGGAGATACCATAGGAGCAAGAAGTATGGCTGGGTATGGTAGTATATGGCTGGATATGGTAGTGTATGCCTGGAATCCCAGCTTCTTTGGGAGGCAGAAGTAGGAGGATTGAGAGTTTGAGACCAGCACGGGCAAAGTTAGTGAGACTGTACCTCAAAACCAAAACGTAAAACAAAAAAAGCTGGGGGCATGGCTCAAGTGGTAGAGAGCTTGCCTAGCATGAACGAGCCCTTGGGTTCAATCCCCAGTACCACAGAAAGAAGTAAATAAATAAAAGTAAAAAATAAATAAATAAAGCCCTTTCTTCCTTCCATGCTGGCTATCAACTCATCATGCTTTTTGTGTTTAGTTGGTTGACTGGGGTTTTTGTTTTTTTAGCATCTTGTTTCTCAGAATGCAGAACTCTTTTTTTTTTTTGCATTAGAACCAAGTTCTGCTTCCAACATTGAGTGTGGCCTCTTAGGACTGTCATGGCCCATTTGTCACAGACAGAATGCTCACCTAGTACTTGCTTCAGACCCTCTAAGTTCCCGTGCACCACAATCCCTGGAATTCTGTGCACGTGGGCAGCATAAGTGTTCTATGCAAGAGGCATATCTCCTCTGCCCACCTTCACATCCCACAGCCCCATTGACTTCACTTACAAAATATAAGTTCAAAGGTGACATTGTTAAGGATTTCAGGATGCCAACAGCAGATCAGTAAACCAAGCATAGAACCCTTCTGAACCTGTGCAGATCACATGCCCTTGAAGCCAGTCCAGCCTCAATCCCTAACCTCTCTTTTTGGCCACGTTTTTAAACAGCGGTCCACATAAGACAGGACAGATCCTTTCGGCAGTTAGGTCATCCTAGCATGCAAGGATTCAGGCAGTCATTTGCACCTTTGGAAAATGGTGGAAGCTTCCATTTTTGTATCTAGGTCTCTTCTCTTCTGATTAGATCATTTACATTTTTAAAAAGCAGATTAGGTTGCTTACAACAGGTTCTAGTGTGTTTAAAAGACCAGAAGAAAACTGGCATGGTAGCCCACACCTGTAGTTCCAGCTACTCAAGAGGCTAAGGTGGAAGCATCACTTACGCCCTGGAGCTCAAAACCAGCCTGAGCTAACAACACAGGAAGACCATCTTTAAAAAGGAAAAAAAAAGCAGAAGAAAAGAACAAAAGGTAGAAATGGAGACAAGGAATGGGGACAAGCGTTGTCCATTCTTTCTGAGGCCAGGGACAGGTCGAAAAGCAAAAACCTTCCAGGAGTTCTTAGGATACTCACTCAGGAGTGGCTTAGCCATGAGGGAACAATGTCTGGGTTGGAGAAAAGAGATGCATAGGGAGGGGGACCAGTGAAAGTGCCATGTAACACTGACTGGGGTGCCTTTTTGCATATGCAAAGCCTTAGGGCAGCCAGGCCTTCCAGAGAGAAAGTCCTCTGGGTGGGAGGAGAGTGGGTAAGACAGTAGGGTAGGGCTGGACGCACTGGGAGAGAAAGACCATATTAGGTAGACAATGAACACTTTATCTCTTTTTTGTTGTTTTGGTAGTACTGTGATTTGAACTCAGAGCTTTGCACTTACTAGGCAGGAGCGCTACTACTTGAGCCACACCTCCAGCCCTTTTTACACTGGTTATTTTTGAGATAGTAGCTAGCTTTTTGACTAGGCTGCTTTAGACTGCGACCCACCTATTTTAGGCTTCCTGCCACCTTATGGTGTGTACTTCCACACTCAGCTATCAATTGAGATGGGGTCTCTCGAGCAATTTGCCCTGGCTGGCCTGGAACCACGATCCTCCTGATCTCAGCCTTCTGAGCTAAGACTACAGGTGTGAGCCAGTAGCACCCAGCAACAATGAACACTTTCTGACTGCACTGCACAGATAACTAAGGGCTCCCAACGTGGCTGCAAATGCAAAGTTCCAGCAAGCACTGGTATAGAAAGCAGGGCATGGGAAGAACCCCACCGAGCTCCTCTGTTTTTACTATAGGAAGGAGAGCAGGGTTAGAAAAGTCAGTGACATGTAACAACAGGACAGCGTAGCCACGAGATACCACGTTGACATAGTCCCTCTGATTCCTTTACCTTGGTCCACATTCTACCTTAGTTTCAACTTTGGGTAGCCATTTTTATAATTAAATTTAATAGGTGCATGACTGACTGATAAGAGTTCTCCAGTGATCTGCAAACAAAATACTTTTTACACATTTAAAGGATTGAAACGAGCAAAAGGAAAATGACATAGAGCAGATCATATGGGGCCTGCAAATCCTAAAATATGTACTAACCTGTCCTTTGCAAAACAGGTTTTCCAACCAGGAACGTATCGAGTTCTTCCCAGGATGATGGACAGCTAAGTAAACCCAAGGTGGGCTCTGGGTCCTGCTCTCTGAGATACCAACTTAATTTGCCTGGTGCGTGGCCTGGGAATTGATGTTTTCATGCCTTGCCTGGTTCTAGTGCACACTGATGTTGAGAGGCACTCACTAAGACAGCAGTTCCCAAAGAGAGGTCAGGGACTCACAGCACCAGTACAGGCACAGTTTATTAGAAATGCAAAAACTCTGATCCACCCAGACTTCTGACTCAGAAACTCTCAGTGGGCCCAGCAATCTGCTTTCCTGCAGATTCTGACTAGAGTCTGAGAACTCCAGGGAAGGCTGAGGCTTTCAAACCTAGACCTGCTCATGCAGATGAACCTCACAGATGGGTTGGGTTGAGAGAGTGGGGGGGAAAGGCAGAAGCTGACAAGGAAGAAGCAAGCAAGGCCTCGAGTCTGCACCCACTAGGAAATAACCACAAATGTCCCATGTGTGACTGAGGCCTGGGAACTTGAGGGATACTGCAGAGCTTTGGACTGGAGTACCACCACCCCAAGAGCCGGGATGAAGCCCTCCCCCAAAATGGCCATAATGAGTTTAGCTTTGGGCTCTACTTTTCATGACTGTGTATGTTTATCTTTTAGTATGGTAACTTACAGAAAGTATCCACTTGGTCAATGCAGGGATTGAAATAACAAGTAAGTATCACCATGTCTGAAAGTAGGAGAGTTGGACGGTTAACTTTCAGCTTGCAAGTGATGGGGAGAGTCTCCCTTTAGGGAGGACAGATTCCCAGAGTGCTTTGTCCCCAACATTGTAACATGCGGGCACTTACAACAATGTAACATACCAGGCACCTGTGGTTTAAGCCTATATCCTACCTACTTTGGAGGCTGAGATCAGGAGGACTGTGGTTCGAGTCCAGCTCAGGCAAAAGTTTGTGAGACTCTCATCTCAACCAATAGCTGGATATGGTGGCTTGGGATGAAACTCTCATCCCAAGCTTCGAAGGAAGCTGAGATCAGGAGGATTGTGGTTACCTGGGCAAAAACATTCACAAGACCCCATCTCAGTGGGTTGGGGTGGGTAGGGGATGTTAGGTAGTGCACTCCTATCATCCCAGCTACAATGGGAAGCATACCAGACAGTGCAAAAAGTGAGACCCTGTCTTCAAAATAACTAGAGCAGAAATGGCTGGAAGCATAGCTCAAGTGGCAGAGTGCCTGCCTAACGAGTGTGAAGCCCTGAGTTCAAACCCCAGTATCACAAAAAAGAATGTACTAGGTAAATTATCTCCTATAATCATCGCAGCTCTACAAAGTGAGGTTATTACCCCTATTGTATAGTTGTTAGCATCCCCAAGTCAGTACTAATATCCCCATTTCACAGTTGTGACTACTGAGGCACTAAAAAGTTAAACAATTTTCCTGAGTCCCACAGCTGATAAATGGCAGAGCTGAGATGCAAACGTTGAAGGATCTGACCTCAAAATTGGTAGGGATTTAGGGCTGGGGGCATGGCTCAAGTGGTAGAGCACCTGGCTAGCAAGTGCAAGGCCTTGAGTTTAAACCCCTGTACAGTTTATTTATTTATTTATTTTTTGTTTAGATTCCAAAGCAGAAAGCCCTGCCTTTTTTTTTATTTTATTATTCATATGTGCATACAAGGCTTGGGTCATTTCTCCCCCCTGCCCCCACCCCCTCCCTTACCCCCCACTCCGCCCCCTCCCTCTCCCCCCACCCCCTCAATACCCAGCAGAAACTATTTTGCCCTTATCTCTAATTTTGTTGTAGAGAGAGTATAAGCAATAATAGGAAGGAACAAGGGTTTTTGCTTGTTGAGATAAGGATAGCTATACAGGGAGTTGACTCATATTAATTTCCTGTGCATGTGTGTTACCTTCTAGGTTAATTCTTTTTGATCTAACCTTTTCTCTAGTTCCTGGTCCCCTTTTCCTTTTGGCCTCAGTTGCTTTTAAGGTATCTGCTTTAGTTTCTCTGCGTTACCCCAGTAAAATTTAAAAAGAAAAATGGTGTGGGTGGAGTGAGGAAGCTTGTCCAGTGTTAGGCATGGCATGGCATTCCCTTTAACCTAAGCAGGTTGAGATTGTAAGCACAAAAAACACTCACTCTCTGCTCTCTCATGTGTGTCCAGTTATCTGTGTGCCCGTGGCAGGAATAAGCTCACACTGTACAAATGCTAGATTGCTGGTATGCCCTTCTTAGAGAGTTCAAGGCCAGAGACACATGGGGAAACCAGAGATAGATCCCATCCTGGGTGTCTGAGTGCACTTGCTACCATCAGAGCTGAGTGGGTCTTTACATTCTTCCTTCCTTGTTTTGGAAGTGAGCAGCCCATACAGCAAATAAATTTTGCATTTTACCATCCCCATCAATAAGAATGAGGTCCTCAAAGGTCCTCGGATGTCCAAACACTAGAGGCTCAACAGCCCCCTGAGATCCCAGTACTGGCGCTTCAGCTACAACAGAGACAATGAGAGCTTGGAGATCAGGATGGTTAGGGGCAGCACTGGGTGTCTGCAGTCCTCCAGATCAGAGCAGAGAGCAAACCCCAGTCCTTCTTGGGTTTGACGGGCTTGCTAATGGAGATGGGACTTCCACTCTCCAAAATATGGAAGTGGACTGGTTTCTAAGGCCCTTCTCCATGTGGGACAGGAGGTGACTTTCTGAACCTTGGAAACAACGGGTAGTGATGATGGTGGTGATGACGTAATTAATGCATGACTAGGAAGTCAGTGTGGGCAATAGGGAGGTGTTCTGAAGCTAAGTCATTTCTTAACACCCTCAATAACTCGAGAAACCAAAGTTCTTCCTTCTCTTTGAGACAGGGTTAGGATCACAGTGTGGGGGTTGGGGGCTAGTTGCTATGTGAAAGCATTATTTCCTTGCTCAGAAAGGTCAGGTATCTGTGTGCCTGGTTCACCTGCAAGAAGTTTCTGTTACTTTCCAGTGGAGTTACTGAGTCCCTAGAAAATCCTTTTTTACTGGCCTGGGATGAATAGGCATGGTTTAGTTATCAGGAAGCTTAGCAGTTCCCAATCTCTCTTCTGGACTTAAGATGAAACAGATTTACATCCAAGTCACAAAGGGAACTCTGTAGTTTAAATTCGGATTTGTGAGTGTTCTCCCCTCACCTTTGTACATACAGGGACAGACTTGCCAGCCTGTGTGGTGGGGACACAGCAAGCTCAGCCAGGGATCCAGACACCTGGGATACCTGGCTGCAGCTCCAGGTCTGCCTCTGGGAGCAGCCCAAGGTCCCTGTGTCTGAGATAGGGCCCTCCTTGTAGGGGTAAGTAAGGAAAGGAGGAACGTCAGTCATTCTTAACCTTGTATGAGGAAGCTATAAACCCCTTCAGGGATCTACTAAAACCTGTGAACCCCAACACAGCAATAGTGACATTTTTATACAATTTCATATCCCCCAACCCCATAATACTCCAAGAAGGAACGGTCTTTCAGGCTTACAGCTAAGTCATGGTGTCTTATTCAGAGACAAGACAGGCACTGTTTTGAAAGCAAATGAGAAACTGCACAGACTCCCATCTGGGAAAGGAGATGAGTTTCCATGTCACTTAGGCACTTTTTCCCCATTCCCACCACCTGGAAGGGAGGGCCTGTGTCTCCTGATCCCCATCGAGCAGGTTGTGAATAAATTTCAGCAGCTTCTCCTGCACCCCAAGGTGTACATAGTACTATTCTCCCTTATTGCTGCTGTGCAGTGAGAAAGGATCAGGTGCACATACAACCAGCACGCTTAACCATCATGGCCACTGTCTCCAAGATCTGCCCTCTGGACAGAGGAGCACACTGGATTGTTACCTGAGGTACCTACTAAAGGTGCCATACATTTTCTGAGGACCCCATTCTGGAGGGCAGCAGTGCTGTTCTGGTCCCTGGATTTTAGACCCTGGAGCCCCTGTGTCAAGCCCAGTGGTGAGCCCTTGGTTCATACAGTCTGAGACTGGGATCGTTGTTGCTTTGGGACCTGAAGTGGCTCCCACATCCTCGAGACTGCTTCCAGGAACCATGTCTTATATTCTTGCTGGTCTCCAGACTTGTCTGAGTCCTAAATCCAATCTTGCAGGCCCCCAAGGACCCAGAGTATTATCTGCTTAAGCCTGGCTCCCTGGGGGAGTGTGGATGTGGCTCTCAGGGTCATGGTCACCCAGCCCTTCTAGCTTCTTGAATTTATGCAAGGTATAGAACCTGTGTTGACTGGACCAATTGTGGGTGGGCCATTGGGCAGAGCTGCTTTGACTTTTGTGTCCCAACTCTGCACCTGACCAGAGCACTCTGCTCTGGGCCTGCCAGTAGCTAGCAGGGTGTCATGTGCACATGGACTCAGAACCCCCAAAGAGCCAAACCAGGACCAGTACCCCTGGGTTGTGATGGAGAAAGACATGGCAATAGTGTGAGTCCAAACACCCAGGAGCTGCCTTGGGAAGAGGGAAGTAGGCCAGGACCGGTGCCCAGCCCACTTTCCCCACAGCTGAAGTTGAGGGCACAGAGCAGAGCTGGTTGTGCCAGAAACCTCCTGGGCAGAAGTGGTTCTCAGATTAAGTGGGAGCGGGACCCATCAGAGAAGTCTGACAGACACTGGAAAGCAGCCCAGCTTCAGCAAGCAAACTGGACCACGTTCCTTGGAGGTGACAACCAGGAACCTGAGCCAGAGCACCTGGCAGATGGTCTCTCTGCCAGGGCAGGGTGGGCAGAGAGAAGTTTGCACTTCAGGCAGGCTGTGTGTCCTGAGTTTCTTCATGAGGATTCCCAACAGGGCTGACCCTTAATTACAGTGAGAACCACTCCCACACCAGCACCATAATTCCCAGCAAACTACAGCATGGAGGGGACAGAACTCACAGGCTCCACTGACCAGCAGGCAGGTGCTCCTGCCAGTGGTGGTGGGCTCACTGGCCCATGGCAGACACCATAGTGAAAATGTGGGGGAGTCTGTGGGATACAGCTTGACTCAATAAGCGAAGCATAGAGTTACCATAACACCTAGTGGTTCCACTCCTAAGTATTACAGAGGAGTTGAAGACAGAGGGTCCAAGCACAAACTTGAACATGAATGTTGATGGCGACTGGGTTCCAGCCAAAAGATGGAAAGGGTCCAACCCAGTGTATCCATAGATGGCCCGTGCTATAGGAAGAAAGAAGCAGTGACACACAGCCCCCATGCGAACTGTCCTTGACAGAAGCCAGACACCAAACACCATGCTCATGTAAGTCCACTGACATGAAACATTAAGACATAAGACGAGGCAAACCCGAACAGACAGAATGCAGATTCGTGGTTTTCAGAAGCTGAAGGGTAGAGGTGAGGAGAGACTGCCTAATAAGTGTGGGGTTTTCATTTGGGGTGATGGAAAAACTCTAGCACGAGATGACAGTGATGTCTGCACACCTTTGTGCACATACTTACTTGTCACTGACTTGTACACTTTAAAATGGCTGCAGTGGTAAAATTTTACGTCACATATATTATCACAACAAAAAGGAAAAAATTTGAGGGGAGGTTGGGGCCAGATGGAGGGAAATAGAAGCTGACCTGTCTGTAAAGTGACCTCAGATGTCATCCTTGGTTCTAAAAATACCTTTTGGGTCTGTGACATATTCCCAGCTCTCTGCTGGTTCATTTTAACCAAGGCCAAATGTAGGGTGATGATTTACAATCGAAGAATGAAAAAGCTGACACCTGCAGGCTGTCTCAGAGCCAGAGAACTAGTTTTTCCTTTTCTTCTTCTTCTTTTTTTTTTTTTTTTTTTGTAGTTCCAGCTTTGCAGTGAGTGGGGGGGGGGGGGAATGGAGACAGTGATCTGAGGAGCTTAAATGGGGGTGAGGGGTAACACATCCCGTCTACCTGAGAAGCTACATTTATCTCTACTTTTGAAACAGGAATTTTAAGGCCCCAGGCCCAAATTCCTTAGGGTTCCACACATCATGTCTTGGCCACTCACTCCAACAGGACAAATACTGAGATACGTAACAGTGAAGGGCAGAGAAAGGAGGTTTATTGTGTGGAAGAAAACACTTCAGCTCCATCTTCTGGGGTTCAGACATGAGAATTAGGTTTAAGTTAAGAAATAATTTTCAACAGAGGTGAAAGATATTTTATTAAACAATCCTGGTCAAAGTATGGTGGTTGGTCATTATCTCAGTTCTGGTTTTGGAGAAGTTGTCATCACTGTCATCACTTAGGGGAGCAAGCTGGTGAGGATAAACAAGTCATTGTTGCCTGGTGTGGCCTGAGAAGGCGCTATTGTCCCTTTTCTTCTGGGTGGTTTTCTCTATCACTCCTTGTGAGGATGTTATCCATTGGTCTGTCCTTCCTGCTTTCCAAGGTGGCTGCAAGATGAATGGCTCAGAGCAAAGACTGATACAAAATGAAGGCAAGGATGCCAAGCTTTTCTCCTGCTTTTAGTTAATTCATGGCCCGTGCTTTTTAGCAAAAGCAGCTTTTGAGTTCCTGTTACAGTTTTACAGTACACTGAGGTCTACATAAAAACTTGTTTAAAAGAACATACTGCCAGAACACCAACTTTCTCATCACACAGAAAAAGAAACTGAGGCACAGAGAAAGGCCATGCCTTTCCCAAAGTGCTGGCATGGTGGAGGGGCCCCCAAACACTTTGACCTCTGCTTGTTCCCCCACCACTGCCACACCAATCCAGCCTCCCAGGAGCTGCTGTTAATGAACATCCGGCCATTCTTCTGGCAAGTCTCTTTTCTTTGGTAGTTGTGAGAAGTGAGGGCTTCCCTTGGCCCCACCCCTCTCCCAGGATCCAGGATCACATGCTTTCCTGACCAATGATCCTGGTGACAAACACCAACCCTCATGGGACTAGCAAGCAGCTGCCACCAGGACAGCGTCTCACACTCATGTCCCAGCTTGGGTGAAGAAAAGAGCAGCTTTTTCTCCAAAGAAACCATAGATCCTTTCATTCAAGAAGATTGAGGAAATTATACTTAGATAATCCAGGTTTTTCCGTGAATGTAGGGGAAAGCACAGACTCTATTCTTCACTAAAATTGAGCTGGTTTTGTAGAGAGACCATGTGCTGTTCTTTTTGAAAGGTGATTTTGAGAGCCAGTATTTAGAATGAAGTCCTGTACAGTGCAACATTTTTCCTGGGTGGGTTTAGGGTTTTACCTCTCACTCTTGGCTTCCTTTGCTCTCCTGGCTGGCTCCACCCATGCAGTCAGGCAGCCTAGGCCAGCTGTGGAGACTTAACAGTTGCTGGACTGGACAGTCCCTGGTGGCCTTAGAGAGTGAGGTCTCAGAGCCACTGGACAGTGATTAACTCACGCCTGATGCCTCCTGATAACTGGGCTTCTGGGTGTATTTTTAGAATTCATTTAAATGAACACTCATTCCCCAGTCCCAGATTCTGGTTTATAACCCACTACTCCATTGGGACTTATTTAATTTAACCTCATGAGTGTGCCTCTAATTCTTACCTTCTGGATCAGAAGGCTTTGTGGTTCCCCATTGCTTACAAAACAAAGTTGAAAATCGTGAGCCTGGTGTATACCTTTCTTGTCCCTTTTTTGCCCGGTTCCTGCCAGGAGTTCCCTCTTTGGCCCTCCTGCACCCATTTTCTTTTTTCTCCTTGAACCTCATCCATTGTGCTAAAATGATATTGGTTTATCTTCCCCAGCAGTGAGTTTTTTAGGGGGTCAGAAGCTGTTTTGGTTGATTCTTTTCTCTTTCCTTCATCATTTTTTTTTCACCCACCACCCAGGATATTGCATGCCACATAGTGAGGCTTCAGATGTTTAATGAATTAGCAGATTAATTAATTAACTAGTTTGTCTCAGAGAGGAAACAGATACACGCACAACCAACCGTGAACTACGGTGATAAATGAGGAGCGGCCTGAGGCAGGGTAGTGAGGGCGGTGGAATGGGTTAAATATGAAATGCCCCTAACAGTGGCTTAAAGAATAAAGAAGTTTCTTCTCTCGTGTGGCAGTGCAGATGGGCAAGCAGTTCTACTCCTCACAGTCAGGCAGAGATCCAGGTTCCACCATCTTGTTACCCTACTGTTTCAAGAATAGTAGGAAACATAGCGTGGTCTGAAAGTGTGGCTCCCAGACTGGCAGCTCAGTGTTATCTGGACACTGGTGGAAATACACATTTGAGCTCTCACCCTAGACTTCCTGAATCAGAATCTCTGAGGTGGGGCCCGGCTCCTTGTGGTGGTGGTGATGGTAGAGGTGGTGCTGGGAATCGAACCCATACTAGGCAAGTACTCCTTTCTTTTTTCAAAGCCACCCAGCGGTTCTCATGTACCCCTGAGCTTGGAAACCCTTGGAAATCGTTCCCTGCCCTTGTCTGGAGTTGGATTTCAGACACATCTGTGTTCCAACTCCCAAAAAGGGGAAAGATTGTGCAGAAGGGCCGGGACAATGTGTTAAGAGCCAGGCATGGAGTGGTGCTTCCACTCATATTCCATTATCAAGAAGGATGATAGGCCAGATCTTTCTCCATCAAAATGGAAGAAGGGGAGAACACTTTTGGTAGGCCACTAGCAGTCTTTGAAATCTTATGAACCCACGTGACATTAAGTAAATTTAATGTCACTACCCGTCCTCTAGAAGAAAGGAAAGACATCTGTCTACAGATGCCAGCTAAATAGATACAAGGGCAGGGGCTTGTCAGGTGTTCGAGCCCCCAAATGTCTATCCCCATGGGTGTGGGCAACCCAACCCATAGACACCCACCTTGCCTTCTCACATATTATGTATCGTGCTTCCTGGTCCCTGCTTGGCAACTTCCAGTAAAAGTCAGTACTTCACCCAGATGGCCCCATCAGAAGGAGAGCACCAGGCTTGGCAGGAAAGGATGGGAACTAGACATGAGATAGAAGGAGGAAGATAAGCAGTTGCTAACTGCACAGTTGCATAGAGTGTGCACTGCACAATCCCAGCAGTAACTATGTACGTGGATAACTGACCCTTGAGCTGGGTGAAGGGGCTGATGGTATCTGTATCTTACCCCTTGGGTCTGATCTCCTGCTGAACTCCAACCCCTGGGCTCTTGGCCTCCTTGTGGCCACTGCTCTTTACAGATCCTGAGCTCACCTTGAATGGGTCATCTCTGGAATGTCCGTCCTTGCTCTGAATCTTGTCTTAGAGGGTTCTCCCTGCTCTGAGGACCAATCCTGAATAGAAAAATCAATTCTGGGTGGATGGGAGTGACTTTTCTCCTCAAAGCAGCCCCCTATAATCCAGAAAGCCCCAAACCTGAGAGGTGTTGAGTTGATCATTACCAATACCCGGGCTTGATTCCCAGGTCCTCCAGGCAAGCCTCAGACAACGTGCTTATAAAACAGAAGTGATAGCCTCCTCCTCACTGATGAGACCCCCAGCCCAGGGTCACTGTGACTGAAGCTGCAAGGGCTGGGATCTCAGACCCCAGCCAGGGAGTCTGGGAGAGCTGTAGGGTGCGGGGGAAGTCATAGGTGGGTTCTCAGGGCCCTCAGACCCCTTTCTTCATGAAAAATTGTATGTTCCTGAGCCACAGGCAGAATGACCTGCCTTCCTAGGTTCTAACGCACATGCATGTGTGTATGTGTGTGAGTGTGCACGTGAGTGTGTATGTTCTGAACTACTTTTGGGTCTGACACACACATGCACTCTGTCTCTCAGACAACCTGGGCCTGGGATGGGCAGCCACCCCCTGGCTGTGAGCCTTAGGGCTCTGTGCTTCCCTGGCCTCTACTGCAAGTGAAGTTTAAGGGCTGAAGCAGAGGCAAGAAAAAGAGGATGGGGGCTGGGGAAGGGGGCAGGCTGCACACCCATTTTCTAGAACTGTCAACTGCCTCTCTTGCTGGGGTCCTCTGCTTCCCTGGAAAGTGCCTGCTCATGCTCACAGGTGTTTCCCATCAGTGGGAGCCATCCTATTTCCACAAGCGCCTTGCCAGGATCCTTTTCAAAAGGATTCTCTACTTTGATGTGTATTGGACATAGATCTGCATTTCTCATCTGAGACAAGAGCTGCAAACGGGAAAGAGGACACTGCAGAGAAGGCAGGGCCTCCCAGGGCTGGCTGGGGAGGAGACTTTCCCCAGAGGCCCCACTGGGGAGCTGGACGGTGCCGGCACTGAACTATGCACGTGGGAATGCCGCAGCAGTCATGCACAACTCTGTGCTGTGATGTAGCTTTCCTGGGGAGCTGGGTGAGAAATAGTTATGTAACTCTCAGAGTTCAAGAGCTCACACATGGCTGTTTAATGCATTTGGTCATTCGCTTAACATTGATTGAGGTGCACCCACCAGGTGCTGTTTTGGGTGCTCAGGACCCAGAACTGAGCTCAGATTTTAACAATTCCCATTTTAACGTGGGATGTCAGCAGGAAGCTGTTGGAGAAACCTACAGAGGTGAAAGGAATGGGACAGAATGATCTGGGGACTTGAGGAGTATTGAAGATTGTAATCAGGTGGCCTAGAGTAAAGAGCTAGCATTTACCATCCATTGGGGACATTTTTTTAAGTGAATAGAGCACTGCTAATAATTCTGTCAAGACAATAGGAGTACATTGCGATTGTCCCAGATACTATAGGCGTAAACGGGGACATCGTGTGGTTACACCAGAACATGTGGCCACCTTGCTAAGGCAGACTTATGAAGCACTTAGAACCACACCCGATGGGGCATGACTGCTAAACATCAGCCATCACTACCACTGGTCCCACATGGAAGCACCCTGAGCCTCCAGGGATACAGAAATGGTCAGAGGTGACTTACAGATGTTAGACTGGAAATGGGCACCATCTTTACCCAAGCCAGTCAGGAAGATGATCTTTCCAGTTGCATAGACCGGAAGAGAAAGTTAGAAAGGGAAATGGGACCAGAACCCAGGTCTCTGGATGTGAGCCCAGCCGTCCCTAATTCACTAGCACCAAGACAGGTGTCACCACCTGGGCTTGATGACCTCATGCCTGCAATGATAGCTCAGCTGTGCCGGTGCTACCTAGTGGAGACCCCCTACCCCTGCAGGGCACCCAAACTGCAGCCCCACCTTTCAACCCCTCTCCTTCCCCAAACCAGAGGGCAGTCCCTAAGTAGTGCCTTGACGCCATGCTAAGAGCAGAGATGAGGGGCTTAATGCCACCACTGCCTTTTCCCCTCCTTCAAAATGACTTTCCTGTCCACACCTGTTGACTTTGTTAAATTGAGCTCTTGGGCTTTTGCAAGTGAATTCTTCATGGTCACTTGGGAACAGGGTCTTCTCCATGGCCATCTGGACAGTCTTCCAGCATGCAGGATAGGCTAAGGTAGAGAGGCTGTGACCCTGCATCCCCAACTATCAGATAAGGGCTTTGGCTGGTGTGTTTAGGGCTCCCCACCACCTTTCGACCCTCCTTCATTTAGGACAATCTTAGCGTTGGTTGCATGGTTCCTTCAGCATCACTCTACATATGGCCCTTGCCAGCTGTCCATCTCATCTGACCCCCACGGTCCCCTGCAATGAAGACAGAACTGCCCTGTATTGTCTGCATTTTACACAGCAGGAAGCTGAGGACCGAGGTCACTTGACTTGCAGAGGGTCACACTGCTGTGGGTTATAGCTAGTGTTTGCACCCAGATCTGCTGACTATGAAGCTGGAGTTTTAGGTCCCAGGGTCAAACTCCAGGCTTTTCCATATGTCAGGTCCGGCAACTTGCCCCAGCACACCGAATAAAGAGACGGGAATAGTGAAGGAAAGAGAAAGGAGGGTTATTATGCAACACAGGCACACCACAGGAAGAGGCAAAGTACACACTTCAGCCCATCTATGGGGTACAGACACAAGCCCCAGGTTTAAATAGAGGAAGAATTTGAGCATGATAAACAGTCACAGTGTGGCCTGGTTAGTCATTATCTCATTCCTGATTTCGGGAGGGGTTCTGGAGAAGTTATTATCACCGTCATCACTTGAAGGGGACAGTCTGGCCTGGATAAGCAAGTCTTCGTTGCCTGGGGGTGATCTGTCCTGCAGAGATTCTGCTATTCCTTTCCTTGGGGACACTTTCCTCCATCCCTCCCTGTAAAGATGTCCCTCCTGGATTGCAAGGTGCCTGCAAGGTGAATGGCTCAAAGACTGATAACAAAATGGAGACACAGATGCCAACCTTTTCTCCTGGCTTTCTTTACTTCATGGGCCCAAGTGACAAGTCTGTGCATTTTTAGGAAAAGCGGTTTCGAGGTCCCTGTTGCAGCTAGTGCTGTTGTTAGGTTTGTCGCTGGTTCTTGTCATAGGCACTGGAAAGTACTCATTTCATAGGTCAGACTGCAATTTTAAAGAAGAAAAGGAGTCAGGGAAAACTGGTGACGGCAGGAAGGCTGGGAGATGTACGCACATGGGAAGAATACTTCCCTAGAGACAGGAGCAGAGCAGAGTCCTGACTGATGCATGCGGTGTCTGTTGGTATTGCAAAAGAAGTTAAAAAAAAAATCACTTAGGAAAGCAGGTCTCTACGGACATATGGACAAAGAGACAGAATTCTTGTCTACGTCCATACCACTCAGAACACTCCCGATCTTGTCTGATCTTGGAAGCAAGCGGGGTCGGGCCTGGTCAGTACTTGGGTGGGGGACAAGGAATTCTTAGTGCTGGGATTTTAATTCAAGGTCCGCCTACAGTGCCATCCACACAACTCTATAGTTAGCAACCAAACCCTAAGTTTGGTCCAAAAGAGTCGCCTGCATTCATCCACCTGCATGCCACAAATAACACAGAGACAAAGAATAAAGTCAGTGGCTGCCCAAGGCCCCCAGCCCACGTCTCACTTGGGCCCCCACAGCCACTGGACCCTGGCCTCAAACTCAAGGAGACAGATGGCAGGAGGAAGGGTCCACTCTCCCCAGCAGCTGGTGCCTTTGTAGTGCCAGCCATCATGGCTCTCCTGATCCAGATCTGCCACCTCCCACAGCCCCTGAGTGTGGTCTCCGCCCAGGACAGATCCCCTCATCCTTAGCTTCTGTCTGAGACCACCAAGCTAAGAATTAAGAAACCAAAACTAGACCTGTGGGGGACCAGTCAGACAGGTCCCCTGCACCTGGCTTTCCACTTACCTCTCAATAATCCCATTATGGGGTTAGGAGTCAAATTAATTAGTGCATCTCTAACGCTTAGCTTAGTATTCAAGCCCAGCAAGGGGAGCCTTCCACACAAAAGAGCAGGAGACCAGGTCCTACCCTGCCACTAACTTGCAATGTGACTTTGGCCACAGTGTGACTGTGGATCCCCCTGCCACCCAGGTCTCACTTGCTCAGTTCTCAAACAAGGGGGCTGAGCCGGGTGACCTTTGGCCCCTCCCAATCACCCACTCAGAGGGTCTGAGGAAGTCCCACTTTCTGACACTTCAAAAGGACACACGACCACACTGTTCACCTTCCAGGAACGGGTCCAGCAGGTGGGAATTAAATAAGAGGAAGGGGGCTGGTGTGACTCGGTGGTACAATGCTTACCTAGCATGTGTGAGGTCCTGGGTTCCATGCTCCACCCCACAAAGTAACAATAATAATAGAAAGATGGCGATCAATGCAGGGCAAGGACTGGTGGTCTGCATGGAGGAAGCAAGTAACCACATGGGACTGTAACCAACTTTCATTAGAAGCCTAAATTAAGTGATAAATTAAACTACAGATCCTCTTCCTCTCCAACTGTTTGGCGTCAGGCAGTTTGCTGGCGGAAAACACAGAGCTGGAAGCTGGCTCTTAACTGAGGCGTTAGGAGGGCAGGGTGGGGCAGGACCTGGTTTTTCCCACAGCAAACACACTAGTTTGTTGCGGGGGGAGTCCTTGTCTTTTTAATTGACAGCTGAAACTGCACACAGTCGCTGTGTACAACAGGACGTTTTGGAGTATCTACGCATCACGGAATGACTAAATCTTCCGGGTCAGTGTCTGCGTTACCTCACATCAGTGCTGTTTTTGTGAGAGCATTTTTTAAGAATATAATATGTTATTAACTGTCATCACAAGATTGCACAATCGATCCCCTAAACTCATCCCTCTTGTTTAACTGAAATTGTGGGTCCTTTCCCCAACGTCTCCCTTAGTCCCCCAGCTCCTGGTGACCTCCATTCCACTCTCTGCTTCTCCAAGGTCAATGCTTTCAGACTGCACAGATGTGTGAGATCGTGCAGTATTGACAATGCTGTGCCAGGCCTATTTCACTTAACGTAAGTCACTCCTGGATATACATCCAAAGGAAATGAAGTTGGTATGTCAAAGAGACACCTGCACTCCTGTGTTCACTGAAACATTTTTCACCATAGTGCAGAGATGGGAACAACCTAAGTGTCCACCAACAAATGAATGGGTTGAAGGTGTATACAATTGAATACTATTCAGCCATACAAAAGATGGAATCCTGCTATTTACAATAACTTGGGTGAACCTAGAGGACATTGTGTATTGTTTTTATTTCATTTTAGAATCTCCAAGCTCCCCAGAAGCCTTCCTCCAGGAATGGGGTGCTCTCTCCTTATAGAATAGAATAACAGTCTGAGCTTTTGCTATAGAAAAAGGCAGAGAAGAAGTGGTCAGTGAGATCAAGAATGTGGAGACAGAGAAGTCACAACTAAGTGTGGCCAACAGGATGTCTCTGGGGCTACTGGCTGACCACTAGCCTTTCCTGCCTGGCCACTCCTGCTAGCCACTGCTCCTGCTGCCCCCTGCCGGTGCACGGCTCCCTCCTTCTGTGCCTGCAGAAACACTGCCTGTCCTCAGGGACAGGCTTCCCTCTCCCCCACAACCAGCACCTCTAAGCCAGCTCCAGGGTGGTAGAAAGTTACTTCCATGCCTCACCCACCCGCCACCCTCCACTGCTGGCGAGCTCCCCAAGGGGGAAGTGCAGAGGCTCTGAGGGCCAGGCCTGGGACCAAGTGCACGGTTGTGGAGCAAGTGCAGGACCTGGCCATGCCCCAGATCTGTGTGAATCTTATAAAGTCAACTTCAGTCTCCCCACCCTCTGTGCCCATCACCTTAAAGGCCCCAGCTCTGCTGCCACCCCACAGCCCTGCATGGCCCCTCTGCTCCTGGGCACTGGCCCTGGCAGAGCCTGCCTGGTCTGCCAAGACATCAGACATGACTGGGCTCCTTCTGTGGCCCCCTTGCCTTCTTCACGCTTTCAGAGTCAGACACTTCAGGTGCAGGCGGGGCTTGAACCCTAACCCCCAGTCTCACAGCCCCTGACATTTCACATCTGGCCTGAGGACACATCACTTCACCACCCAGGCATCTGTGGTTGCTTTTCAGTGATGTCCTGTGGCGTGGGTGGTGACATGAGTGGCGCCCAGGCCTGCCCACTGTACCTAAATTCCAGCTCTGCTCTACTATGAGAATCAGGCCTACAGGGAAGGAGCCTTCCTCGAAGGAAGCCTCCCAGTGACATCTCAGGGGCACTGTGTCCTGACTGTGAATTTCATATGACAGGACATGCCTGCCCTGTGCCCATCCTCCTCCTCTCAGTGATGCCAGGTCAATCAGGGCAGTGGGCTTTCAGGACTGAAGGAACACTGAGACCAGCCATGTCTTGGAGCAGGGTGGCCCACCATCCTGGTTTGCCTGGGATTTTTTTAGGTTTCGCATGGAAAGCTCTGTATTCCAAGAAATCTCACTTTGTAGGACAAAACTGGAGATCATTGGTCACCCTGGCTGGGAGCATATTCTCCAGGGTCTCACTACACACATAAGAGTCAGAACCCAGGGGTGGGGCCCAGCTGACTGCGTTTTAATGAGCCTTCAGACGATTCCTGTGTCGGCTCAAGAGAACCCCTACCCTCCCCACAGGCAGGACAGTGGACTGGGGGGAAGGTAGTGGGCCTGTCCCGATGCGGATGGCCAGAACCAGCACAGGGCTCGGCTGGGTGGCACCGGGACCCCCATCTCAGCCCCCAGGCTCAAAGCAGAGTCACCAAGGTTGACACCAGTCAGCCCGTGAGGATCTGCCAATTGATCAGGCACTGAAAGTGACTATGGGGCTCAGGGAAGGTGGGACGGCTACCCTCTGAGCCTTGACGTGTTTGGTTAGGTAGGAAGTCAGGATGCTTCAGGTCCAGGGTGCAACCAGGCAGGAGGCAGGGGAGGAGGAAAGGATGAACGCGCCTCTCAGAGGCCAAAGACGAGACCAGGTGTTGGCGCAGAAGATCTGGGAGGGATGGTCCCCTCTCACTGACACCCCCAGACTTGCTCACTATTCTGTATCCGGTGCTGAGCCTGGCCTGCCTCCCACCATCAACTCCTGTCTCTTGGGGACACTTCCTCCACTGGTTGAGGAAGTGCACCTCCCAACTCCTATGGACAGAAACAAATCCACTTAGGCAGCAGCTTGGGGACATGGCCGAGGCCATCCAGGGCCTGCTTCCTCCATTGGCTTCGGGGAGATAAGAGTGACTGTCAGGGGACCAGGGTCTGCTTCCCCTCTTCAGGGGCTGTGGCCAGTACCCCCCCCATTACTCCCCGAGAAGAGGAAAGCTCAGGGGAGAGGTGACTCCCATGGAGGGGAACGGGTCAGGACAGTGGCAGTTGGCTGGGAGTGGTTGCTACCTCCCCCACTCCAGCCCTGTCACCTTATTCTGGAGGCTGTAGCCCCCAGTGCTTGGACTCCAGAGCCGTCCTGGGAGGGGACAGGGGTGGGGAGAGAGAACGGGAAGATAAGCATGGCCTGTTCCCCATCTTCACGGCTCACAAACACCCCAGGCCATTCCAGCTGACCCCCTCCCCCCCGTTTAAAAATGTCCCCTCCAAGTCCGCATGCCCCGCTGTCCTGTGTGTATCCCTAACAGCACAGTCCATGGTGTAGCTCTGGGGAAGGGAGCCCTTGCAGCCCTCACCTGACTGAAGCTCTCTGCTGCCCATGGTGCCAACTCCACTCCCTGTGTCTCCTCCTGTCCCCTTGTCCAGGCCTGGCCTTGACTCACAGCCCTCAGCTTCCCATTTTCATCCTCCCTCCCCAGCATCTCCAGGTGCATAGGTGACCCTGGGACAGAGCAGGAACTCACTAGAATCCCCATTCCTAATCATCTTGATCTTTAGAAAAGGCAAAATTAAGATTTGATGAGTATTTGCTATATAGATTAACAGTAGTACATGAACAAAATTTATATATATATATATATATATGCATATGTATGAGATGTGCTCAGAATATGCTAATGAGGTGATGAACAGTCAAAAGAGCTTGACGACTAGTACCTGGCGTCACCCTCTGGTCCCATGGCCCCAGCTGCAGGGCCCCTGGTACATGCCCTCGCACTCTTTTTTGAGGAGGAGGGAGCAATGCTGAGGCTTGAGCTCAGGATCGTGTGCTCGTTAGAAGGGCACTCTACCACTTGAATAACACAACACCCCCAGCCCTTTAGTTATTTTTTGGATAGAGTCTCAGGTTTTTGCCCAAGACCAGCCTCAGCCTGATCCTCCTACCTACGCTTTCCATGTAGCTGGGATTACAGGCATCATGCCTGGTTTCTTTGTTAAGATAGGGTCTCACTAACTTTTTGCCTGGGCTGGCCTTGAACTTTGATCCTTGTGATCTCTGCCTCCCTAGTACTGAAAGTACAGGCATGCACCACCACCCACAGTCTCTTGCACACCTCTGTACTTACTGCTACCTCTGCATATCAGGGTGAAGGTAGCTGTGACTAATGGCACATCTAAACATGAGCTTAAGGGAGCTACATGCTTGCCGGTGTCTCATGTACACCAAGCCTAGAGGTGAGCAGCCCAGGGATGATATGGCAGCTCCCAAATCACCAGAGACCCGGGTTCTTTGGATGCATTGCTCTGCCCGTTTTAACCTATGGTTTCCAGTTCATGATACAAAATAGCTGCTTGAGTTCCAGCCATAATATCAGCATTCCAACCAATCAGAAGGGCAGGGTAAAGAGAGACAAGCATCCCCCCTCACTTTAAGGATACTTCTAATTATCAGAGATAAAGAATATTTATTAATGACAAAGGAGTGGATCCACCAGAATGATGTCATACCTCCAAATCTGTATGCCCTCCATCAAATAGTTGCAAAGGATATGAAGTATATGAAGTGTGTCTCTTTTAATTAGCAGAATTAAAAGAGGGGCCACGAGTTCATAGGCATACTGAGAGTCTATCATGTACCTTTTTCAATAACCAGTAGAGCAAGCAGACAAAACCAGAAAAGATATGGAAGATTCTTAAAAAATTGAATAAACAAGTTCGATCTAATGACACCTAAGAATTCTGCAGTCACAGACCAGACATGATAGCACACACCTATAATCACAGCTACATGGGAGGAGGATGCCAAGACCCTACCTAAAAAATAACTAAATCTAAAGGGACTGGGGCATAGCTCAAGTGGTAGAGCACTTGCCTAGCAAGATTGAAGCCCTGAGTTCAAATCCCAGTACCACCAAAAAAAAGAATTCTGTACCTGCAGTGACAGGATATACATCATTTCCAAATGCCCATGGTCCATACGCCCCAAAAGTGTCAGTTTTGAGAACGTGTATGGACCCCTTCTGCTTCCATACCCCATGCCTGCCAGCAGTGAATCCTGGCAATGTCTAGCAGAAAGGGAGGCTGGGAAGTGTCATCTGCTCCAAGTAGCCAGGTACAGTCAACTAGAGCTGAGAGCTAATGTTCCTAAAGAAGAAACCAGTGCTGGGGAGGCTGCAGCCTCTGGGCCTCCCCCTCCTCGTCCCCTGACAGATCTGCTACAAGGGTGCTGCACAGTGAGTGAAAGCTCAAGCCCAGAGGCAAAGGCTCCTTATTTGGTTATGCTGCACAGAGAGGTTACATAACTTGCCTAGGTCACACAGCTGGTAAATAGCAGGCATCTGGCTCCAAGCCAAATGGGGCTGCTGCCACCCCCAGCACAGGACACCACCATGGTGGGGGTGATATAAAGGATAGCTACGTGACTTTAGAGAAGTTATTTAAATATGTTGGTTGGGTGTAGTGGTACATACCTGTAATCCTGGCACTTGGAAGGCAGAGGCAGGAGGATTGTGAGTTTGAAGCCAGCCTGGGCTACCTAGGAAGACACTGGCTTGAAAAGTCAAAAAAAAAAAAAGTTAATTTCTTCACCCTTCTGCAAAAGGTTGTATTGAGCACAATCACGTCCTCTGACTGACGCTCTGTGGTTCTCCCCTCTCTGCCAATAATGGCTAAGATTCACCACTGGAAATGTGTCTTTTTTTTGTTAAACCTTGTGTTACTTAATTTTCTTGTTGCTGTGACAAAACACCTGACAGCAAGCCGAGGGAAGGAGGTTGACTTTGGTTCACGGTCTCAGAGGGCTCAGACCACGGTCACTTGGCTCCGTCGATTCTCGGCCCATGGTGAGGCAGAACGTAACAGCAGCAGAATTGCATGGCAGAAGCCGGTCACCTGTGGCAGCCAGGAAGCAGAGAGCAAGGAAGGACCAGGGATCTGAAAGCCATGCCCCCAGTAACCACTTCCTCTATCTAGGACCCCTGTCCTAAAGTTTCCAGAGCCTCCCACCTAGTGCCACCAGCTGGGGACAAGTATTGAACGCATGAGCCTGTGGAGGACATATCAGATTCAAACCATAACAAATTTTTTTCTGTCTTCTGCCTGAAGTCCCTTTTAAAAATGCAGTTTGTCTTCACGGGGTCCTGACCCTTGGACAAAATGAGTTTCTCAGGCCCCTTTTCTGTGGGTCCAGAGAAGGTTGTGTTGGAGAGTCTGTTGGGCCCTGGCTTGGAGTAGAGGGACTTATGAAGGGAGAAGACCACAGAGAGGAAGGTCAGGCCCCACCAGGTCCATCAGGTGACAAAGGGCCCAAGGAGCCCAGAGGGTCCTGACACCGTCTCTCATCAGGGCCAACTGCAGAGTGACCAAGGGACGGCTCCCTGGTCAGTCACCAGTGCCCCCATCCATCACTGTTTCCACAAACTTCCTTTCTCTCTCTCCTGTGTTTCTTCCACTGCCCTTCCTTTCCAACTAAATGAGAGAAAAATGGGTTTTGTCGGGTTTTTTTAACAAGTAGACGAAAAGTCTTAAATTACCTTCTTCTTCAAGGTCTGCAAATAGAAATCCCAGAGAAGACAGCCACCTTTTCTTTGCTCCCTCTCCCTTTCTGTCTCCAGGAGCCCATGAGCTTGAAATAAAAGGCAGAACGCTGGCTCATGAGGAAGTACCTAACTTGACCTTGGCCCAGCACCCAGCAAGGAGGAGCGCAGGTTGAGTGGAGATCCGGCTGGGAGTGATGGAGGGAGAGGTAGAAGTGGGGAAAACAATACTTATTGCTGAGATTAAGAGATTCTCTGAGTAGGGATGAGTTTTGAAAGAGCTGCTACTCTGTGGACATGGGTGTGCAGGGCCCAGAGTGCACATGGATCAAGGGGACAAAGAAACCACAGACTCGGCCCACTGAGGCCCAAAAGGAAAACAGAACCAGTGTGCAATGGGCCTCCCCTACCTCTGCCACCGCAACCGATGTCACAGTTCTTAGGTGGTCCATCAGGGCGAGAGAGGAACACGGTGTTGGGGCAGAGGCTGGGCACTTTGAGACTGGAATCTGGGGTTCTTGGCTCTGTGATGTGGAATGATGACATTTACGGAGCACTTTCTGTAGGCCAAGGCCTGGCCGAGCCCTTCACAGTTAGCTCATTTGATCTTCCAAACAACCCTCTGGAGTTATTATCCACACTGACAGATAACTCTGTGGGGTGGGAGGCTGTGCCCTTACTAAGTGTCACACATTTTGTGACAGATTGGGGTTTGAACCCAAGAGTCAGACTTCAGCGTCTCTTGTATTTTTTCCTACCAAGCCCTGGGCCCATTTCCTCCTCTGGAAAATTAAGGTTCGGGGTAGGGGTGGGGCAAGGGCTATGGCCTGAGGGATCATCAAGGTCCTTTACAGCACGGATGCTCTGGTTAGGGGGCCTGTGCCTCAGCTGTGTGCACAGGTCCTGCACAAATGCTGAATGGTGCAGCTTCCCAATGCAGAGCTGAGTGTGTGCGCATGTGTGTAAGGCAGGTAAACATGTGCCCTGCAACCCTGGTGAGACAGGAAGAGAATAAGAACACAAGACCAGCATAAAGTCTTAGAGGACCTGTAGGATAGACCTATGTCATGAGGACACAGCCGAGGTCTAGAAAATTCCACCCAGATTGGGTGCTGCATACCCTTTACCCACCTGGCCACATGAGCCATCAAGGCCTTTGCAGGGGACTTTGCTGACAGGGTGACATTGCTCCCCGTGGCTTCTCCCACCCAGCGTGTGTGTGTCCTTCACAGATCCAGTGTGCCATTACAAGATGGAGCAGGACGACTGGCTGACTGTCTACCTGAGGTACCTGCTCTTCGTCTTCACTTTCTTCTTCTGGGTAAGTAAGCCACATGCACATCCCCTCCCGAGCACAAATGACCCAGGCCACCTCTGTTTCTGTGAGTCACCACTCTGAGGGGGATTTCTACCCAATCCAAGAGCCCCCCTTGGGCCTGTTTTGCCTGCTTCAAAACAAGTGTGTACATTTGCTTCTGAGGGGGAGGAAAAGAATCCAATGTGCAGGTATACACTATGTGCCAGCCCCCTGCACAAAGGGCCCAATCTGCCTTCCCTGTCACTTGTCCTGTGGTGCCCATGAGAAACATGACTGCTAGAACAATGTTCTGTCTGCACAGAAGCTCACTGGCCTTTCCTGATTCACAGTCTCCAGGCCAGAGCAGAAAGACTGAGATAGGAGACCCAAGGCAACCACTGCTGTGATGGAAATGGTCTGGTCTCTCTGGTGGCATCTCAGGAAGCCTGCCTGGCTGAAATTTTCCAAAATAGTGTGACATCTGTCCACCAGACACAATCATCTGGGTAACTGGGAGCAGAATACCACAGATCTCCCCCAAATGGCCTAACTCTGGAATGTGTGGGTTTTGCATTGCCATCTCAAGAAATTTGGGGGCGGGAGGATGGCAAGAAAGCACCTGGCTGGACTGAGGACCTGCCTGTTGCTGATGGTGTAGCCTGGGGCAATGCTCCCCCAGCTACAGTTAGGAGTCACTTCTAACCACTTGGGATTACACATTGAATTTAGTGGACATACCACCAAGGCAACCTCTGCTAAGGCAGTAAGAGACAGTGAAAGACAATACTCCCCACCCCCCAGCAGGGTGTCAGAAGGCAAGTGTCCCAGTGGGGTCCAGCCTGGGGTCTTCAGGCTCTTTTCTGTCCAGGCTGGGTTCAGATTGGGAAGGATGGTGTTGGAGTCATATATATGGGTTTTAAAGTGTTTTGGAGCATAGACATCCATTAGGTGCTATCTGTTAAAAAGTTTAGCAATCTCATGTTTGTTTAAGTATGTTTTTACAAAGTTCCTGAAACAAATGATAAAATGATTCGCCACTTTTATCTTCCTGGCCAAGAGTTTCCTGGAATAGGGAGGCCTGATGGGGGGGACAATGGGAAATAAAGCCATGTGGCTGAGCACTGGAAACTGTGAGTCTAGAGTCTCAGAGAAGTACCCAATAGGGTTTCGGGAGTCTTACTAGGTAGGCATTTCTTTTTAAGATTAACTGTGTTTTTCCTGATCATAAAAATCTTGTGTACTCACTACAAATAATCTTCAAAATTAAAAAAAAAAGTATAAGAAAATAAAAAACTACCTTTATCTCACCATGTTGGTTCCCTGGGGCTGCTGTGACAAAATACCACAAACAGGATAGTATTAAATAGCAGAAATCTTTTCTCTCATAGTTCTGGAAGTCCAAAATCCAGCTGTCAGCAGGGCCACACTCCCTCCCTTGCGTCTTCCAGCTTCAGGCAGTGGCCAGTGACACAGGACCTTCTTTGAATGCAGTCTCTGTTCTCTACCTCTGTCCTCCCATGATGGTACTCTGTGCCTCAGTCATCCCATGGCCTTTTCCTCTTCTTATCAGGACACCAGCCCATCCTAATAATTTCATCTTACCTTGATTTCATCCACCAAGACCCTGTTTCCAAATAATCTCACCTTCACAGGTACCGAGGGAGGGAGGATTCCAAAATATCTTTAAGGGACATAGTTCAACCCATACCACTCGCCATCCCAGAAGCAGCAAATGCTGACATGACCCAGCCAAGAGACAGTGGGGACCTGCACTGTGAGAGCGTGTGCGGGAATGGAAATATTTGGAGGGTCAAGGGCCTAAGGAGGTAAAACTGACAAGAGTTGCTTATTAGTGGCTGGGTTGGGAGAACGAAGAATCTGGGATACACAGCTCTTTGGTGGGTGGTGGAACCTATCATTGGCACAGGGAACTGGAAAGAGAAACAGTTTGGTGTGAGAGGCTGTGATCAGGTATAGACATGGTGGGCTGGGGTTGTCAGGAGACACTGAGCAGGGCCAACTTAGAGTTGGTGGCTCTAAGTCTCAGGAGTGAGCCAGGCTTGTGCCCCAGCCTTGAGAGATGAGATGGTCCCCACACGGACACAGTGAGCTGTGGAAATGGTGAGAAACAGATGGATCAGGGAGACTGGGAAGGAGGAGAGGGGGAGGGAGACCTGGGCTTCTCCTCACTGAGTCTGGGTGATCAGTGGTCCCAGGTCACCCTTGCCCTGAGGGAACTCTGGGATGGGGAGCTGTTAGTGCTAAAACCAGGAAAGTTCCAGCTAACTGGAATGAGCAACCACCCTGGGGGGGCAGAGGAAGGGGGCCACCAAGAGCCAGAGAAGCAGGAGGGAAGCCAGGAGAAGTATGGGTCACAGGCCCTGGAGACCATGCAGGTCATCAGTTTGGACAGTTGGCATCCTGACACCTGAGAAAGGCCTGGGGACAGAGCAACAAAGAGCCACAGGTTTGTGGGTGATGCTTCCAGGAGGGCAGGGAAGGTGCGGTGGGAGGAACAAGATGTTTCCATGGGCCAGAAGAGGAGTGAGGCACAGTGGCCCCGGGGCCAGAGGCCTGCTGGCTCTTTAGTGCCATGTGCTGTTGTGGAGTGCTTAGCCCAGAACACCTGTGGAGAGGCCGGGAGCTTGCCCTTCCTGCATGGATGGGCGGCAGAGGGTGACCAGAGCCGCTTCCCTAAGGGGAGCTTCCTGGATAAAATTCCTAGCTTCCAGTAAAAATTCACCCTGCCTAGGGGACCAGCTTCCTAGGGACCCTGTCAACCAAGCCTCATCCCTCTTATGGAGATGGTGGGCTTTGGAAAGTTCTGGCCTCCTCCTCAGGACAGGCGTCCTGACATTCTGTCCTCTAGACCTGACATGCAATCCTCAGAAGTAGATAGGGGTCTGACTCCTCCCAAAGCAGAGCACAGTTTTATAGCTTTGCAGCACACGAGTCACTGCGAACTTACCAGAGTTTAACAGGGAGAGGGTGTTGTCCAGGAAGGATCAACCTCCTCCCTGAAGTTTCCCTCCCACACAGACAGACACACCCCCAAAGTCCAATTGCTTCCCCCTACCTGCACCCCAGTTATAAAACAGAGCAGGCCTGCATTGAGCTGGTAGGTGCTCCCCCTCGCTCCTCTCTGCCTTCCTAGGAGAACTGTGATGCAGAGGCTTGGGAAGGCCCTTCTACTTGTCCCCCTCACCCTCCACTGCACAGCCCAAAAGCAGAAAGTGAGCAGAGAACAGAGGCCAGTCACCCAAGCTAAGAGGACCAGAGGGAAAATGCAGACTCCGTCTTTCCTCCAGGACCAAGATCCTCCTCAGTGTCTCCTTGCTGGAGTCCATCAAAACCCAAGACACCTTTGTGGTCGTTATGACCAGCATTTAAAGACCTGGTGCAGGATGTCCTCTGCAGTCCTCCACTCAGCCCTGATGGCCACCTCATTCTTGTCCTCACTTTATGGATGGGGAGCAGGCCCGCCAAGTTCAGACTCTCACCCAAGATCATCTATTGGTGATAATTAAAGCTAGTTGGCACCTAGGTATTCTAATACCAGGTCAGTAATCAGAATGACTACTTAAAATTCACCCCACAACCTTTTTAAAGCACCCATTAACTGTCTAGCAGAGTCCTTGACAATCAGGGCACATCAGTGAGCAAGGTTCCCAACTGTTCTGGACCTCAGCCCTGTGGGCGTCCTCCCTGCTACTCTTCTGCATCATTCTAGTTCATCCTCCAGTACCCTTTGAGGCTGTGCACAGCTCTGTTAGAGCCCCATTTACAGAGTGTGAAGCAAGCTTCTCACAGCCCAAGGGATTCACCCAGCTCTCTGTGATCCTAAGCCACCATAGGGGATTACCACGCTCTGTGATCTCTAACTCCAAGTTCCCCACTATCCCCACAGTGTGGGAATATGTGGATTTACAAGACAACAGAGCATGCTGGAAAGGCTCAGGCTCCAGGGTGGGATCAAGGTCAGGCCTCATTATTTATTTGCCATGGGATATTACATGTGATGGACTGAAGAGTGTCTGTCTTGGATTTGTGTGCAACAGCCCTAACCTCCAGTGTGACTGAATGTGGAGGTAGGGTCCTTAGGAGGTAAGCAACTTTAAGTGAGGTCTAATCCAATAGAGATGGCAGCCTTATAAGAGTCTCTCCGCTGGACATAGTGGCACATGCCTGTAATCCCAGATACTCAGGAGACATAGGTAGGAGAATTGCAGTCCAGACCAGCCCCAATCAAAAAGCCGAGATAACCTATCTGAAAAATAACTAAGGCAGGAAGGGGCTGGTGGAATGACTCATGTGATAGAGCTCCTGCCTAGCAAGCATGGAGGCCTGATTTTAAACTCCAGTTCTGCCAAAATAAATGAATAAATAAGCGAGAGGTCTCCACACACAAGCACTGAGCAGGGCCATGTGAGGACACAGCAAGAAGGCTGCCATCAAGAGAGCCCCACCAGGAGCTGAGTCAGCCAGGACCTTGCCCTTGGACTTACAGCCTCCAGAACTGGGACATAAATTTCTGTTGTTAAGCCATCCAGTAGTTATGACAGCCTTAGCAGACTCAGACATTAGGCAAACTTCCTGATGTGTCTGGGCCTCACTTTTTTCATTTGTTAAATAAGAAAGACAATACTTGTAGTGCTTCAAGTTCACTTTTTGGGGGAACATTTAGCACAGTTGTGGCAGACACTTGGCACTTAGATGTTGTGCAAAACCGTTATGGTCAGACCAATGGGCATTTGTCATCTCTTAAGCAGCTTTCTCTGTCCCTAGCACAGGCTTTAAGACTTAGGGCAGCAGGACCCATGAAAAGAACACATAGAAGCATAAGCAATGTGCATGTGAGCTGGGCGCAGCTGGGCTCGCACCTGTAATCCCAACTACTCAGGAGGCAGGGATCTGGCGGAAGGCAGTTCAAGACCAGCCTAGGCAAAAAAATCATGATACCCCATCTCAACCAATAAAAAGCTGGGTATGGTACCATTTGCCTGTCACCCCAACTATGCAGGAAACAAAAATAGGAGGCTCACAGCTCAGACCAGCCTGGGCATAAACCTATCTCAAAAAATAACTAAAGCAAAAAGGGCTGAGGGCATAGTTCAAGCAGTGAGCACCTGTCTACCAAGAGCAAGGCCCTAAATTCAAACCCTAGTATTGCCAAAGGGTAAAAAATGTTTACATAAAACATTGCTCACAAAATTAAACTTATCCCTACCTTGTGCTGTTTTTATTATAAATACTATTATTATTAAGTGCTAGTTAAAACCCACTTAATTTATTTCACAACTCCAGTGCGTCACATTCCAAAGTTTGTAACCCAGAGCAGCCTCCACTTCACCCAACAGTCTCCCTGTCCCCGAGGCTCCTTGCATGCAGCCCTGTGTCAGGGACACTAATGCCTCCTGTGTGACCCTCCAAAGCAATCATACCAGCCTTTCCTATGTGGCTGCCAAGCTGCTGCTTTGTTTTGCTCCCCTTTCCACTGAGGTTCCCCACGTTCCCATCATCCGTGCAATGTCGTTCTCGAATTTATTATTTTAATTAGCTGCTTGGCTGTGTTAATAATCAAAACTTTTCCAACCTCCCAGGATTTCTGCCAGGCTATGGGAAGAGACTGGAGAGGTCACTTTTGCTCCAAGTGCTGTCCTGCCCTGAGTGTTGGCTGGGGCGTTGGTGCTTCCCAAGAGAATCTCTGGGACCCCTTAAGGGTGACATGGGGCCAAGACTGGTGGCAAAGAAGATGAGCCCTTGAGCCCTGGCTTGAGAGCATCAAGGAAAGCATCACCTCAGGATGCAGGCAGGGACCCAGAGGGACACGACTTCTGCCCCCATTCATGTCCCAGCTAGGAAATCCCTCACCGCCTACATGACCCTACAGATGTCACAGTGGAGCTGAGTGGGTGCACATTTGGTCTGCATAGTGCCATAGCAGTGGCACAAGTCAGGATGAAGTCTAAAGTGACAGCTCTGAGCGTCCCCGCTGGATCTTGAAGATGCTCACCTGGCTGCAGCTTGGATACAAGTGGCTTGCTTTCTGGGCAAGGCCAGCAGCTTTGTTGGTAAAATGGGCACTCAAGAGTCATTAAGATTCTTGAGCCAGGCACCAGTGATTCACGCCTGAAATCCTAGCTACTCAGGAAGCAGAGATCAGGAGGATCATAGTTCGAAGTCAGCCTAGGCAATAGTTTGCAAGACCCTATCTCAAAAAAACCCATCACAAAAAGGGCTGATAGAGTGGCTCAAGGTGTAGGCCCTGAGTTCAAGCCCCAGTACCACAAAACTAAATTAATTAATTAATTAAAATTTTTCTAAAAAGGTTCTTGGGTCCTTGTCTCCACTCTACCACTGACTAATTATGTAACCTTGGAGACTTGACTTCTCTCTGGGCCTTAGTTTCTCCCTCCAGAACATAAAAGAGATAAGAGATTAGACCCAATTCATTTCCTTCCTCCCTTTCATCTCTCCCTCCCCTCTGCCTTCCTCCATCCCTTTCCTTCTTCCCTCCCTCCCTTCTGCCTTCTCTCCCTCCCTCCCTCCCTTTCTTCCTTCATTCCTTCTCTTTCCCTCCTCCTTCCTTCCTTTCTCTTCTCTCCCGTCCCTCCTCCTCCCTCCCTCCGTGTTTCCCTCCCTCTCCCTCTGTGGAGTTGCTAGACATCTCTCATGCATAGCACTCTCCCAAGGATACTAAGATGAATGAGATTTAATCAGGAGGCTAAAGGGGAGACACGCAGTTGCACATAAAACAAGTAGACCGTGATGAGCGTAACTATAGAAACATGCACGAAGCACAGAGCTGGCGCAGAGGACGGAATGGTTCAATGGGGTGGGCTAGGCATGGTTCCAAGGACGGCTTCTTCTGGCTTCTGAGCTGGGTTTGAAAGCTGAACAGGTAACTTATGTTCCCTCCAGCTCCAACACTCAGGGTGTCCCATGGGATTTTGCACTTGTTAAAGGTTAGATGAAATTAAAGAACAGGGTGGCAGCAGTCGTGCTTTGATTTATCAAGGAATCTTTAAAATCAAAGAGCCATGAAGACATCGCCTCCAGGTGGACACTGACCCTTACCATGACAAGCCCATTCTTGAAGATTCACTCACACAGAACAGGAGAGCAGGTGCAGAGTCAGCAGGAGCACTGGGCAGAGCGGGAGAGAAATGCCTTCCTGGGCTGGTGGGGAGTGTTGCTCATTAGTTTGGTGAATTGCAGCTTCCTTGTGTCCTTGGTGAGCTTGGAAGTTTGAGTGGGGGACTTGTGCACACCCAAACTATGTGTGCAGGGCTCAGCAATGCACTATCAGAGCTGTAGCCCGGGGTTGGGCTGACTCTGCAACCTTGGGAGTGGGAAGCCAATCTTCTTCTTCTGCTTCTCCTTCTTTTTGGTGGTACTGGGTTTTGAACTCAGGGCTTCATGCTTGCTAGGCAGGCACTCTACCACTTGAGCCACACTTCTAACACTTTTCACATTGGTTATTTTGGAGGTAGGGTCTCACTTTTGCCCAAGCTGGCCTGGACCATGACCCTCCTATGTTTAGCTTCTTGCTGTAGCTGGGATGGCAGGCGCCTGCCACCACATCCAGCCTTTTTCCATTGAGATGGAGTCTAGAAAACTTTTTGCCCAGGCTAGCCTGGAACCACGATCCTCCCAATGTCAGCCTCCTGTGTAGCTTGGGATGACAGCCATGGCACTCGGCTATTGGTTGAGATGGGGTGTCAAGGACTATTTGCCTGGGCTGGCCTCCAAACATAATCCTCTGATTGTCAGACTTCTGGACTACAAGCATGAGCCACCAGGTCTGGCTGAGCCATTCTTTAAAAGTGAGCCAACCAGCCCTGGAGAACTGAGCCTGGTTTAGACCTGCTCTCTCAGTGCTCTCCCTGACCCCCCAGGTTACGTCTGCTCTCCAAAGTACACTCAGTATCACCCTGGTCATTGCTGAGACAAGGTCTCTCCACCATTATCTGCAGATATGTGGGGACAGGGACAGTGTCAGGCCTGTGCCCCAGGGCAGCCCAAGGGGCTATACTGTCAAAGCAGGTGCATAGCGGGTGTTGATTCAAAGAGATTAACAAAACATCAATCTGGCATGAGGTCTTCTTGGATGTTACCTGAGATCTTCCAGAAGCTTCCTAGTGACCTAGGGGAAAGTCCACTCCCCTCTGGGACACAGACTGCCCCTCTAAAAATAAAATGGCCAGAGAGCAGGGAAGAGGAAACCCTTGTTGTGCTCCAGAAACTCTGCAGGCTGAGGCCAGTGTGGGGAGCAAGTGTCATTTCTACAACCCTCTACATAGGTTCCACCCATCAAGTCCCAAACTCACTGGGAGACTACTAGCCAGGCCAGGTGCCACCAAGGGCTCTGAGGAAGTGAGGGGTGCTGGGAATGGGTGGGCAAAACACCACAGGAGTGAGCAAAGAAGAACTCACCTGCCCAGAGTGACTCTGTAGCTTCTCCTGTCTCACACAGCTGACACATTGGGGCACTTGGACGTGGGCACCAGCACTTTGCCCAGAGTTTGCACACGCATGCATGCGCGCACGCACACACACACACACACCCCATGTTCACTGACACTACCTTGGCCATCTACAGTGTTCTCAATAACAGCAACCACTGAGTTCCATGGTGATTGAAGCCAGGTGTAGAGGAAGGGAAGTAGCAGAAAAGGAAGACAAAAATCAGATGGGGGTCAAACTTGTAAGGGACTCCAGGCCCCCACCAAAGAGTTTGGGCCTGGTGCTCTGGGTGTTGGGGACCAGGGGTGCCATGCAGGTGGAACATGGGCCCAGCATACCTCTAGGTGGAGCAGGAGCTCTGGGCTGACCTGGGGCCCAGGGGCCAAGCTGAGCAATACAGCAGGAAGTGGAGAGGGGTTGGATATGAGAGCAGATGGAGATTGCCATGTGGCTGCCACCAAGAGGAAAGAAGGAAGCATCAGTGACCTGGGTGTCTGTGTTGGGTGGGTGGGTGATGGTGCCATCGATGACCCGCCCCGGGGGGGTAGAGGCAGGGATAACAAGTATGGTCCTAAACCTACCTATCCAACCCCAAACCCTCCCAGAACAGTGGGCACAAAAGGCAGCCAATAAACACACACTGTCACCCCATGTGTGTCCCCTCACCCTGGCTGCCCAGCACTGAGGGCAGAGAACTCTCTTGCCTGGGGAATCCTTCCTTCCTGGGAGGCCCCTGTCCCTCAGCACAGAAACCCTTGGTAACCTGAACAGAGAAAACCCTACACTTGCTCTCACACCCTCTGCCTGCTGTGGCTTAGTTCTGTGAGGCCCAGGTATGTGTGACTGCTCAAACTAATCCATGACAAGAACAGTGTTTTGGCAATGTTTCTTTTCTATAAGTGGGTAGTTCCCCAAATTATGTGCCATGCATAACCTGCTCTGTCCCTCCTGTCTTACTGTGTCATTGTCGTCCTGCTTCACCCTCTGCTGAGTTTTCTGGCTCACCAGCCACAGGTCATCGCTTTGAAAAATGTAGTTAGTAACATTGTGGTCTCCATGAAGCGTCAAATGCTGTCAAACCAACTCAGTGCAAATGGCTATGGAAAGAGCCCGCTGGGGTCAGCACTTGCCCCGCCCCACCGGCCTCCTCCCTGGCCTCTTCCCCTGCTCTCTCGGCCAATTTAGGGACTTTCCAGATGGCCGGAGTGATCATGATGAGCCACTGGTCCAAGGCCACCTTGTTAGAGGCATCTGTGAAGAAAGTTGTCCTCCTGCTACTAGTAGGGACATTTTGGTCACGTGGAGGGGACCTCAGAGATATTCCCATCCAGTGCCGCAATTTACAGACAAAGAGACTGAGTCTTAGAGAGGCTGAGGGTCTGTCCCTCAGTCGCATGGCTAATCAGGGGCACAGAGGCACAGAGGGACAGAACCCAGGCTTGTAAGCTTTTGCCCTCCTGTGACACCTTCAGGAGACACATCCCTACTCTGAGCAGTTTTTCTTCTCCCGTCCAGAGCTGACCAGTCCCAAGTAGGAGACCCCTGAAGGTCGTGAACCCTTGCTCCTTTGAATGACCTAATGCCAGCCCCTCCCGATGCTCCCTTCTCCACAGGGGAGGACCTGGTCCCCGTTGATTCAGACTCATCTTCTGACTTCTCCTGGACAGCGGAATAAGCGTGGAGTCGTTTTCTAGATCTTGATCAGAGCAGGGCACCCCTCCGTATTCTTCCTAGTCTAGTATCTGGGGACCCTGCCACCACCCCAGCTGGCCTGTAGGCTCAGGCTGCTTTGCAAGACTTGCAAGGGCTCGGGCAGAGCGCAGCACTCTATTCCTGGGACCCCTGCTGCTCTTCTCCCAGTACGAGCTGCGTACTTTTTTCCTTTCCTACACAATCTGATTTTTGTCTCTTTTGATGGGAAATTCCTCATGATGACACCTCCTACAGTTGTACCAAAGAAAGAACTCCAATACAGATGGAGAAGGATGGGGTTCAAGTCCTGAACCAATGTCAATAGCACCCCAAGCATCTCCTCTGGAAATAGAGGTCCAAGACTTGGAGAGATCTCCTGGGGCTGACTTGCCCAGGGAGCCCGTTTGTTCTGTGAGACTCTGCACAGTGTTCCCTGCTAATGAAACTGGCCAGGTTCTGGGAACTTTATAAGATATTCCTGCCTGCCTGGCTCCTACTCCCGGGATTACTGATTGGCCTAGGGTGTAACCTTGGCTTTTTACAGCTCCCCAGGTGACCGTTAAGCCACAGCTGAGAGGGACACAGAGGTGGAGGAAGCCTTAGAAATTATCTACATCTAGAAATTATCTACATCAAGAGCACTTAGCCCTTGAACCCAAATGTGTTATTTTATGTGGAAGACCACTTCTGGACAGAAGGTCCAAATCTTTTTATCAAATTCTTAGTGGGTTCCATGTCTCCTGTTGGATTAATTGTCCCCAGGCTAGTCCAAACATATCTGTCTGGTGGTCTGGTGGTCTGGTGGTCCCAGATCAAGTGCTCAGGCTACACTATGGTCTGGGAGAGAAAGGGTTAACCGGCCTAACAGAAAATGGGTGATGTCCATAGCCTTACAGAGTCTGTGCCTGTTAAAAGCCAAGTTTCTCAGCTTTTTTCTGGAGTTAGATCGACTCGGCGTGGTCACATCGGCTGTCTCATGCTGTGCAGAAGCTCTCCTGGCACTATTTTTTTTTTTTTATAAAACCTTGCATTCCAGTTCTTATGTGTCTCATTCAAATTCTTTTTTATTATTATTATTATTTTATTATTCATATGTCCTGGCACTATTATGTGCCTTTGATTAATAACAATTGAGAAATTAACTATTACTTAATGAATGCACTATGTTTGTTAGGCAAAAGCCCTCAAAACATAAGATTCTTGGGGAAAAGTAATCAAGGTATCCTTTGTAATTGTAGGTTGAAAACCATTCATCTAATACAACTCTTTTATTTGAAGGGTGAAGAAGATGAGGACCAGAGAGGTTAAGGGGCTTATCTTCAGGTCACACAGCTAGTTGTGTAAAGGTGAGACCCTTACCAAAGGCTTTCTGGCATACTATAGAAGACAAAAAGAATTATGTGTGGGAAACTTTGCTGGAAACTCCCACTGGTCATGGAGGTTGGCCAATGAGAGTGTCCATTGGTTGGTCTCATCCATTGTTCAATCCCATTGACCCAAACTCAGGGAATCCCTCTCCAGCTGAGGAAGTTGTGTGAGCCCCAGATAACCTATACCTGCAGAGAACTGAAAAACCTATTGTGTCCTGAAATTACATTGAATCTAAGATATCACTAATTGCCAAAACACCATTGTTTTTTGTACCACTAAGAAAAAGTGCTACCAAAGATAACTGTAAGATGTCACCAGTCATCAGATGCATCCCAACGTGAGAGAGGTCACAGTGAGAGAGGAACGTGTGTCCTGGAACAGAAGAAATACAGCACATTAGCCTTTTCACTCCCATTTGGAGCAGCATGGCTGTGGCACTGTGCGATGTCCTTCCACCTGGCTCTCTTACCGGGTGGAAGTGCCAATGGAAATAAAATGGCACTTGCAAGAAGTCATACCTGTTTAAAAAGCAAAATTGGAGGAGCAGGTGATCCCACTCCATGAGATCCGAGGACAGGGTCCTAGATTTGCCCTCTGAAGACCTGACTTTGAATCTCAATTCCAAAACTCCCTAAAAATGTCACCCTGACCACATTCTTATCCCCCCCGAGCCTCCGTGTCCTTGTCTACAAAACAGATAATGTTCCCATCCCCCCAGAGTGGTCACAATGCTCACAAAGAGAAATTGGCCAAGGTTGTGTATATCAAGTGAAGTTGGTGCTATGTGTGTGAATTGCTAAGAACCATCTTTCGTTTTCTTAGCTGAGGGCTGGGACTGCCCAGAACAGAGATCGGGGGAAATGACAGGGGGGCTTCTACCAAGAAGTGTTCTGCAGCAGAGGGAAAACCCTCGCAGGAGGAAGCATCAAGGGAATGGATGGAGCCAGGGGAGGGGCTTTGTCTACACCCAGGACCCCCAGAGTAAGCATCCTTCACTCATCTGAGAAGGAGCCAACCTTAAATGGGGACAGGGAGACTGAGGGACAGACAGAAGTCCACCTTCCCAGGAGCATATGGCAGAGGTTGTCAGAGGCCACCTTGTGGATACTTGCACATATTCAGCTGAGTGTGACAGTCATCTATAGGGTCATTCACATACCAGCCTGGCAAGCTGCACCCCCAGCTGTGTTTCCCAGACCATCTCTCTCAGGAGGCAATCCCCGATCTGCAAGTCAGCTGTGTCCTGGCCCTGCCCCTTCTCAGAACCAAAAGAGAACGAGACAGTTAGCAAAGAAGGAATCTCTCCTCCACCAACCTTCTGTGGAGGAACGAGTGGAACACAGTGGCCTTTCCATGGTGGAGGTGTTGTGACCGAGTGGGTGGGCCTGGCTCTGTGCTTATCCTGGCCCTTCCCCACGTGGAGACAGAACCTCAGGCAGTTCTCCTTCCTCTGTGGGCCTGTCTAAGGGGAAGACACCCAAACATGAACTCTGACCTAGGGCCAGCATCTGAAAGGGCCCAAGGGAGAATGTGGATAACAGAAGAGCACTGTGAGGCAGGAAGCACCCAGGGTGGCTGGCATAGGGAAGTGAAGTTCTCTACACATTGTCAGTCTCACAATTTCAGTGTCTCCCCACCTCCTGACAGGGATGCATAGTAAGAAGCCCAGAATTAGGGTCAGATCCGGATTCAAAATCTCACCCTGCAATTGGTTTATGTGTGTGGCCTTGGACAAGTCTCCCAAACTCTGGAACCTACATTTCCTTGTCTATAGATTGGGTAACCAAAATTCTCACAGGCTCTGTGGACAACTAGATGAGGTGGCACATGAAGCATCTTGGTACATGGTGGGCATTCAACAGGTGGCTGTTGAGTTGAGCTGTCCAGGCCCCTGGCACCACCTGCTCTCCTTGTGTCTCCTGCAGGTGGGTGGAACATCCGTCATGGCCGTGGGCGTCTGGACCTTGGTGGAGAAGAGTGGCTACCTCAGTGTCCTGGCTTCCAGCACCTTTGCTGCCTCCGCCTACATCCTCATCTTTGCAGGCACTCTCGTCATGGTGACCGGCTTCCTAGGCTTTGGGGCCATCATCCGGGAGCAGAAGAGCTGCCTCTCCACAGTGAGTGTCCCCTGTGCTCTGAGGGTGGGAAGGGGTCAGTATCCTCCAGTCAGGTTCCCCAGCCCAGGAGTGAACAGTACACTGAGGCCTGTGGCAACCATAGGGGTGGCTGCTCTGGGCTCTGTGGTGGCTGTGTTCTCCAGGTCCCTGGGACCCTCATGAGCCAGGAGGGCAGGCTCGGAAATTGCCATGACAACTGCTACTGGTGTCTCAGCCTCCTCCTCCTCTTCTTTCTCTTCTTCCTCCTCCTTCTCTTCCCCCTCTCTTTCCTTCTCTCTTTTCCTTCTCCTCCCCTCCTTCTCCTTCCTCTGCTTCTTACTCTTCCCCTTCCCTTCCTCCTCCATCCCTTCTTCTCCCTGCTCCCTCTTTTCTCTCCTTCTCTTCCTCCTTCTCCTTCTAGATTTTGTCATGCTAATTTTCACAGACATACAAAGATAAAGAGCACGCTATAGTGATGTTCCATGTCCCTGTGCACAGGTTCACCATTACCCCTGAGAACCCCCCTTCTCTCATGCACGGCCTTCCAGATCCTGCACTCCCCCCACCCAGGTTTACTTTGAAGTAGTCCCAGACACCATGACATTTGTGAATGTTTGGCTCTCAAACTTAATTAGAAAACAATAACAATACAGTTATCACACCTAAAAACAATTAACAACCCTTTCTTAAACCATGAAATAGCAGTTTCAGATTTTCCCACATGACCCATAAACTGTTCTTTCTTTTTAAGTTTCTTTGAGTCAGAATCTAAATTAGGTCCCTGTGCTAAAATTGGTTGATTTGTCTTCTAAGTCTCTCCTGTCTCTGAGCTCCAGTCTCTCCTCTCTCTCTCTCTCTTTCTCTCTCTCTCTCTCTCTCAAGAACTAGGTCATTTGTCCTACAGGATTTCTGATCACATCTCTGTGATGTGTAACATGTTCTCCTGATGGTTCTATCTAACAGCTCGACCGGGTCTAACTGACTGAATTGCTTGATGGGAATGTTTTGTGGCTGGTGTGGTGTCCAGGGGGATTGGTTCCAGGACCCTCCTGGAATCCTAAGATCCTTATATAAAATGATGTTGTATTTGCACACAACCTGTATACATCCTCCCATTAGTTATAAGTCACGTTTAGGCTACTTATGGTACCTAAAGCCTCCTTGACATCCTTTTGTAGCTGCTCAGTGTCAGCAAAGAGGCCTGGGCAGAACCTGTAGAGGCCAGAGGCCTAGAGTCCAGCTCAGGCTCCAGCAGACCCAGCTCTCCAGCTCCTGTGCACCCCTTGGCTGTGCCCTGCTCCCCAGACCTAGGGGAACCTCTCCTCACCCGTCAGCTTCCCCTAAGGACTAAGCCCAGTGTGTGGAAGAAGAGAAAAGGACTGAAAACACCCAAGCTTAGCAAGAACATGGCAGCCATAGAACCGACCCAAATCTCAGAGAGAACTCAGGCTGAGCCCAAAAGGAAGCAGGCAGTGGGAAGAAGCCTCAAGTGTCCCTCAAGCTCCCCAACCCCAGCCCTACTTCCCATCACCCACTGGAGAATTTGCAGCTCTGCCTGGCACACCATCCCAGGGAGCAGGAGGCAAAGCCGGGGTGCCACAGGGAGCCCAAGGGCTGGCCCCTGCTGCTGCTCTCACCAGCAGTGACCTAGTTTTTTGCCCTGGATCTAAAAGCTGCCCTGTGCAGACCCAGCTGGACAGCTCTCTCCTGTTTTGAAGAATTCTTTAATTCTGCTCAGAGGAATAGCCCAGAGCCAGGATGCTGGCAGGTGCATGGGGTGCGGCAGGGGTGAAGTCCCACAGGGGATCAGCCTCCAGGGTGTGCCTTTTGAGTTCCTTTCCAGCAGGGGTGCTTGGAGGCAGCCATGTCCCCTCCTGGCCCTCCCTTGTGTGAGCTGGCAGGAGCACGGTCATCCATGGGTATCCATGGGGAGTGGTTCCAGACACCAGTGGAACCCACGATGCTCAAGTTGCTTATATAAAATGATGTAGTATTTGAACACATGTATGCTCCTGCTATTAGTTATAAGTCATCTTTAGTTGCTCATAGTACCTAATACAATGTAATTGTCATATGTCATATGTCACTTGTGCCACATTGTTTAGGGAATAATGACAAGGCAAAAACATCTGTACAAGCTCAGGCCTGACTACAGAGTGTGCTACCAGAGGCTGGTTGACCCCCAGACATGGGGACTAACTGAGTCACAAACAGGGCAGTGTAGAGTCGGCCAGCTGGAATCCCTGAGAGCCCACGGCGTGTCCCAGATCTGAGCAGAGCAGCTGGGGTGTGCAAAGAGGTGTCCTCCTGAGACCAAGACTCACAGGGATCTTTCCTCTGCAGGGTCAGTGCCTGTCCCCATCCTGCCTGGCTCTTCAGGGCCTACGGATGGCTGTGGATTTTAAGCTGAGCCCCTGGCCCCTGGAGGTTTTCCCAAAGTAGGCTGCTGAGCTGTGTGCCCTCGGCCACTCTCTCCCTCCCCCCGGGTCCTCCTGTTGAGAATGGGGCTCCTTCCTGACGAGACAGATTCCCTTGCTCGGCGAACCTGCCTTCTGACTTGGAGGCATCCATCTCAGTACTGAGGACCCCCTAATGGTGGTCCCCTGCCGCCCTAGAAAACAGTCCCTGCTGACCACACAGGACTCCACGACACAGACGACCACTATTCATTGACCACCTGCCTCTCTCCTTTCTCCAGCAACCCTACAGAGTCACTGTCACATGCACCTCACCAAGCACTGTTCCCAACACTCAGGCGTGCTAACTCATTCGGTCCTCACCCCACTGACAGAGCTGCTCACAATGCACACTTGATGGCAGGACACTGCATATGCAGGTGACAAGATCTGCCCAAGCCAAGCCAGGTCATTGGGAAGAGTGCCAAGCGAGTTGGCTCAGCCAAGCAAGTGGAGGCAGAGAGTGAACCAGGACCTTGTGTGTGGGTCAGGGCAGGACACAGAAGGAAAAGCAGGAGAGGCCTTCAGTGGTGCCCTTGAATGTGACTAGGTGACATAGCGACATTCAATGGCAGGCCAGGGCCAGGCTTGGTAGACACTCCCTGACTCACCTTCGAAGCTTCAAAGGTTCTACAAACAGAGGGTGGAGTCCTCCCCCCTAGGGCTTGAGGCAGGGTGGGGGCACAGTGGCTGCAGGATAGACTGGTCCCAGACACAGCTGCTCCCAGCTCTGCTTCATCCCTTCCATAGACACCTGCCTGCATGCACTCGGGTCCCACACAGCACTGCTGATCTCTCGGCTTAGTGACTGTCACTAAACAGGGCAGGGAAAAGTATGCCTGTGGCACACACACACACACACACACACACCCTCAGCCACCAGTGTAGGACTGCAGAGACACACATCTTTATCAATAGGCTAACAAGTGGTACACTCCACAGCCCGGAACCTTCTTTCTCCACTATCCCTGCCTCTGAAAGAAACTGATAGAGTGTGGGTATGGTGGCTCTCAGCTGCAATCCCAGCTGCTCAGGACGTAGAGATTGGGAGGATTACACTTCAAGGCCAGTCCTAGCAAAAAAATATTAGCAACCCCCCCCCACAACCAGAAACGGTGGTGCATGCCTGTGATTCCAGCTGTATGGGATGTGTAGGTAGGAAGATCGGGGTCCAAGGCTGGCCCCAGGCAAAACGTGAAGCCCTATCTGAAGAATAACTAAAGTGAAAAGGGCTGGGGTGTGGTTCAAGTGTTAGAGCACCTGCCTAGAAGCCAGGGCCCTGAGTTCAAATCCCAGTATCACCAAAAAAAAAAAAGAAGAGAAAGAAGAAAGAAGAGGAAGAGAAGGAAGAAAAAGTGATGGAGCCAGTCCAAGGACAGGCCAAGGGATTACAGAGGACCCTGAGTGACCCATTTCTTGGCTCCCTAGCACTGAACCATCAAGCTCAAGATTCTTTTACCAAGAAGGTTCCTGGCAAACCTTGCTGGAGTTTTAAGACCCAGGCTCCCATTACAGTCAAACAGTGCGGTGACAGTACTTTAAATGCTTCCAAAGCATTCTGTGGTTCCTGGAGATTGCTTTTTGGCTTTATTTCATTTTCCCCCCTCTGTCTCTAACTTCCTTTTGAAATCTTTAATCAGGCAAAGACTGAGGGATGCTCCCAAGGAGAAAGGCAGTGAGTCTAGCTCTATGCAAAGTGGTCTCCAAAGAGAAAAGAGGAAGATGAAAGACCAGGCAGCCGAGCAGTGTGCATCCCACCTGGATTGGTGGGGAAGGGGAAGAAGGGGGGAGGCTGGCATCCAAAGTTCTCAGGGAAAACCCAGATGGGGCCATCAGCTTACACCTGTCATGCTGTCCATCCAACCTGAGCCCTTCATCCTGGCACATCTACAGCCCCTCAAAGTCACTCTCCTAACTAAGAAGGAATGCTCATCAGGACAGGAATAGCCCATCTTTGTGAGTGTCGAAGGGACAATCAGTTTGGCACCAGAAATCTGCAGAAGGGGAAAGGGAACAAGCCTTAAATTATTCACGCTAGATTTTTTTAGCTAAGGCTGCAAGAGAGAGGCAGATAATTCAGGCCATCTGAGCCAAGGGCAATGACCAGGACCAATGCCACCCAGATCAAAAAAAAAAAAAGGCTATTTTTAGAGTTTTGAATATGGACTCTGCAAACTTTTACATCTTCAGCCAAATGAAGATCACGATGGATGGTTCAGACTAAACTGGGTCTTTGTCGGGAGCTCTTTTATTCTTAGGGGAACAAATGAAAAAATAAGAAGTTCTAAAAACCAGTCTGCAAATGAGGGGACCCAGAACTGCAGCATTTCTATCCGGGGCACCTAAGACTTAGTTAACCAGGATATTAGGGTCTAGAATTGAGGGTAACCATGTCTTGCTTTGGGACCGCAGGTAAGTCACTCAGCCTCTCCTTGTCACCTCAGTGTCCCCATCTTTATAGGAGATGAAGAGTGGGAATAATGAAGAGGCATTTTAAGGTCTTAGGAACCGAGTCACCAAACGATGTAAAGATCATAAAAGTGTGGCTGTAATTAAGATTTATGTCACCATCGCAACCTTCTTTGAGAAGAAACCTAAATTACCAAGAGTCATTCTTTTTTATGGAGGGGGTACTGGGACTTGAACTCAGGGCCTCACACTTGCTAGGTAGACTCCTTACCACTTAAGCCACTCTGCCAGGTCTTTTTGCTTTAGGTTAATTTTCAGGTAGGGTCTCTCACTTTTTCCTCTGGGCAGGTCTCAGACCACAGTCCTAATGTAGCTGGGCTGACAGGTGCACATCACCCACCTGACTTGTTTGTTGAGATGAGGTCTCATGAACTTTTTGCTCAGCTTGGCCTCCAACTTTGATCCTCTTGATCTCTGCCTCCCAAGTGGAAGAGTTATTTCTAGAGCCATTATCCCCAGGGTCCTCAGCCTGGGTGAGCCCACAATTCCCAAAGAAGCTGGTAATGGGAGGAAGTTTGGCGGAAGCCAGGTGCCCGTACCCCTGAGTGACTGTGACCTCTCCATGTCTTGTTACTCTCTGGCTCCACACTCCACCCAGCTGCAGAGGGTCCTTGCCTACTCTGATGGCACTTCAGTTTGCCCAGTAAGTCCCAAAGAGTCAGATGCTACAGCCAAGGTTTTGGGGCCAGGGCTTTGGAGTCCGCTGCATCCTTCCAACAGCGTGAAAGAGCCCTTCCCCAGCACTCTCACTGTGGGGGGAGACAGGAAATGGACAACACGGCCTCTACTTGGGCTCTTCTGGAAACAGGAGACTGATGTTCCCAAGAGCCAGCCTTGCTATGGCTCATAGAGGCTCAGAGTCAGCCTGTGCTCTGCCTTGCCTGAGATGGACTCTGATCTGGAGCCAGGACAACCACATAGCTGCTGCTGGAATGTGGGCCGCCATTCTTCCACCAGCCCCTCTCTGCTGGCCTTACTCAGAGCTGAGTGAAAGGCACTTCCAGGCCGTTCAGTCCACGCTCCAGTCCCCTCCTTAGCCACAGGGAGTCTTGTTTTAGGCAGAGCGTTTCAGGCTGTGCCAGGTGGGCTTTGGCCCTCTCCACCTCCATGCCTCCCACACAGGGCCCCCTGGCCTCTTTCCAAATGAAACACGGAGCACTGAGGTGATTGCTGGGAGGGTGGTTTCCTGGCTGCCTGTCCCAATCCACCCCAAGGTGGAAGAGCACCTTTGGGTGCTGGTGGTGGGGCAGAGTCGGCCCCTGTGGCCTGGTCAGGATAGGCCCAAAGGGGACCTGTGAGTGACCTCCCCACGCCAGCTGGGCCCTGAGCAAGCCTCAGAACAGGGCTGAAAAGGAGGATTGTGTGTGTGTGTCGTATGTCTGCGTGTGCGAGGAAGGGGGTTGGTAACAGCTTGTTTGTATCCCAAATCCAAGAGTGTGTTTGAAGACTATATGCTGTCTTTCCTGCCATTATGGTTCCTAGACCTGACCCTATTAAAAAAAGAGACATAAAAGAGTCTCTCTGCCCTAACTAGGCAGTCAGACCCTGATTCCCCCATGAGCCGGGGTACAGGGGAGCCCCACAAAAGATGATCTGAGCAACAGATCACTCTTCAGCAAATAGTTGGGAAGTCTGTGTGTACACACATGCATCTTCCTTCCAGTGACATTGCACCTCCTTGATTGGAACAGTTAGACCACCAGCTCTCCCCCTGCTGGTCTCACAGCGGTGGTCGGTGGGGGCAACCCACGCCCACCCATACAGCTCTACTCCGCAGAGTGAGTCTGTGTTCCTCCTGTAGAGGCAAAAGCAGGGGGAGGAGCATCTGTCTCCCAGTTTCTGATCCACGACTGCAGGCCTTGGAGTTGCGGGCTCTTGCACCCTGGGACAGGAGATGAATGATGGTAGCAGGTATCTGGACATGTCCCCTTCATGCTAGATTGTGGCCCTGGTTGTGGGGAAGCCTCCATGTGGACACTCGGCACTGGGGTTTGAACTCAGAGCCTTGCCCTTGCTAGGCAGGTGCTCTACGACTTGAGCCATGCCTCGGCCCTTTTGTTTTAGTTATTTTTCAAATAGGGTCTAGCATTTTTGCCCAGGCTGTCCGGGATCCACAATCCCCAACCTTCAGCCTCCCTCATAGCTGGGATTACAGGCATGAAACACTAAGCCTGTCCCATACTAAAGTCAGTGCTTAGAATTTGCTGAAATGTAGACCCAGGAGCCAGTCCTGATCACAGCCACTGCAGCAGCATTTTTTTATACAAGTGGTTTCTACACCTGATTAATTTCCTCCACCACCTCCCCTACAGCTTTCTGCAACTTGTGCTCTGTATTACATGGGTGGGGCTGCGTGGTCCATTGACCTTCTCAAACATTTCTAGTTCATTTTGAGCCTGGCCTACTCAGCTAGACACAGGTACAGTGAGAAGAGGGGGAAGAAGGCCTACTGTAAGGTGGGTCTTGGCTCTGGGTCCAGTGAGGAACACAGGTCACCAGCACTGAAGGTAAAGAACTTCAGAGGTGTTTAAATTCCTGTGTAGCTTTGAACTTTGAGCCCTGGGACTTTTCCTCATCTCCAGCCTGCCTGTACCCTGATGCTGGCATCTCCTCTCTCTTGCTAGAAATTTCTCCTCCTCAGTCTTCCCTTCCCCCCATCACTAGTCTTGTCTTACAGTTATCACAACAAGGGACCCCATCAGCCATCCCATGTGCGATCCCCTGTGCTACCCTCACCATTGCCCAGTTCCTTCTTTCCCCACTAGGCACATAGGTGCCCTCAGGCAGCATCATCTCTCTGCCAGCCTACAAGACAACAGCCAGCAGGAATGTTTAAGCCCTTCCAGGAGGCTGGTAGGAGGCACTCATCAGTCACATCCCATGCCTGAGTCCTCTGTGTTCCGTTCTCTGGGCTGCATGTCCAGGCACCTGGTTCCCACTCTACAGCCAACTGGCCAGACACTACCACCTACTCTCCCTCAACCCTCTCATATTGAACCCCAAATGGTCCCTGCTTGAGATCCAGTGGGCACCTGTCTTCAGCTTCTGTTGCTGGAACTGTGTTCTCCTTCCATGAACACCCCCCCGCCATGTCATCCTTTTGGACCCCAACATTTAGACTTGGACTCTGGATAGTTTCCATGGCATTTTCTTCATGTGTCTCTGCAATACCTCCTCTCTCCTCAGGGCCCATGTAGTCCCCTCCCTGCCCTCCTCCAGCCTCCCCTCACTCAGTCAGCCAGCTGTCCGGGGGCCCAGCCCTGGTCCTCTTCTCTGTACCCCACCCCTCGGCAGACCTGGATAGCACAGGCCAGCTCAGACTCATGACCTCACAGTAGACCACCCCCTAGCTGCAATGGCTGAGGCCCAAATTCCAGTATGGCTGTGGCCGGTCAGCCTGGCCTGAGAACCCTGGGCTGATGCCAGGAGGGGTAGAGGTCACCTTCGTCCTTCCAACAGTGACATCTTGTTACAGGAATCTCTTGAGGCTATCAAATCCCCATTCTCTCTCTCCTGCACAAATAGCTGACTGCCTCCAGCTGGTGGTTAATTGCCAGAAAATAATTTACCCTAAGGTCATTGCCACTTAAACAGCTGGCTGGGTCTTTTCTTGTTTAGCCCTCCCTCTGCCTGCTTCAGCCACTGGGAGCCTGGGGCTGGGCCCTTCTTCCTGAGACTTGACCTTGACTGTATTTTGATTCTGCCCTTTGTTGCACGCTGCTCTGAGACTAGGCTTCAAGAGATCCTCGCCCCATCCCAGGCCACCTGGACCCCAAGCCTTGATGTCAGACTGTGACTTCGCAGCCATCTTCGCAAGCTTCTCCCTCTAATCATGCAGAACAGGGGCAGACAGAAGACAAATGTTTCTGCGAAGCTGCCTTCTTTGTGGCAGAATTAAGTCTGAAGTTCCAATTTTATAAAGTTCCTTAAACTTACTGCAAAGATGGCACCAGCTGGTGCTGAGCTGCCCTGTCCCCTACACTCCTGTGAATATGTCACAGAATTGCCAGGGGTTCTGTGGGCCCCAAGCAGTGTGAGTTCACGCAAAGACTCTATTTCTAATTAATCACCTTAATGTCACAAAGAGGACTATTTCTGCATATTTCCTGCAGACTCTTGTTAGAAGAAGCACTGGCTTTGCTTAGAGAATGCTGTGTGGTCCCAGCGTCCTTGTGGATCTATAATTTTAGAACGTATCCAATTTTGCTTCCAATCCAGACCGTTCCATTAAACAACTAACAAGAAAAAAATACTTCGATGCATAGCATGGGGAGGCCGGTTCTGGGCGTCACACAATGGTTTCTTCTGTGCTTTGGGTCCAGCTGAGCACATATTGAAATAGATGATTCTTAGTGGGGGTTCTTTGGGGTTTTTTTTAAAGCACATATTACTTGTACGAAATGAGAGATTTCATTGTGATATTTTCATACGTGCATTTAATGTTCTTTAAGATCTTTCTTTGGAATTCCCACTACTGGTTTCCATCAGACAGAGTTGTTTCTGGAAGGACGGGGACAGCCCAGAGTTGGCAGTGCCAGACTGGTCCCCAAATCAGAGTAGAGTTGGAAGTTGGGCTGGGGGCTGAGCAGGGCAGGTTCTGTTCTCCCATGATGCACCCACTGACTCTTCTCTCCTGACCCCCTGTCCTTGGAAGAAGCACTGGTCACCCCCGTGCCCACCAGAGTCACATTTCCTAACATGCAGAATCCACCCTTCAAGCTTATCCACGTATCTGTCAGCTGTGTAGTGGGGACAGTGCCACAGAGTGGGTAAGAGCTCAAGGTTCTGTGCCAAAAACCTGGCCTTCCCGGTCCCACTCAGCCGTGAACTTGACACGTGACCTTCGACAAGCTGCTTAGCTTCCCCAGGCACGTGTGCTGTGCTCGCATCCATAAGAAGAGCCTGACGCCCATGCTCAGGTGATGTGAGGAATAATGCCAGCCTTCATCTTGGGGTAGGCTGGGGACGATGGTGTGACGTGCTCACGGGAGGGGCTGGCACCTGGGGAGCACTCACAGAGGCCAGCTGTCATCTCCATGGAGCCCCCACTGTGGTACACAGGGCTGCTTGGATGAGTGAGGACTGCTGCCAAGGAAGGGTTAGTGCAAGGGAAGCCTCTCCCCATCCCCATTATAGGAAAACTGCCTGGCCTGCCCTTGGCTTCTCCCTCCTAGGTTCTGAGAAGCAAGGCAGCGCACCTGAGCCAATACTAACTCACACTGAAACGTAATTCTTCCAAATTGCACGTTATCACAGAGTTTCTTGCCATTTGGCTTAAGTTTAGTAATCTAAAAAACAATACCAAAACTAACTTTAAGAAGGCAAAAGATGATTCCAGAACTTTGTTCAGACCTCCGGGACTTACCCTCTTATACAAACTTCATGGCAATGCATGCCCCACCCCACCCCCATCTAAGGGCAACTGAAGGAATCTATAGCTTCTTTTATTTTTTTTTTTGATAGTTTCATACACTCATGTAATGTACTTTTATTAAATTTACCCTGTTACTTTTTTAATCCCTCTCTCACCTTTTCTAAACAATTTTAATGGCTTTCATTATGCATATAAAGTAACTTCAACTTCCACCCTTCAACTTCCCTTTTCTTTTTTTTTTTCCTTTTTCTTTTATTATTCATATGTGCATACAAGGCTTGGGTCATTTCTCCCCCCTGCCCCCACCCCCTCCCTTACCACCCACTCCGCCCCCTCCGTCTCCCCCCACCGCCCCACCTCAATACCCAGCAGAAACTATTTTGCCCTTATTTCTAATTTTGTTGTAGAGAGAGTATAAGCAATAATAGGAAGGAAAAAGGGTTTTGCTGGTTGAGATAAGGATAGCTATACAGGGCATTGACTCACATTGATTTCCTGTGCGTGGGTGTTACCTTCTAGGTTAATTCTTTTTGATCTCACCTTTTCTCTAGTACCTGTTCCCCTTTTCCTATTGGCCTCAGTTGCTTTTAAGGTATCTGCTTTAGTTTCTCTGCGTTAAGGGCAACAAATGCTAGCTAATTTTTTAGGTGTCTTACCTATCCTCACCCCTCCCTTGTGTGCGCTCGCTTTTATCATGTGCTCATAGTCCAATCCCATTGTTGTGTTTGCCCTTGATCTAATGTCCGCATATGAGGGAGAACATACGATTTTTGGTCTTTTGGGCCAGGCTAACCTCACTCAGAATGATGTTCTCCAATTCCATCCATTTACCAGCGAATGATAACATTTCGTTCTTCTTCATGGCTGCATAGAATTCCATTGTGTATAGATACCACATTTTCTTAATCCATTCGTCAGTGGTGGGGCATCTTGGCTGTTTCCATAACTTGGCTATTGTGAATAGTGCCTCAATAAACATGGGTGTGCAGGTGCCTCTGGAGTAACCTGTGTCACAGTCTTTTGGGTATATCCCCAAGAGTGGTATTGCTGGATCAAATGGTAGATTGATGTCTAGCTTTTTAAGTAGCCTCCAAATTTTTTTCCAGAGTGTAAATACATTGGTCCCAGCACTCCTGAGGTTTCTTCAGATGACCCTGACCCTTGCTTGGGTCAAGATGAGCAAGTTCATGCCAAAGAGGTGCCCTTCCAGGCAGGCACAGGGTAAAACCCCTCACGTGCTTCGATCACGTGTTCCATTTCTGGCTTCTGAAGACGTAATAACTCTTTTTTGTGCCCCTCATAGTACTCAGCGACAGATATGCAAATCAGGACTCAGCATCAGCCTAAAACCCTGAAGGCAAATGTGTATATCCAGCTTTCTCAACTTTGGCACTTCTGACGTTGTAGGACAGATAATTCTTTGCAGAGGGTGAGTGGGGGGACTGTCCTGTGCCTTGCAAAAAGTCAGCAACACCCTAGCTTTGCCTTCTAGGAGCTCATAGTACCTTCTCTACCAGTTGGAACAAAAAAATAATGTCTCCAAACACTGCCAAATAGCCCCTGGGGGAAAACTGTGCCGGACTGAGAACCCGTGTTATAAATGTTAGAAATGTAACTAAGGTTCTGTGTTGTCCTTGGGACAAAAAAAAGACTTCACTACTGCCCAGCATAGGGCAGGCATTCTCTAGGCAGCCCTGTTGGCTCATGGTCCCACTTCCCAAGAAAACACAGTCCTCTAGGCCGGGAGGTGTTTCCTGAGCTTGTATCTAGGCCCAACACCATACCAGGCACTGTGTGGGAAGCCAGAGAAAACTAAGGTGTGGTCCCTGTCCCCACAGCCCTTTGGGAGATGGGTGGTTGATACCTGCTGCTGCAGAGGAGCTGAGACAGAGCAGGGGGTACAGCTCTGTCGTTCATCCAGAGAGGCCTAATCGGACAGGCAGAGGCAAGGTCACAGAGGTAGCCCAAGGACAGAGGGAAGGAGCAAGCAACAAGTGCTGGATCAGAACCAGGTGTGGTGGCTCATGCCTGTAATCCCAGCTATTCAAGGAGGCACAAATAGGAAAATCGTGGTCCAGGCTGGCTTGGGCATTAAAGCAAAACCCTGTATCAAAAATGAGCAACACAAAAAAGGGTGGTGGAGTGGCTCAAGTGGTAGTGAACAGGCCTTGCCAGCAGTGTTGGGTCAGGCAGGGGAGCAGGCTGGCAAGGCACATGTGCACCTGACCATTGCTGCCAGCCAGGATGGTGTGGTGGAGCCAGAAGAGAAGGAGAGGTAGGCACTAGAACTCCAGGTGGGGAAACAGGAAGGGCAAAGGCTCACAGGCTGGGCAGCATGGACTGTGTGAGGGAACTGTGCATCTCAAATGTGCAGGCACTGTGGCTTCTGCCATGGAAGTCCTGAGATGATTCTGCTGGACCCAGCGTCTGGAAGGACTTAGGAAGGTGAAGGATGAAAGGCAGAGAGGAAGTGTTTGGTTAGAGCTGGTGCCCTCTCAGGCAAAACTCCAGCACCTGGCCACACTGCCCAGGGACTCTGTCCAGCCAGGGACAGGGCTACAGGGCTGTCCAGGTGGGAGGACCTCAGTAAGCCCAGCCCTTTCAGCTTCCAGGAACTGTGACTCAGGGCCTCCCCCGCCCAGGTGAGTCACACACCTGCAGGCCTCCTGCTGCAGAAGCTGCTGCCTGAAGCCAACAGTGTGCTCACCAAGCACCCAGGCCTTGGTTCCTTCTAAGCCCCAGGCCTGGCTTCGCTTCCCTTGAGGGCATCTTCAACACACTGGGGCTCTACCCTCCGCACACCACTGACACCCTCCCCTTGCTGATGGCCCTGTCGGGTCACATGGCCTGCTGGATGGCTCCAAACAGCCTCTGCTAATTTTGCCTGTCATGATGTTGCAGGGTGTGGTTCCCTGTCTCCCTCCTGCCTCCCCCCCACCCCACCCCACCACACACAGCCCCCTATCCACCTGTCTTCAGTAGCAGGCATAGCAAAACTTCCCAGGGTAACAGCACAACAGAGCCACATCTTCAGGACTGTCACCTGCATGTGACGCACAACACATAATGGTGATAAGGGAGGGTAGATGGCAGGATGCTATTCTCCTTGCTGTCAGTGGCTGGGTCACTTCATCTCGAAGGGCGCTCAGGTGTGCACCCAGGAGGCCTGGGATGAATGGCAGTCCCTGCCCTCTGACATGTGTGTCTGTCTTACTGGCTTCAAATTGCCCTCCACTCCCCCGGCCCTGCCAAGGCCACCCCTTGTCCTGCCACACAGGTCAGAGGGCCCTGGGGAGCATGAGAAGGCAGAGAACTCCTGAGTGAGGGAGAGTATATCCAGTTCAATGGCCTGGGTAGCTTCAGGAGGGCCAAACACTGACTGGACCGACTGGGACTGCTGGAAGACAGCACAGGTCTTACCTTCCCTGGGTCTCTATCCTTGCTTTCTCCTGACCTTGGTTGCAACAACCAGCCATCCCTACTCTCCAGCTGTTGCCCCTCCCTGAACACAAATGCCCCATACTTTCTGCAGGGTCCAGGCTTCACACATGCTCTCCCCCTGCCTGGAGTGTGCTTCCTGCCTTCACCTGGCTAATGCCTCCTCATGCTTAGGCCACTCAGGTGTCACCACCTCCAGGAAGCCTTCTCTAACTCCCCTCTCACCAGGAGACTCCCATTATAGCTACAGCTTATTCTGTGGTAACATTTATAACTCAGCATTTTGACCACTTAGGCATCTGTCCCCACACCAATAACTCTGAGAGAAATATGAGCCATACCTATGGTGCCTGGTACCTGGCATCCAGCAGGTATTCAGTCAACATTGAATGAGTGGATGGATTGCTGGGAGGCCAGCAGCTCAAGGAACAGAGGGGTTCATGGGAAGCAGCCAGCAGAAGCTGTTATGTCCAGAAAGCAGGGAAGAGGAGAAAGATGGGGCAGGGGAAACTGGGGTCCCCAGCAGGTATCTCTACCACCCCCATTTCTTTGGAAACATTTGTCATAGCAGTGCCCTGGTCCCTGGTCGTGACCATCTCCTCTCCTTGCTTCTAGTATTTCTGCCTGTTGTTTATCATCTTCCTGGTTGAGCTGGTGGCAGGTGTCCTGGCTCATGTGTACTACCAGAAGGTAAGTAGATAGTGTCCTCTTTCTACATTCTAAAGAAGCATCCAGCAAGGGACTGGGGTGTGTGGTGCGAGGGGACATTAAGGCAGACACACAGGGCTGTCATGATTCTCAGATCCCAATAGTCCTCGCACATCTGGATCCTGTCTGCTTGTACTGGGTCCGGCCAGTCTCTGAACATCTGTTGGTGTCACATGAGGCTGGAGTGGGAGTTTCTCCTGGGACACTGAGTCCTCCCTCCATCCCCCCTACCCACCCCCACGCATAGGTAGAGGAGGAATCCATGGGCCAAAGACATCGGAGGAGCAAGGCTGGGAACGGGGTGAACCGTAAGACTCTAAAGATAGAATAGGGCCTTGCCTGCATGGCCTGGACAAGGATGAGGTGGGCCATCCCCCCGCCCCCAGTGGCCTCTGAATTGGGGATTTGAGGTCATGGGCAGGGTGTTGTTGAACTGAGAGAGACAGTATGACTGTGCAGGGTTTGAAGCCAGCATCTATATCTCCAGTATCACCTTGAAATGGAAATTCCAGTTCACAGCGTTAGGAGGCATCCCTGTGTCTCTGGCTGTGACACTGTGAACTGTCTCCTCCCCAGCATCAGTTTCAGCTCTGCCCTCATGTCAACCCAGTCTCTACAACAGCCTCCCTGTGAACATTCTTGGCTCTACCCCATAGAGGGTCCCTTGACACTGTCTGAGACCCCTGCTGTGGTAGCTCTCTAGCCCCCAGTGTCCTGAGCTGGCTGGTGAGGCTTTGGCAAGGCACACCTGGGCCTTGGGGTGGTGGGGCTCTGTTGATGCCCTTTCATGCTTCCCCTCAGCTGAGCGATGAGCTGAAGCAGCACCTGAGCCACACCTTGACCGAGAGCTACGGGCAGCCCAGGGCCTTGGAAATCACGGCCTCAGTGGACCGTCTACAGCAGGATGTAAGCCACCAAGTGACACGGGTTCACATTCTGACTCTGTCTCTTCCCATCTGTGTGACTCTGAGCAAGTTATTCACCCTCTCTGAGCTTCCATTGACACATCTCTAACATGAACCTCGTGGGATATACGAGCAGTAATTTTGAACATATCTGTAACTGTCCCCAGCCCCCATGGGAAGTGCTTTCTGAACCCTGGTTCCTTTCCTTCATCCTCCTCCACCACAGCTCCCTGACCACCTCCTCCAAAACCACCCCCACTGCCTTCCCATTCTGGGTCCCCTGGGGCAGGAAGCTGACCGTGCCAGGAGGAGAGCAGCATCTCCTGGCCAAGATGCAGGCCAGAAAGCACCTCTCTGACTCCTTCTGTCTGTGGGCTGCTTTTCTCCTTCCTCAGGGAGCTAGGTCCCAAAAGAGTAAGCCATAGCAGCAGATGTAGCTCAAGGGAAGAAGTTGAAGAACTTTCTGGTTGGAGCCTCAGGCAGAGCACTGAGGGACGTGATTGGGTCTCTGTCTTCCAAGAAGAGACACAGCAAGTCCTTCCAGTGAGGCCCATGATCACAGTCATGGCTGTCAGGGGGATGAGCCCCTCACACCTGTGCTTTCCAATATGGCGGCCGCCAGCTACCCTTGGCCATTTACACACAAAGATAACTGCAAAACTCAAGTCCTGCATCATGCTAGCCAGGTTCAAGTGCTCAGCAATCACATGGAGAGGAGCCACCCAACTGCACAGCTCAGATTTAGGACATTTTCTTCTTTGAGAAAAGTTCTATTGGCCATTGCTGCTGTAAGATCCTAAAGTTTCCATATTTGGAAAATCAGAGGCAGCTCTGCCTGCCCACCCTGGTCCCCTTCTCCCTAACACCCCATGCCAGGCCTGTGGCCTTGGTCTTGGACCTGGAAACTTCAGGCAATTAGAGGAAGTAGAGGTCAGTGGGTCCTGAGTTCTAGGTCATCATGGCTCAATGGTGTGCCCTCTCCATCTCCCACCAGACTCAGGCTCACTTCCCAGTTGGGGCTGCACAAAGTGGTCTCTTCCTGAGACAGTGGCCAGTAGAATGTGTGTACACACAGGTGCACACACACATGCACAGCCTTTCATGCTCAGCCAGGGCCTGGTGCCCACACTGCTATCCAAAACTAAGTGTGCACCTGCTGGGCCCCACACAGCAGAGCTCCACACGTGAGGAGCTGTGTGACAGAGTAGGACAGAAGCCCTGCCACGAGGCTCAGTCCAAAAGCTGGGCACACAGCAGGGACATAAGCCAGTGCTAGGTAGGGCAACTCAGAGCACAGCAAGGGAGGAAGAGGGGAGCCCATGAGGGAGGTGGCTGGGAGCAGGGCTGGCCTAGGAATGGCAGCTTGAGGAGGGGACAAGCATGGGAAAGGACAGCTGAGGGCGAAAGCCAGGTTGCTAATTAGGACGTGCATAGGCATCATACATGCTGGGGACAGTCAGCACTCAGCCCCAAGACAGTGGTGGCTTCAGAGCCAGGTCAGCTGTGGGTCCTCCAAGAGGCACCACATGTACGCAAATAATGTGCGTGCACACGGACCGCAGTTCACACAGGTAGGATGGAGGCAGTAGTGTGTCTTACTAACCTCTGGCTCTGCCAACGCTTGGTACTGGACATGGTTCTCTTGTTGTCCTCCATTTTACAAGTGACACAACAGTTGCAGGACACCAGCACATACATGCAGAAATACAGAACGTACAATTCCCATTGGACTCAGTGCACATGCCGTGCTGGTCTCTGTGTGCTGTCAAGTGCTATGTGTGCTGTATATGCACTGTCAGGTTCTGTGTGTGCTCTGTGTGTGCTCTGTGTGCCATCACGTTCTACGTGGGACCCCTGTTCACCCTCAAGGGGCCTTTTCTGGCCCTGGTCAGAGCTGTGATACTCCTCCTGTGCACACATGGCCTCTGTCTTCTCTCCTACCAAACACCAGTAAGTGGTAAGCTGTGTGCAACGGGCCCACAACCCACCAGTGTTCAAACCCAGTCTCTGATTCATCTGGGCACTGATAGATACCTAACCCTTGTTCCCTATACCAAATGTTCTGTACCTGGCCCACCAACCCACACACCAGAGGCAGCTTGGACTCAGCCATATCCCCTGGCCTGGGCAGGGACTTAGGACTTCAGTGCCCCAGTTCTGAAGGGCCAGAAGTAACCAAGTCTGTTCTGTGAATCACCTCAGATCTGGGCTGATGCTCCCAGTCCTGGGGTGCTGCAGACCACCTGGGTCACACTGAGCACTCATACCAGCCCCCGTGGTCAGTGCTGACTGGCCTGCTCACTGTGTGGGCTCTGAACACTCTGTGTCCCTGTGGTCTGGAGGCTCTGAGCGGCAAAGCTGCAATGGGGATAGGGAACCTCTGGCCAGACTGAGTCCCTGTCTGGGCCCTTCCTTCTGGGTGACCTGGAGACCTCCCCTTTGCAGTTTTCTCCTGCCCTGGACACTGGCTGTCACGAGACTCCCATGTCTGTCTGCCTGTTCATCACACAAATTCTGCTTGCCCTAGGATGCTCCTTACAGGTCTTAGGGGGCAACACAAGGGAGCAAGCAGGTGTTGTGTGGGCAACTCCTGCACCAGGCCTGTGAAGACCCAAGAGCCTCATGCCCTGCTGCAAACAGGGAAGGAAAATGGCAGGGAGGACACCAGTGGGCCAGGTTAATACCCAAATAGCCTGTCCCTGCACTCTAGGGGCAGGGAGCCCCACACAGGCCCCTGTCACCTCCAGCCTCCACCTCTCCTTCCAGTTCAAGTGCTGTGGAAGCAATAGCTCAGCCGACTGGCAGCACAGCGCGTACATCCTGTCACAGGAGGCCGAGGGCCGCCAAGTGCCTGACAGCTGCTGCAAGACGGTGGTGGCACGCTGTGGCCAGCGGGTCCACCCCTCCAACATCTACAAGGTGGAGGTGAGTACCTGAGTTAGGGGGCATGGGGAGGACCCTGGAAAGGCCAGCTCCACAGATATGGGAAAAGCAAAACACACTCCTGGCCATGAGACCACAGGGCCTGTGCCCACAAGAGCACTGGGGAGGGCAGCTCCCACTAGTCATCTTGGACACCATCACCTGCCTCTGGGGCCCCTTAAGATGCCTGGGAGCAATTGTAAGTCTGGGTCCAGACCCTTTGGTCCCTGACCTCCCTCAGCTTTGGTTGGGCACTGTAGGAGTCAGCATTTCTGTTCCTATGCTGGCCACTGGGCCAAGCCTGAGTAAACCATTGTTACCTTACAGGGAGGGTGCATGGCCAAGCTGGAGCAGTTCCTGGCCGACCACCTGCTGCTCATGGGAGCAGTGGGCATCGGAGTGGCCTGCCTGCAGGTGAGTTGGAGTGGGGACAGATGGGGTTGTGTGGAAGTGCTGGGGACCCTTCTTGCCTTGGTTGAGGTTTCACATAACGGGGCTGAAGTGACTGGCCCCAGCTGCCCCTCCCTGCCCTCCCATCCTCTCTCTTTTCCTTTGATCAGTCTTCCTCAGAAAGCACTGAACAATGTGAACTTGTGAGGAGGAGGGGCCCAGAAGAAGTCTGAGTGTGGGCTCAGGTATGTGTGTGCACCCTGTGTAGGTATGTGTGGCTCCATGGGTGGCTGCAAGCATCTGGGTTTATAGGGTTCAGAGTGTGTGCACATGTGTGTGTGCTCAGGTTGCTTATGCATGTGTGCCTATGCATGTGTGTGTGTGTGTGTGTGTTTCCCCCAACACCTATGTGCTCCCAGAGGAGCAATACCCAGCCTTTGGCTGTTTCCTCCTTCCATGCCCCTCCCCCAGCTGCTATCCAGGATGGCAGCCACAATCTTATCTATTGTTTTAGCTGTTTATCCATTTGTCAATAGCTGGAAGGAATAGAGCCAGGAGGGAGTCAAGGTTGGACAGACAGAGTGAGTGTGGGCCCCTGTGGGCTCCACTCCACCTGTACTCCTGCTTCCATCTCCTGGCAGTAGCTGCGTGGGCGCTGTCCTTCTAGAAGGAGCTCAGTGTGCCTGCACCCCTACTTCGGTGCTGTAGGCTAGGCAGCATTTAGGGAAGGGCTGCACAGTTAGCACACTGGAGCCCACGCCTGGCTCTACTCCTGTGGGCCTAGGCATGTGACTTAACTTCCCTGTCCCTTCAACGCTATGACTCGTTTTCCCAACTCCATAAGGTCTAAAGAAGAGTGACAAGAGCTAAGTGCAGTGGATAACGCCTGTGATCCCAGCCACTGAGACACAGCGATTGGGAGAATCCCAGTTCAAGGCCAGCCCAGGGGAAAAGTTAGCGAGGCCAATCAGTAAGCCAGGTGTGGTGGCACACAGCTGTCTTCCCAGATACATGGGTGGCATAGGTAGGAAGAGGGCTGGCTCCAGTGGTAAAGCTCCTGCTTTACCAAACCATCACCCAAACAAAAAGTGAGTGAGGGGGTCCACGTGACCCACTTAGGGCACCTAGCATACACATGTAGGAACATCTTTGTCCAGTCCTCAGTGGATTTCCAAGTACTTTCAGAAGCTCCTTTTCAGTGGATCCTCAACCCAAGACCCAAGCCAGGTGGAGCGCTCTTCCCCCATCACAGACCAGAACACTGAGGCCCAGAAAGGTGACCAATGCAGATCTCACACACTGGACAAGCAGCCAGGTCTCCTTTGCTGTCCAAAGCCCTGACACAGAAGTTTGAAGAAAAGAGACATACAGGGCTGGAGGCGTGGCTCCAGTGGTAGATCACCTGCCTCATGAGAGCAAAGCTCTGAGTTCAAACTTCAGTACCAAAACAAAGAAACAGAGACACAGACTGTGTCACCTGGAGAGACCCCCAGTGAGAGAGAGGTCTTTGTCTGGAGGAGCACACTGGGGCCTCACAGGCTGGGAAGCCAGTTCCCAGCATCTGAAGGGAGACCTATCTTTGTTCCATCACCTAAGACTGTGTGACCGTGGGCCAGTTATTTCTTCCCTGAGTCTCAGTCACTCGTTGGTAAAAGGGAGCTAATTTTACCTCCTTTGGTGGTTGGCCATATGTGTGTGAATTGCCTGGCTCGCTGCCAAGCAGGTAGCAGGTGTTGGGTAAATGATAATCATCACTTTTATTATTTCTGCATGGATATGGCATCTCTCCAAACAAGTCCCCAAGTATCCCCTGGCCTGAGCAGTCTGCTGTCTACATACCCATTTGCCTGCAAGGCCAGGAAGTGCAGAGGGCATTGGCACAGTCCCCTCTTTGGCATTTCCCAGGGCAGGCCTTCTGTCCCACAGGTTAAACCTAGAGAAGTCACCACTGGGAACTGGGCAAGTCTGCTCTGGACTCCACCTGGTTTCCAGAGACCCTGCATGCTGAGTGTAAGGGACCTGCCCTATGGGGACATTGCCAGGCATGCTGCACCTCTGTCCAATTCTTTCTAGTCCAAGGTCAAGGTGGATTAGAACTGCTGTAAGTCTAACATAGAAGAAGACAGGAACTGGGCAATATACCTGCCTCCCC